>NC_051239.1:9560213-10160213 GCF_015220715.1 Pygocentrus nattereri
GCACAGATGGGCTTTCCTGCTCGACGTCACGTTGCCCCCGAACACCCCCCCCCCCCACCCACACACACACACACACACACACACACACACACACACACACACACACACACACACCTACACACCTTCCAGCTGGTCACTGTTGTCCACCAGAACTGGGTTTGAAGCATAAGTTCTGGCACCGGTCAGGAAGACTGTTGCATCATATTTATGGACATTGCACTGGTCGTCATCTCAGTCTTACGGCTGTGAAACAGTCGGAGTGGTCTGGGTCAAGCTTGCGGGGTCAGTTTGGGCCCGGCACCTTGAGTGCAGTGTGTGGCGTTACTGGAAATTGGCTGTCATCTGATAGAGGGGCCGTTTTTAACACGACTTCAGCCCCCCCTCTCTGTGTCTCTCTGCCTCGTTCTGGTTTTCTGACAGGGCCGCTCAGGAGACGAGTGAAGTCTCCTAGACCTCCGTCTCTATTAACTCCTCTCCTCTCCTCCTCCCACCCCTCGTTCCCTCCCTCCCCTCTCTTTCATCCTGCTCTTTTTCACTCTTTCACAGCCTGGCTTTCTCCCGTGTCCTCATTTGCAGCTGAAAGGAGCCCTTGGCTGTTCATTTTTACATTTTCACCCCTTGAGAAAGGCACGGTTCCCCCCTACAAGTGGCTCAGGGACAATAATCCCAGCCCACCGGCCCGTATTGGTATTCCGGGCAGGTTACCCTGGTTGACCTGTCAAAGCTCGGGTGCTGTAGATCTTTCATATGAGGATTAACTTTGTGGATAGCTGTTCTTCAGACTCTTGAGCCATTCTTATGAGTGATATGGAGCTTCATGTATTTGAGTGGGTGGACTTGGTTTGACACGAGGCACGAGCAGAGCTACCTTTATGAAAAAAACAGCTATAAAGCTATGAATACAGTGGGATTTATTTAAGCCTGCCCTGCTTTCAATCCAATAAAAGTAATTGTGCTGAGTTTGTAATGAAACGTGCAGTTGTTCACTCTAAACTATATGCTCAGAAAAGTGTATAACACAAAATTGATCACAATAATGATAGAATATCATCACACTGCCCATCTCTAATAACTCCAAAGCATAAAAAGAATGTATTATCATGCGTCTTCAGGATACTTTGCTTTGTTTGCAGTCATTGAGTAACAGTCTGTTTTGAATGCCGTGCCGCTTTGTGTACTGCCCACCTGATTTGGATGGTTTTGATGTCTTAATGCCAAAATCAAAGTGGTGCTTGGCCCCCTTTTGCGTCAGACAGTACTCGTTGTTTCTAAAAAGAGAGAAACGTTTCACAGGAGTCAAAGTTGTTCGGAAGATCCTGTGACGTGAAATTTGAAGTGCAGTCGGTTTTACGCAGCTGCTGGCCCCTTGACCCTTCCTCTTCACCAGTGTAAACAAACAAATCCATCGCACTTAAACAGCCTTGTTTCTTGCATCATCAGCTCTTTCCTTCCCTCCATTGCCATTTAGTAGCTCTACCAGATTTGGATAGATGGCACGCAAGGGGAAGTGGGAACCGAATTTCACAGCTGAGAGAGCTCCAAAGCGGCCCGGCCTCGGCAGGCCAGAAAGCATCGGGCACGAGGGAATCTGAGTCTGGCTCAAGCCCTTTGAGTCCCTTTACTAGAGTTCATGCCAACACAGCAAATAGAGAATTAGCGAACGTGCCTCTTGGGCGGCTTTGTAGTAATATGAAGTTATTAAACCCTTTCATCTTTGCCTTCCCGAGGGGCCGCTGGGAAAAGGCTCCAGATGGGGGTATTCTTTCTGTACATTCTTAGAAATAAAGGTTCCCAAAAAGGCTCTTTCCTTGGACATGCTTTTCTAGGGGGCCCTTTACATTATGTGATTCTTCACACTCACATTTGCAAGGAACCATCCATCTAAAGCCAGAGCGGTTATTCTGTGGCATTGCTCCAGATGACCCCTTATTTTTAAGAGTGTAATGGACTTCAGGAGAAGGTCGAGCGTTTTGTTTTGTTTACACTCTGTTCAGGGTTGAGTGAACCGTTCCTTCTCTCTTGTTTGTCAAATACTGTATTGATCTGCTTATTCAGAAATGTTCCTGCAGTTTTGGCAAACCAAACCACGACTCGTTGGGGCTGGTTTTCATGGCTTGACTTAAGATTCACATATGAATCAGCAGTACAAACTGAGGCATATGGGGAAGTTACTAAAGCTTACAAGGGATTGCAGTAATTATTGCGATATTTTTGTTAAGTACATCCTGTTTCTTGTCTCCTTTCAGCTCCTGGCTATCAGTTGGCCAATAATATCAGCCAATATTGAGGTTCAATGGGTTGTTGGCATCCACAAAAGTCTTTTAGATAATGCAGCAATATGTAATGTCTTTATTAATATTACTTTTTAAATATACAAGAAGACAGAAATGTGACAATAAGGGAATGCGCCAGTATGGGAATTGTGATCTGACATTTTTCATATATATGTCTTTGGATGCTGATAGATAATCATTTGTTGCATGTAGAAACTGGGGCTAGATCCACCTGGATTAGCATGGTGGGATAAAAAATACTTATTTGTAGAGCTTTACAAATCCAGTAAAACGAATAAAAGTAAGATATTTTAGCTTGGTAGCCCAGCGTCAGCTTAAAGCGGAATTCCACCAGTTTTACAAAGTGTCTGAATAATAGGCAAGATCAGTAGTTGAGATATAAACAAAGTCATTCAGAGTAGATTTTTATGAAATTTATAGAAAAATGTGGTGGTGACAGGAACCAGGGGTCTGATGTCTGCAATGCAAATATAGACATTTGTTTGATGAATGACCAGAGAACCTACACACACTTTCAGAGGTTTTTTTGTATTTAATTTGATTTTGGTTAAAAAAAAAACTTTGAGGACTATTTTGCCTTAGTGTATCCCTCCATCATGAATAGATCAAAATAAACGGGTTAAAATGTGTTTTAGGTCCAAGTTTTATAACAAAACTACTGTAAACACTCAGGCATCAGGCTGAGTATTCATAACCATTTCACTTAATAAACTTAGCTTTTAGAGGCCCTTTAGAGCTCTTCAGACGTCTGGTTCCTATCACCACCACTATGATCAATTCTGACTCTTTAGTTTCTCTAGAACGAAGCATGTCACACAAAACCACTCCACGTGACTCTATTTACATCTTAACCATTTAATTATGCAGAAATTCTGAAAGATTGGTGGCGTTCCCCTTTCACATTCTGCACTTTTGGAATGTAATAAAAACATGATTAGATGTAGGTTTTAAAAATTGGCCAAATTGAAACTTCTCTCCCATATTTAAGCAAATATCCGCCAATATGATATGATTTTGACATAATTGTGCATCCCTAGTGACGATCATATTTGACCATGCATTTGACAGCAACAGGTATGTCTGTCAGTAAAGCACTGGTTAGCCAAATTGTTGGTTATCGGAAATTCTTATTCTTTAAATTCGTAGTCAGAAAGTGTTCATATTGGTTGGGCCCTTCTTTCAGCACAGTGGGGATTTAGGTAAATTCCACATTGAAAGAGTGAACTCTTAGATACAGTGGCAGATACAGTGTCAGTCTTCACAGAGTGAAGAGAACGTTTTAAAGGAGGCGGCCTGGCTTCATCTGTTTCGCAGATGTCCTTACGGTGCCTAAACTCTGCTTTAGTACTCTAGACAGCACAGACACACTTCCATGCAGTACTTATTGTCCCATATTTAATGAAGTAGTTCTCACAGACTGGCACACACTGTACCACGCAGACTCTTTCCTAGCATGGTTTTAATAACAGAGAGAGGAAGACTCTTTGACCTGAATCCCTGTTGCAACACTCACCCAAAATGTGGTTCCTCAGTCCCATTTCTCTTGTTCCTCCAGATGCTTGGAAAAACCACAGGGGCCATGTGCCATGCATGCTGGTGACATCATACAATCCCACAGTTCTGTTTTTCTGCCAGAGTGGCAAAAGGAGACGAGAGAATAGTCGTTAACTGGATTTTCTCTTTTAAAAAGATTTGTTTGTGTGTGTGAATTGTGAAGTTTCTGTGATTTGTTCTTTCAGGATTCAGAACCACCAGATTTTTTTGTGTAAAATGTGTGCTTCTAAACTAAAATTGTGGGAAGTGGTGGCTCAAAATCGTGTCATTTTCCTGACGTTTTATTTTGGATTTGATCCCATTCGGAGGTTGGCAAGTTCCCACTTACAAGCTTCAGTCAAGCGCAGCTTGAGTTATGCTAAATGGGCTAATCTGTGGTGGGCTTCTGTTAGCATAGAGCATTGAATTATATCTATGTCCTGGTTAAAAATGGTTTCATACAACCAAGTGTAAAAAAATGTTTTCTTTGGTGAATTATGAACAGTTTATAATATTTTCACTGAAAATGTTTCACTTAAAACTGGTATTTACTTGTTAGCTTGATGGCTATATGTTATGCTAGCTTCGGTTTCCTGTGTTTCTCCATTTGAGAGTGAGAAAAGTGGAAAGTGATGTCAAACGCGTCGCTGCTCACAACTCAGATGAACTCATAGCTGTAAAATAAGATGGAAATAACAGCACAACTGTTGTGAATGTGGCGTCACTTCATTAGCGCCATGCTAGTGTTTTGCTGCACACACTTAAAAATAAAATGGCACTTCATGGGTTCTTAGTAAAGGGAATAGTTCTGTTTCAACCTGTACGTTCTATATAGAAGTATTTCTTGCTTAAATGGTTCTTTGGTGAAATCGTTCTTCAGATTAATGGAGAATGTGTTGTATATGGTTCTATATAGAACCTTTCTGAAAATGGCTCTATATAGCACCAAAACCTTTTTTGTTGTAACAATGTCAAGTTTGTAAGAATAGAAAAAAGTGTTTTTGGTACTATTTAGAACCATTTTCCAAAAGGTTTTAGATGCACACTTAAAAAAGGAATTTTTTTTAGGAAAGGTAGTGGTTCTGTTTAGAACCATGAGTTAACCATGCTTAATTGGCTTTTTGAATGGTGAAATGTTCTTCTAATGTTACAAGCTTGACATTGTAACAATAGCAGGACACACTTTGGTGCTAGAACCATATAGAACGCATTCTCCAATTGTCTAAATTGAACCATTGCCTCTGCTAAAGAATGCTTGAAGAACCATCTTTTTTTAAGTGTGTAGAACCATATACAGCACATTCACTATCAATCTGAAGAACATTTTAAGCATGAAGGCATATAAATACAACCATGTCTTAGGAAGGCTTGTAGAACCATGCACAACACATTCTCCATCAATCTGAAGAATGCTTTTGGTACTATATCGAAACCTTTTCAAAGACGTTCCAGCTATATAGAACCTTATACAACACATTCTCCATCAATCTGAAGAACCATTTCATCATGTAAAGAACCATTTAAGCAGGAAAGCGTCTAAATAGAGCCATTGCGTTTACTAAAGAAGCCTTGAAGAACCAACACGTTCTCCATCAGTCTGAAGAACACTTTTGTTACTATATCAAAGAGGTTCTAGCTATATAGAACCATGTACAACACCTTCTCCTTCAATCTGAAGAGCTATTTCTCTGTGCAGAGGCGCATTTAGGCATGAAATGCTTTTATGTAGAACCCATGATTCTAAGTAGGACCATTATTATTTTTTTAAAGAACTATCTTTTGGTGTTTGGTTTATGCTCAGTGGAGGTTATTTGCACCATATTTCACTTTAATAAACCACTAAAAGAAGACATGTTCTGTTATTCGTGTCTTAGTTCTTGGGTAGAGTGTGTTTTGTTGGCGGTAAAATGCATTAAGAACCGTTGGAGCCTGTTTACACCACTCCAACCTGCCATGCTTTCCTCCCGCTGATGTGTTAGAGGCTACATGGAGAGCGAGAGAGAGAGGAACAGCATGTGCTAGAGAGAGAGAAGCCTAATATGATTAAATACTAAAGTAAGCCTTGCTTTTTTTCAACGCACTGAATTCCATTATGTCATTCTCGGGAGAATTTGAGCTGCATTCTCTAAGTAAAACCATTGTCTTGTCTTCTTCGAGCTTTTGAGTGTGCGTATGTACGGGCAGATAAGGAGGCCTAGGAGATAAAGATGTTAAAGAATGCCGACCGCAGCACAAACGCTAAACCTTAATTATGCCTTTTTACAAGGCACCTTAATCAAAGCTGCGCAGTTTGGGGATGAATCAAGGCCCTTGTTTAGTGAGACCTCAGCAGCGCAAGCATTATATTGGCTTCTTAAAAAGACGGAAGAATGATATAAGTTTCGAGGCTTGAAAGCATCCCAGCAGCTCTTTAAAGATTGGGCACCATAATGAGTCTATGAAGAATGAATTGACGGCGTCAACTTTTCCTTTCTAAGGGGAGTTGGGAAGTTTAGCTTTTCTTTGGGGAGCTGCTGACATTTTGCTATAATTGAGGCTAAATAGCACTGTGAAGAAGTGTCGTATCAAGAAATGCTGGTTTTCAAAGCTAAGTTTAGAAATTATTATATGCACCAAGTGCCTGCTTATCATTTCAGGCCCATCAACTCTGATACCAGTTTAGCAAACTACTGAGGGTAAACTAATGAGGGTGGAAGAAGGCCAGTGGTCACCAACCCTGCTACTGGAGCTCTGTGGTTGTTTGCAAAAGTTTGAGCACCCCGGTCAGATTTTTTTCTTCTTGTAAGAACACACTTCTGCATGTTTAATGCAAAGCTACTATTTATTTGGTCAGTTTAACATATTGGGGGAAAATGTCTCTCCATTAACTGCCTATAGAAGTCCTTGTTTATCTGAATGAGGTGAGTTAGATTCAGGATGGAGGTAAAAGCCTCAGATCTTCACAAATGTAGATCTCCAGAGGTTGTTGACCAACTTTCTGGCTGTTTTCAGCCAAATTCTGTCTTGATCAGCCAACTTTAATACGTTGGGCAGCCTTGATCATAGCATTCTATGAAATCAAGGGCCTGTCAACACTTGCCATTACCCTGGCAAAGCTATATCTTGTCCATTCATTGTCATATGATGCAGAATGTGTTGCTCAGTTCTAATGTAGTGTTAAATTGAGATTGCGTCTTCATAGCTGTTTGAGTTTGATGCCATTTGATTGAATTTGAGCACAGTTGTCTATTTTAAGTCTGATGTCACTTTGGTCCAGTCCTGTTGAGCATGCTGATGGACTTGGTTGGCTCCTTTTAGCTACTCTCAGCTCGTTTTACCCATCAGATATTCGTGTCTGCAGAAGGATGTGGGCTAGATTTACACTTGGGAGATATAATGACTTCTGTGGCCCAGCACTTCTGCAAGGGCATTTCCTGTTTGACTTTGGGTGGTTTCACATGAAATTTGCTTCTCTGTTGCAGATTTCTTTTCCAGATTTTTTACAGAGCATGCTTTGTCGCATATGGCGAATAAACATAAGCCACGAGTAACGACCCCAGTTGATGATGAGTCCGTGCCTGTATCGGTTTTATGGCATCACAACATCTGGTTCTTGGCTTTAAGATCCCTTTGGCAGGTAGCAGAGGCCATTTAAGCCAGGGGTTGTTTGTGCTTTACATAATGCTTTTTTGAGCCAATCCTGAAACCTTCAGGAAGAGGATTACATTTGAGCAAATTCTGAAACAAAGGAGCCAGAGGGTTCCTTTGGGTTCCCTTAAGAACCTTGCTGTTGAGATCATAAGACAAAAGGTTGGAGAGCATTGTGTTGTCTTCTCTTCTTGCCTCTCTGAACAGTCAGAGGAAAGGAAAGCAGTTGGAGGGGAGAGTCACCCATGATGTGGCACAGAGCAGGAGTCCAGACGTGGGATTGGAAGGCAAAAAGAGTGAGTGAGTAAAGAGAGGAGTGGAGCAAAGGGAGAGAGAAGGGGGGGGGGCAGAGGAGGAGATGTCTGCAGACTGTAGGTCATTCAGAATGTGCCAGCCCTGGCCAGTCCAGCGGTCAGAGGCACGCAGGGTTGCGTCGGCCAGCTGACGTGACTGCAGGTCATTCAGGGTCCTCCTGGCTGGCTTGCTACTGCTTGTTTACATCACTCAAAATTTTTCTATACTTTTCTGATGCTGATGTGGGACAAGTGTTTTTTTTGACTACTGCTTTTACAAATTGGCACAAGCATTATAATACATAAGTACACTGTAATAAGCAAAGCATTGTAGTGCAACAAGAGAGTATGAAACAAGGCACCAATCTTCCTCCATCCACCCACAGGTATGTGCACATGCAGGATCAAGATAAGAAAGACCCAAAAGAAAAAGAGAAAAGGAACAGAATGGGTAGAACATGCATCTGTCACGGTGCTCAATGCTATGCTGTCCGGTTCATTTTCTATAAAAGTAAAGAACAGCTGCTAAATGTATGCATTGTTTTAAATTAAATCTGATCTTTTTCTAGCTATTAGCTGTTACATAAATAGGCGCATAAACATTTCTTGTGTCTCCTTGCTCATATGTTCCTCTTTAAGTTTGCTAGATTAAGTCTTTGTTTTGTAAACTACTTATCAGTAATCTGGTTTGAACAGGGCTATGTGGGCTTCATTTGGGCTGGAGGGCTGTAAATGATACCTGAATTCTCGTTGATGTGTACACAGTCTTGTTATTGTGTTGTTGCTTCGGTTTACCTGGGATGATGATGACTGAACTGCTGTCAGCAGTAGGTTACGGCCCGATGTCAAGGCATTGAAGGACAAAGCATGTATGGAAATGTATATTGGTGCTCATATATTAGATATCCTACCCAGTCTTATAGCTTTTCTTGAATATAGGAATGGGCAGGTTTGAGTGGAGATCCACACATAGGATCAACCCTGGTACCAGAAAGCTTTGTCATGATTTTTGTCTTGCCCAGACTGGCACAAAAAAAACCAAACAAACAAAAAAAACAATATACATCTTCAAATGCACTACCACATGCAGTGTCCTTCAATTTCTTGATTAACAGGCTTTAGCCTATTGCTGACACCAGTGCAGCCTTCCTAATCTGAAGCTACAATACAATAACAAAAAACTTTGCACAACATTGAGTACACAGGCCTTAGATAAAGCCAACCAGCACCAATGAAGTCCACATAACTAAATTAGACAGCTGAGATTTACACAGCAAAGAATGAAAACAACTAGCAAACTTAAAAAGGCAAATTGTCTAGCATTCTAAGCTATGATATACTACCCCAGCAGGCAGGAGAAATGTTTAATCACTTTTTCCACCTTTGATGACTTGATTTGCATAGACATTTGCCTTGACAGCCTGTTTAAAGCAATTTTAGTAACAATGACAACAGTGACATAGACAAGGCAACATATTTTTCATACAAGCTAATGTAGTCCATTAACATCAAGCTTGCAGAGGACATTTAGCCATGCTCAGCTTTTTCAGAGCTGCAAGTTGCAAGTTAAAAGCGCTAGCCTGGATAATGCGTATAAAAGATGGGCAAAGATGGGGCTAAAAACAATTAACCAGCTGCTTGATGGGAGTCTATTTAAATCTTTCTCACAACTCCAAGACAAGTTTGCTCTACCATCAAGTGACCTATTTAGATATTTACAAATTAGACATTATAATACAAAAAACGAACTGGGACAAGCAACCAATATAGAAACCCATTTTATACATTTGTTTGAACAACGTGCATCAACAAAAAAGCAAATTTCTCATATGTATAAAAAACTAATGATTGACTGTCAAGACAACACTTTACATCTCAAAGGACAATGGGAATTGGAACTGAATGTAGTTGTGGAGGATGAAGTTTGGGAAATTGTATGTTCCAGATTCCAGTTCTATGGAAAGAATTCGACTGGAAGGTTAAAATTAGGTATTTTAGGACTCCACTGATTGCGTGTGTTTTAAAAAAACTCTACCAATAAATGTTGGAGAAACTGTAGTATGGTTGGAGACTTTACTCATGTGTTCTGGGATTGTCCAAAAATAAAGACATTCTGGAAGAATATTAAAGAGCAGTTGGATAAAATTCTAGAAGTTCATATTCCCATGGACCCATTACTGTTCTTTTTGGAAGTGTTACCTGAACGCATGTTTACCAATGATCAGTGCTCCATGATGCATGTTCTGTTGATGATTGCAAGCAAATTGATTACGGTTAATTAGAAGATGCCTAATCCCTCAACAGTTGTACAGTGGTTACAACAAGTCAAGCATGTTCATGGTGGAGCACATGACAGCCAAGCTACAATTAAAAGTACCTATTTTTATAAGAAGATGGAAACCTGTTATTGTTTACCTTAGTTATTTATTTATTTATTTATTTCCCCTTCCTTCCCTCTGAGTATATGTGAATGTGTGTATGGAGCTACAGAATGTGTGGATACGTATATGTGCTTATGTATTGTCCCTGCAACATGCATGTTAAATGAAGCCCCAATCTCAGGGTGAATTTGTTATATGTTAATAGCCAGTCAATGTGCGTTTTAATGGCAATAAAGTTAATAAAATGTAAAAGTAAAAAAAAAGAAACATTAGGCTTTCTGACCCTGATGAAAGGGAGGTCAGGGGAGAACAGGGAGTGGCGAAATATTTCAGAGATGACATCTGTGCTTGGTGTTTCATTTCACGAGGCTACACAGATTTGTCGGCATCAGCCCTAAAATATGAGTCCCCAGCTGTGATTTTATTACGTCTTGCATATTAAGTCCATACCTCGAAACACCTCAGCTGTGAAAGAATTATTCCAGGCTATACATTTGCTTTCTGATGGATGGGTGCTCTGTCAGTTATGCTGGAAAGTTCATCTTGAAATATGCATTTAATAAAGGCTTAGATCATGTGATGCTAGTGTTGTTGGTAGTCCAGGTTAGCATGAGGATTGATTGCTCCCTAAATTAGAGGATAAAAACGGAGAGAGTGGTGTCAGCATTTCTTCCACTCAGTCACTTGTACAAACCTGCCCCTGCCATTTTTTTTTCAAATAATGACACAGCAGGCCCCCCCCCCCAAAAAAGCATGGGCCCCCTAGATCTCTTAAGCATATGTGTATGTGGTGGGGTGGAGGGGCTTGTATGCGTTGAGTGAAGGAATGACGGTGGCAGAAAGTAAGAAGCTGAAGTTGTCTGAGTGAAAGGAAGAGTGTGGTATGGGTACTGATGCATGTGTGATGAGTGAATTTGTCAGCGGCAGTAGTATAAGCAGACAGTGAGCAATGAGCAGAGGAGGCATTCCTGCTGCAGTGAAGTGTTTAAGTAGGCCTGAGGACATTTCTAATCTCTACATTATGTAGAGAAAGCAGGGAGAGGGCAGTAGGTGGTAAAAGTATGTTCTGCCGCAAGTCTCTAGTGCTCTCCCACTATGGCCAATAACCAAGACCCTGTTTACACCTGCTCACTTCATACATCTTGAGTATCAGGACTATATCTGGATGAGGCCAAACCACATAGTGTAAACGCACCCAAAATGCATTTAGAACAGGCACAAATCCGATCGCTCAAACCACTTCTGGAGTGGTCCGAGAGGCATTTGAGCCACATTATGGAAGCGTAAATACATCTGTCTCTCCAAGAGACATTCGACAATCGAAACCCCTCCCAGTACAACCGAAACGTCTCCCCTTGCACTCACTGAGCACATAATCCGTGTCTGCGAGGAAGGTAATCGTGGAGGACACACATGGTTGGGAACCAGATGAAATGAAATGCTTAATCACAATACGGACAGGCGCTGCTGTGCAAAACATGCTGCTGATCAGTTGATAAACAGTTGGTAGCCGGATTTGCGTATTCCGGGCAACACAGCAATCGGATTTCAGTCGGATTAACCAGAGACACATTTGGCTACCAAGTGTAAACACGTGGTTAAAATCTTAGCAGCATATAATTCAGATACTACATGAAGTGACCAGGTGTAAACGGGGTCTAACAGTATGGTAGTGTGAATATGGTATGTTATGCGGTCGTGGTCGATGTAAGGGATGCACTGATTCCACTTTTTCCATTCTGATACTGATTCATGTTCCTGCCGATACTGGTACTGAACTTTATGTATATCCCAATAAAATGATTTCCGATATTGAAGAAATCCTTAACGGTGGCTAACAATGACCCTCACTTTTAATACAAACCAAATGTAACAAGTGAAGTAAATTAAAAATATTTTTAGTTGTTCAGTTGTAAGTACCTGTAAGTACATGGCAGATTCTCAGGCTCTCCGACACCAGCACTAGAATGTTGTTTCTTTTGTCCCGTGTGTGTCCCATACACTTGCTCTTACGCCGCTGCACATCAGACTGTATCAAACTACATATGAGGGAAATTTTATTTTGAAACTACTAAATTAACTATGTAAATAAATAATAATTCCAATAAAATACTGTCAATAAATAAACATATCAAAGCAAAGCTATAAAAGCTGTTTTTGATCAGACATTTTTGTGAATATTATGATAGACATGAGCAATTGGAAAAGGACAAAAAAAAAGTGCAGAATACATAGATGAATAAATTTGATTTGTTGCAGGCCACCTGTAGCTGACATACACAAAGCCTTGTCTTAATGTTGTTTAAGGGAAATCTCATGGAGGCCCTGGTTTGGGTTAATTAAGAATATGTGCATTGCCTTCTAAACAAAGACAAGCTGTGTGTGATGCATTAGTGAGAACAATACGCTTTGTTTTCAGTGTGAAGCAATCCTGAAAGCCATGGGAGTGCTCAATCCAATCACCTCACGCACGCCCAATTAGGCCCGGTAATTAGAACGCAAACTGACGAAGAAATGTGGGCCTTGATTTGGGCTGCGGCAGCCCTCATGCTACTGCTGCGAAAGCAGACGCCTCCGCAAAGAGTTCACTTTCTCTGAATAGAGAGAGAGATGCTTGTAATCTATGGGAAATGCCTTGGTACCATAACTTAGAGCTGTATTCATTGTATTAGAAATCAAGTAATCTTGTAGTAACTTCTGAATCTAGAAGGTTTTTTAAGCCAATAAAACAATAAAAATGGAGACAAGCCATAGCTTATTTTAAGGAGTCCCAAATATATTCAATGTAAGATTAAAAAAAGAGAAGCACTATATGGCCAGAAATGCATAGAAATACCTGTGGCTCAGGCTTCTGTACTGTAAGAAATACATCAAGCAGAATGTAAAATATGCATCATTTAAAATTGGCTTCTGATTTATTGACAACAAAAATGCCACATATACAGCAATATGTGGTAGCAATTAGATTTTACATAGGCTTATATAGATATGTTTTGTCACACCATACAATATGTTTAACAACGGAAATTTCATTGCATTTTGTCACTGTCCAAATAAATAAACAAACCAAAAAATAACGGTGACGATTTGTCCACTAACAGATTGTTGCTGCTTTTACCTTATGATGTCTGGCCGGGCCCACTCTGAAATAAAGATGTCTAAAAAGTAGTGTTGCCAGAATGCCATAATGTATTGTTTAAAGCTGCTAAGGCTGCCATTAAAACCCCTTTTTGGGCTCCAAGTTGAAAATGAATTTAGAGTCTTTTAATAAAAGTATGCCTGGACTTAAAGGAATATCAAGGTTTAGAAAACTGGACATGGTTATGGTTACGTAAAGCAAGCTTGAAACGAATGAATTGATGTGACAGATTTTTGGAGGAGATGAAATGATTACGCCAAATCAAATCTCAGTTTGGACTCGCATTGGGCTCCTTGTTCCAAACTGGAACCGCACCCAAAACTGGGCTTTTAAACGTAATAAACAATTCAGACAAACATGAGACCAGGTCAATTTACAGTTGTGCAGATGCTGAAAGAATTATATCTGTCTGGTGAATGTTATACCAGATGGTTACGATGACGTTACTAGGCTATTGCTGTGGTATCCCAGGTGGCTGCTAAGGTGTTACTAGGCCTTTGCTGTAATAAGGTGTTTATTGGCCGTTGTTGTGTCCTAGGTGGTTTCTTTTATTTTTATATTTATTTATATATTTTTATATATATATATATATATATATATATATATATATATATATATATATATATATATATATATATATATATATATATATATATATATATATATATATGCACTGTTTCCGTATCGGCCCCACGGTCTTGCAAATTTTGTGGTTCTAGCTTGGGAATGGCAACTTAACAAAACAGAACAGTAAGTTGGCTTTACCAGCTAATTTAAAAGTTGGCCCTAATCAGTGACATTTATATTGCATTTTTAAAACTCAGAAACCCCTAAAAAAAAAAAAAAAGCCCTTCCACGAAACCCGTGCCTCGGTGGGTTTAAAACGTCGCTGGTGTTTGGTAACATTTGTCAGCCTTGCGATTTCAAAGCAGCCTTTAAGCTCATCAGGTGTCAGACGTACACGTGTGCGTTTCCGTATAAAAGCGAACGCCTGGTTTGGTGGTGTGTGTTGGATCAATAGCTCCTTGTGTTTGCAGTTATTGGGTTGTTATGGTTTAGCTGACCGCAGCCACTCTTCTGACCCCCTGCTACCTCCACAACAACTGTTTCCATTTATCACACTCTCTCCAGTGTGTGTGTGTGTGTTTGTGAATGTGTGTGCATGCATATCCGTAGTGTGTGCTGCCTTGTTATTGTTGTTTTTACATCAAAGTGCAATATGTGTGTGCCTTTTATAAATTATAGTTCTCAAGGTTTGTGTGAACACTGAGCTAAGGCGAAGCTCTGTAGAGCATTTGTTAAGCATTAGAATCTTAGCTGGAGGTGGCTCGATACCACTGTTTCTTTTCCAGTACCGATGCTGAAGCCTTGAGTATCGGCAGATACTGATACCGAGATTTGACATTTCTTCACTTGGAAATTACTAAGCTTTATAATCAGCTGTTTTTGTTGATGTTTTTCACTTAAGATGAGCAGGCTGGCTTTTTGTTCCCCCTCTAATATCCAGTCCAGCATTTTCTTCTGATATCAACCTGGGACTGATACCCACAATTAGCTGAACTGTCCATCATTTTGTATCAAAATCACAACTTGCTAAAGCACAAGAGCTACAGTTTTACATATATACTTCATTATTTAACATGGTTATAACATGTTTTAAGTGGGAAAATTGGACCTATTGCCACAGAGTTGGTGAACTGGCATATTATTCAGTATTCAACCCTCAAACCTGGAAAAAATGCATGTTCTGTTCTTCTTGGGGGGTTAAAATGCCTCTAATTGTTAGAAAACAATAAAATTTAACTTACAAAATTGGTCAGAAAAAAGTGCAATTAGATATTTTCCGCATTGGAATATGCGCGTTGAATATTATGATAAAATGAAAATAAAACATTAACGTATTCAATTTTGGCCACATTTTAGTTTTGGTCTATTGAAAAATGTATGGTTTTGTATTGGGTTGAATAATGAATAAGGAATCGTTTAAATAATGAATCATAAAATGATTCATTACACCCCTGTCTGATATGCTGTCTCTAGTCTTAGAATCATGTCACGATTAAAAAATATATATGTATAATTTTTTTATTTTTCTACTTTATTTCAACATGGGATCTGGCCTTTACATTGGCTGAAAATTTAATGATGAATGGACCAATAGAAATGCTCCAAAATGACTGGAAATAAAATGTCTTTACATTTTTTATTTATTTATTTTTTTGGGACAGTGACCGTTACCATTCTCCTTTCTGGGGTATTTTAGTAAATGGTGGAGATACAGAAGTATTTACCAGGTTACACAAAGTCATTATGCATCATAGTGGTCAGTATGACAGCCCCAAACAATATCTCAATGCAATAAGCACTAAAGGTCCTCAGATTGTTGTGGTCTTGTTATTTGGCCCTCTGACAGCTCTTTTCTCAGCTGGAAGAAGTTGCCAAACGACTTGTTTGCATTCCGAATGACAGGCAACTAACTGGTCGCGTGGCTTCTGTAGTCGTCTCTCTTGCCCTCTGGCCATCTATTAGTCCAGCCGTCTGTAACCCCCCACACTGCTTCAGTCTTTCTTCCCTGGCGTCCCTCTAACAAGCCCTAAAGGCTCCGCAGCGCTTGTTATGGAATAACCCCCCTCCGGGGGCTCGTCCGGGCCTGCACTTAGTTTACGGCTCTGAGGAGATGCAGCCGCGTGAGCTCTCAGCTCCTCTAGTCTGGGGTTCAAATCACGGCATTAGGAAATGTCAAGGTAAGCATTTGCTAAAGAAGAACAGCTGGAGCTGCTTCTACAGCAAAGACGAGTGAGGGGGCACCAGTGTTTACGAGATGTTCCTGTCTGCGCGACAGAGAGCGAGAGACAATGACCATAATCCAACACCAAGAAAGGCTATTTTCAGTTGGAGACCGTGCAATTTGTGTGATTTGTGCTTGTGATTTGTATACCGCAAAGATTAAGATGTGCTACAGTTTAAGTTCGCTTTAGGTTCAACCAGCCTGGAAGGTAATTGCCAAAAAAAAAAAAAAACTTTGAGATGTTCCACTCCATTTTGGATGGTTTGTCAGGGAAAAATGTGAGATTCCGCAATTTATGGGTCATACTCTTGAAACTGCTAAGAATCTTAACAAATATTTGAGTTCATAAGCACATGCAGATAAACCGTATTCATATAGTTTAGTAGATTAGCTGGAGCTCGCTCTCTTTTGGTATATCAAACAGTTTTATTGTTCTGTTTTAAAGTTCTTTGACTTTGTTTACTGTAGTTCTCATTACAGTAAATCTACATATCACTGTTGTCGGAACAAAACCTTGTATCTTCAAAGTGGTAACTTTACAGAGGAAAAGGAAAAAAACATACTGCACTTTTAATGTAAGTCAATGGAACCAGAGTTTTTCTCCAAGTAATTTTGGGCCCCTTTTTTTGGCCTGTTTAGCATGAAATTTACACCCAATGTAAAGGGTGACCGGCATGTACAGAATATGACAAAAACTCAAAATTGACAGAAATGGAGATTCAAGGTTTTGTTCTGACAGCAGTGATGTCTTTGTTCATTCTTGACGTTTGTCATGTTCTACTTTTTTTTTTTTTTTTTTTTAATTAGTGTATGGCTGTGAGGATGTGAACCAAAACAAGCAAATGTTATCTTGCACTCATAAAAAGAAGCACCTGTGGCGGTCATTGTGTAGCAGTAATGACATAAAATTGCAAAACACTGAATTTTGCAAAGTATATACAGACATATGCTGAAGTTTGGTCAAATTGTATGTTGTTGACAACAAGAGAACACGTGGCAGACTTAAATATGGCCTTTTTCTGCTTTTTTAGTGCACAGCTTGTATTTATCTGGGGGGGTATAGAGCTGGGTGATATGGCCAAAAATGTTATCACGATAAACCAAATTCATATTGTTTGATACTGATACATATGATGGCTGATTTTTGCTCCTGGGTGGTTATTTGCTGTTTTAAACTATCCTTTATGGTCAGAACATGACAAACACTCACCAAACAGTGGAACACTTCACAAGTCTGTCATGGGACAGTGGGAGAAAGTTTCTGGTGAGCTGTTTTTATCAGCTGGAAAAGCACGGCTGCAGTTTTTGTAATAGTCATAATTTAAGAAAGAAAACAGATTCTTTTTACTGTCTGGTGACGAGAGCTCGGCTATTCCGTTACACATGCTAAACAAGTGGCCAACCACAGTGCTAAACTGTTTAATTTCTCAACAATGTCTGCTTAGTACAGACAGCAAGCATTAGCCGGCTCAGTAGGTCAGTGATGGATCACACCGTCTTAGCTGGCATCACTCCTACCACATTCATGTCAGAGCATATCACAGCGTTCAGACACCAGCCAGCAGACGACTGGGTTTCTCTCTGGTAGTTTGAGGGCTGAGTCGAAATATATGTAACACCAGTCAAACAGAGTCCTCCTTTCAGGTATGTTTAAACCTAAAGCGATGCTTTTGTGTCATGTTTGATCTCCAGTATCATCAGTTGGCCATGTTGTGTGAGTGACCAAGCACTGCTTCAATTTAGTCAGCTGCTAAAAACAGCTACCCTGGAAAGATGCCGTTCTCCCGCTCTCCAGTGCCTCCCGCTCTCCAGTGCCTCCCGCTCTCCAGTGCCTCCCGCTCTCCAGTGCCTCCTGCTCTCCAGTGCCTCCCGCTCTCAAATGCCTCCTGCTCTCCAATGCCTCAGTTTGCTTTCGTTTAAATCAGCACATGAACTCACATTTTTCACTTTTGAATGCACTAATACTTAAAGTATGACGTTTTGATGGTGCTGTCGTTGGGAGGATAGTGATTGTGATTTAACGCTGCTAAAGCTTGGTAGGATGTTAGGAAAGAGGTGAGTTCACTTCACATCAGTACAGCTACGCCACTTATCTCGTCACTCACACTTGGTCATAGGTGAACAGATCTCCGGTCGCTCCACTCAAACAGGGAATGTATAACTCCACGTTTGCTAAAGTATTTTTGGCGACCCTTTTTTACTTGTGCCCCCCCAAGTTTTTCATGTTGACTTGGAAGTGCGCCCTCTCCTGGCGATAGCAGATATGTATTGCTTTCCTTGCAGTAGACAACACCACCAGGGCTTTCGCTGAACGTGGAAGTGTGAGAATGGTGTATTATATTGAACATTTATTAAACCTTTCTCATCGTTCTGTAGAGGAAAAGTTATATCGCGATATTTATCGTTATTGTTTTATCACCCAGCCTTAGGGGGGGTCTAAAACATGACATAACTTTGCACAGACCACATTTTACTACTAAACAGTAGTTGTGCGTGGAAATGTGCTGAAGTCAGTTCTCTGTAGAGGATGTGTTAATTCACTTTCACAGTCAACCAAACATGTCATTTGATCAGGTGCATCCAAACTTCTAAACTGTGTATTTCAGTAAGAAGCTTTAAAATGCATAGTCTGATGAAAGTAGGTAGATGGATAGATGGGTGGATAGATAGATAGATGGGTGGATAGATAGATAGATAGATAGATAGGTAGGTAGGTAGGTAGATAGGTAGGTAGATAGGTAGGTAGATAGATACTTTATTGATCCCAAAGAACATTCAGAAAGTACACAGAGAACAGTTCTGCAAAACTCAGTATATACAGGTATATCCATAAACTTCACTGGGTGGTGGGAATAAGAATTGAACTTACTTAAATTGGAAAATGTAACTGAAAATCAGTTTAAAATCAATGAAAGTGTTCAAGTCTATCTTTAATGAATTAACCAGACATTATTGTTTGTATATCCAAAAAAGTTTAGCTGATTACTTAAGTTTGGCCCCAGTATTTCTCATGTTTGTGAGATTAACTCTTGTTCTAAGAACAGTAAGTTGTCAATTGACTTGGGGAGAAACTTTGAGATGTTCCAGACCATCTAAAGAAGAGAGCCAAATAATTGGCTGGTCTTTTGTGACCTTCGATGATTGACCCTCCTCCTTCATCTAATACACTGCTACCATTGACGTGTTAATGCTGTGTTTATATTTAATGGGGCTTAATAGGCGTAACGGGTATTGTCATGCGCAAGGACCTTGTAGTCTAACACAGATCTCCTGCCCCCCGCCCCCCACCCCCCTTACCTCAAAGCTGCTCAGGGGGTAGAAAAACCCTCATTTTGTAGGCGGCAGCTTTAAGTACCTGTTTAGACCCCTCATATTATGCCCATGGGCCTTTTCAACAGTAACCGCTGTGGGTAAAGTAGGCGTCTGGATGGCTTTTGTTGTTGTCCTGTAGAGACTGCTATAGGAGCCACGGCAGAGACGCTGGAGTAGGCTCAGGTACCTGCAGTGAAGGACAAAAGTTAGCTGAGGGGAAGGGGAATACCCTGAGAAACCTCAGGTGTTTTGCCTGTCAGGTGTTAAATGTAATGTGCTTTGTATCCTGCCAGCAAAAGTCCCAGAGTTCTTTCCTTCATCTAGCAGCAGCTGGAACATAATTCCCACGGTCTGTGACAGCTGCCGTCATCACATTTTTTTTTTTTTTTTGCAAGACATCTTGTTTGCTTGTTTGGATTTCTACTGCTTGTATTCGTCTCAAGGGCTGTATCTAGTTAGAGATGCTTTTCTCTGAGAGAAATGAGTCAGTGTTGTGTGGCTGATATCAGACGGCCTTTGTACTCTTAAAGATGACTAACGATTTAGGGGATTTAACCATGTCTGAGAAAGTCAGTTATATGGCTTAAGTTTTAAGAGTTGCTATGAAGAGATTAGCTTTAAGGGTTAAGCCAGGGGTGTCCAAAGTCCAGCCTCGGGTCCAAATGCAGCCCACAGACACATTTTAATTGACCCCTGACTTCTGTTTACATTGTATTATAAGTGGCCTGTCAGCCAGTACATTACAGTCCTTCCCTTCACCGAAAGGTGGCAGCTGACCAGACCTGCCTTTTGTCAAAACTACAGACATAAACTCTTAACACTGAATACTATCACTTTGGCCAGATGAGTAACTTCTTAGAGCAAATTCAGTAGTTCAGTGAATATTAGCCATTTAAGGTCGAACAAAAACGTGGCTACACTGTGTTTAGTTCACATGTAAAGAACTTTACCTAAAAATACAAAAACGTATAGATTTTTGTTTAGTTTGTCTCACAAATTCTACTTTT
This sequence comes from Pygocentrus nattereri, assembly GCF_015220715.1. NCBI lineage: Eukaryota > Metazoa > Chordata > Actinopteri > Characiformes > Serrasalmidae > Pygocentrus > Pygocentrus nattereri. The sequence continues at coordinate 9,580,588 of NC_051239.1, forward strand.
CAACAAGCAAACATTTAAATAGGAATTTGATTTAATACGTTAGACATGTTGTATTGATACTCAACAATTTAAGAATTTATTATAAACGCTTATTGATTCAAACGGTTCTGAATGAACAATAAAAGAAGCCTCATGCATCTTTTATACAGTGATGGGAAACAGAACACCCCTGGGTTAAGCCAAACTGATATTACAATCTTAAAAACAAAGGTTTCAAAATGACCTGGACAGAAGTTCTTGTGCAAACCCCAGCTGGTGTATAATCTTTGGAACGTTAAGGTTCTTCACACTTGAACATCTCATTTAGATCTGTTGAAAGGTTATCAGTGAAAACAAAAGTAATTATTGTATGGGGCTCCCAAGAATTTAGTCAAAATTCATCCATCCATCCATCCATTTTCCAAGCCGCTTCTCCGTCAGGGTCGTGGGGGGGTGCTGGAGCCTATCCCAGCGGTCATTGGGCGGAAGGCAGGACACACAAAATTCAGTTTTTCAAAATTTCTGCTTAATTAAATTATGCTGTAAACAAAGTCATTCCAAGTTTGAGGTGAAATGTGCCATTCTCCAGAAACTTAGAGAGAATTATTCACAGTGGTGTTGATAAGAACCAGACGTATGAAGAGTTTAATGCCTTTAGAAATTCCCTTGCAAAACGTTATTACACGAAATGGATAAGAATACAAAGCCTGATGCCTGAGATTGCTTTACATTAATCATGAGGCCTTTCAAAGGCAAAATAGTCCCCCCAAAAAACTTTACCTCTATTGTACCACCATAAACATTCCATATAAAAAAAACAAGACACATAGAGATTCACTGATAGCTTTGAATAGTAAGTGAAATGGCTCTATTTGTGTTGTAGACATTGTGACCCCTGGTTCCTATCAGCACCATTCTATGGAAATCGGAGTCAGTAAGTTTCTCCATGGTGAAGCATTTCCTCAAACCACTCTGAATGACTTTGTTTATATCTGGATGACTGAATTCTGCAGGAAGTCTGAAATACCTGGGATTTAATGAGTATCTCTATAATGTCAGACCTAGGGTTATCCTCTGGGTGTGACACTTTCTGTAGCATTTCTGTCTAACCTTTTAGCCCCATGAAGGCAACAAATGACTGTAAGTCAGCTCGGTGGTGAATATTTAAAACCGCGTATCAAAATCCCATGGTCCTCTCCCAGTCTCAAATACGAAATCCGGTGTATTCCATGGGTGCCAGTGCTAAGCTGCAGCTGTTGAGTGTTTTGTAATGAATGTGTCTGGAAAGCAACCAGCCAGACCAGGCCCCCATCTGCCACTCCACTCGTTCATTTACTTTCATAAAACACTCCATCCCCTGTTCCCTTGCTCGATTTAATGCTCGTAATGTATTTACTTGAGATCATTAGTTCATGGCTGAGTTTGGATTTGCTTGATGTCTTCATGGCCATGTGCGAAATCCTGCTCCTTCTTGCAATTCTGTGCCTTTCCTCCAATAAGCCACTTCTGCGTCTTTCTCGCCACAGAACGGCAGGATTTTAGTTGCTGTGATCAAGAGCAACGGCTGAAGAAGCGGAGGGGATTAATGCGGGGAAAAACACTGCGTCTCCACGACAACCATGCAAAAAAACGAAGAAAAGGAGAGGGAGATCAGGCTGGTGTCAGGTCGCCTGTTTGTGCGCTTGCCCTCGTCGGACTTGGCCTCAGAGAGAGAACAATTACATGGCAGATTAAGAGCTTGGCCCCGGTAGAGAGATATGGATGGTTGGGTCTCACCTCTGAGGAGGGTTGGATTTTGGTTCCCTGGAGAGTTCAAAAAAAAAAAAGAGCCGCCTGTGCCGGACAAGAGGACACGGTCTGTCCATGCCATGTGTGGTTGGCGTTCCGCCTGGTGTGGTGGCTTTGGCCTTGGCATCAATAGTTGTTGCTATCTGGAGAGTTCTGACTCAGAAAAAATGAGCGAGGGGGCCAAGCTCTGGCAACTGTTTGTTTGGGTTTTCTGTTGTAACGTCGCAGGGATTTGCAGCCGTGTTTAATACAGTTTTTGTTAAAAGAATAGTTTTAGGAATCTTAATTTTCTGCATACCTCAAAACGTAATCAGTCAAGATCAGTCAAGGCACGTTTACTGTCTGAGATTTGCCTGTTTAGTTTTGCCCTGGAGCCACTAGGAAAATGTAGCTAGTAACTAATGGAAGCTCATACCTCACATAAGCAAGTATATTTGAGATTACATTGAGGCAGTAGTGTGATGATGCACATTCCATGACTTTATTCGTAGTTTAAGAGCTTTCATTACTTGTTATCTACATTAGCCTCGCAGCTGTAGTACACAACTGAAGTAGCAAACCTTGGATCCCAAATGTGTCTCAGCTGATCGACTACATTCATGATAAAGAGAAAATGCTCAGTTTTAACTTTTGCCAGACTACCCCTTTAACTTTTTCAGCATCTGCAAAACATATTTTATTTCGTTGAAGACAAATCACTACCTTGTTTTTGCCCAGGTCATCAGGGAGGTGGCTCTGTGATCCTGGTTTAAAAAATAATTCACGTAAATGGAATGGTGCAGGTCCTGCACTAGGAGCCAAGAGCTTGAATTCATTTCTTTCTTGGCTTTTTTGTAAGATTCTGTCCTCAGTGACATCACCGCCACCATCCCCCCACATCACATTTCTCTGGCAACTACCTAAGCCCTGAAGTTTGGAACATTCATGGAATTTCCAACTGCGGTGCTGCTCAGATGTAGACATGCAGTAATCTTCGAACTGATGGTGCTTTCCAGCCGCTTGTTTTTTTTTTTTTTTTTTTTGCTGTATTCAGTTGCTCTCACATTGGACCCAATAGGGGCTAGATGAATGGAGGAGGGAGAAACATGCCCACCTGGGTGCATGATACAATGAAGCTTCATGTGCTTCCTTCACATGTGGGATCAGGTTCTCGCAGTTGTTTGGTTTTTTTTTGGTCTGGATGTTGTTCATGGTGTGTTGTTGTATGTGGCAGAGAAAAGCTGTAAGGCTGTAAGTCCCTCAGCCAAGACATGTTTGAAGTGGCACATTCTGTGTACAAAATCAAGTATGTTGCATAGCTAACAGTAATATAAGTAGTGGCCATCTTGACGCCTGGTTGTTTACTGTACTTTTTAACCGTTTTGCTTGGAGGAGGAAAGAAAATACAGAATCTTATTCGTTCACATGTTTACAGTCACAAACACATCCCAATTTTGATGTGTTTGAAGTCAAAACCATAGCAAACATGCTAAATTTCTAACCTGTTAACAGGCTAATCCAGTAATATTCAGAGTTAGGCTTTAAATACAAGAATGTGCTGAAGGTTTAACTGTTACATACATGTAAACTAAAAAATACTTTACCTAACTGTGTGTTGGAAGATACAAATATCCACAATTCAGCTGGAAATAATATGAGCAGTTTAGGCTTATGGATGCTACATTCAAATTCAACTAAGCTAGCACTGCTTTTTAACAAATACAGGAGAAAATCATAATGTAAGCTGTAGAAATAAAAAATTGAGACCGCCTTGAATGGAAAACCGATTGAATCATGAGGTGCCTTTAAATTCTCAACTTTATTTCTTAGCAAATCACATGTTTTAAGGCAAAAGTGTGACGATTTGGGCCTGCGGTTAGAACAGTGCTAATAACCGTTATTAGCCTCGGAGCTTCAGGGCAAAACTGAAGAAGCAAACTTCAGGCACCCAGCATGTCTTAGCTGACTGGGTATGTTTAGAGCAAGGAGGAAATTCTCCATTTTTGTGTTGGTCAAACTGTTGAATGAAGTGTCTTCAGTCTGCCAGAAATATCTAAAGGTGTCTTTGTAACATGTCTGGTCTTGCTGAGGGAAACACACACCTTTTACCTCAGTTACACTCAGTTACATTCTTTATGCCACACGTTGCTTTGCTAGAGATCAGAGAACATGAGCTGGACCTTCTTCCAGCTACCCGGATGTGTCTCTTGATTTTCCACTGTGTTTCTCTGTCTCTGTCTGTTCTGTAGTTCTTTAAACTCTCCGTTCTTTCCTGCTCTTGCTATATCACTCTCTGCCTCAACCTTTGTTATGACAACTTTAAAGCCCGGTTAGTGTAGCACCATCCGGATTATGAGCAAAAACGATTCCTCTTGCTGCCATTCCTTCTGGAGCGGCCCACTCCTGGGATTAGCCAGGATTGACTCTGCCTGTCTTTCTTGACTCTGTGTGTGTGTGTGTGTGTGTGTGTGTGTGTGTGTGTGAGAATGTGCTGGCCTACAGAAGTAAAACCCTGTCATTTCAGGCCTGTCATCCATTTTTAGTCAAGACTTGTGTACAGTCAGACCTCAGTGAAGCTAAAAGCTAGACTGCGGGCTCTGAGATGAGTTTCAGCTGAAAACAGAAGACGGCAACACACAACTGAGCTTTTAACTCATTGCTGAAGGTTTTTTTTTTGTGTGCGGTGAGCATCTTGGCCAATCGTACATTTTCTTTGTAAGGTTGTCACGACATCCGAATTTTGACTTAAATACTCAAAGTAAGTGTAGTATAACAATGTGTGATACCAAAACAATGCTGTGCGGTATTGACCATACATCATCATTTGCCTCTCTTATTTATCCCTCAGAGTTACACAGGCTGTTTTTGTTATTCTGCCTTTAAGACTGATATAGGTAAACAATTGAATTCTGATTGGCTTCTCTGTATTGTGGCCTATTCAAAAAGCAGTCCAGGCCGAAACACTCCTTGTAACTTGTGGATGGGGCTAAACTGCTGTATGATGGATAGGAGGGTATATGTAAAGCTGTTGGCGTCACAAAAACAGTGAATTTAAATTTGTATGTATCAACTTTATGAACTGTGAAGGAACGGTACGTATAATATAATATACTGTGCAGCCCATAACACTGAACTAGAGCTGCCATAAAATGCAGTTCTTTATGTTTTCTTCAATTACTTTGTTGGAATATACAGGGAGATTCACTTGAAAAAGGGCCTAAATATTCTGTTGTAACTCCCATTAGGATGAAGCAATCTGAACCAAAAAAATATGCGACATACCTTGTTGTGTGTGTTATCGATTGCATTACATGTGATGCTGAAAGTGATGCTCTCCTTTTTCTGCCAGAATCAGGAAGGGCTACGTTCTGGGTGCGCACCCAGAAGCTGCAAACGGAAGCTGTGTTGGAGCAATGAGGTAAGCGCTGGACAGCCATAAGCGCCTACCTCATCGCTCCGAAGCAGGAGCATCCTGGCTTGTTTGAAGCTCCTTTTACTAAAAAGCACATTGTTTCGTTCAGATTGCTTCATCCTAGCGACAGTTATTACAGAATATTCAGGGCCTCTGTATGACTTACAAAACTAGAAGTGAGCTAGATTTTCATCTTCATGGATAAGCAAGTAAGCCAACATTTATAAATGTTTTTAATGTATTAATGTTTTTTTTATTTATTATATTAAAAAAGGTGCCATGTTGCTGTGGAGAAGTGTGCATTGTCTTCAAATCAGGGCGTTCTCAACCCTCTTTCACCCATCATTGCTCACATGCAGCTCAACATGGTCACAACAAGCATAAAGAGAGCTGATAGGGTCCTAGTTGATAACACAGGCACTGGAAAAAATTTAATTGGTTATAATTAAAACTTTTACAGTCGATTTTCATTCCCCTGACGTAGGGGCCACTAGGGGAATGTGTAAAAATAGTTCAATTTGCTCTCAAATTGCACTTTTTCCATTGCTAGAATGATTGTTGGCTTCTGTTAGTTTAGGTATGTTTTTGACTCCTCCTCCCCAAAACATTGCCATATGTAATGCAAAAAAATATATATATATTTTTTTGTTTTGTTTTGTTTTTCTCCAACCAATATTGCTCAGCCTTAGTTTGAACTTGGACTAGAGCACAGACAGGAAAAGAAAAAGAGAGAGAGGGAGGGAGGAGAGAGAGCAAGCTTGTGTGTGTTTGACGGTAGACTTGGCATTGCAGGGTAGAATTCTGTTTGTACAGGAAATAACAGGTCCTTGCTCTGCTGTTCTGCACCCTCAGGCAGGGGTTGTGAGGTGGGCAGTAGCTCTTTTTTGATGGCCCACATCTCCCACATTCAGTTTCCTTCTCCAGCAGCATCAAGGCAGTAAACTGTGGAAGTGCCTTGGTGTTAAAAACAGTAATGAGACACCAGCTTCTTGAAAACTTCTCACACAGCTGCTGGCACAGAACTTTTAGTAAGGAACTCTGAGCCCCCGCGTTGCTCTTGCCTGTCTGGGGTAATCTCTGCCTTCTTGGTCTCGTTACGAGAAAGAAAGTGCCCTACTTTCCAGGTGTATGCTGACTAAACACTGTAGTTTTTTTTCCTTTTATCTCCTCGGATCATCCTTGGCAGCCGAGTTGTTTGGGTGCCATTACTGTAAGGATTTGGCGGATAATTTTCACCAGGTATGAAGAAGCTCCCAAGGCCACACATAGACCAAAACAAAAGACAAATTCCCAGAGGCTGTTTGACATATTCAGGATGACTCAAGCTGTTTGGGGGGTTTTCTCATGCTGAAATATGAGGATCTCCTGCTGTTCTCACCCACAAGGTGAACTGTATTTTCTTTAGTGCGCAGACAGGGTAGACAAAATAATGGAAACACCAGCAAGTACTCCTGTATCAGTGACAACTGGATTAACTTTTCACTTGAGAACAAATCCTGTTCTTCTTGAACTCTCATATGTGTGTAATGTGCAGTTACTAAGTAGAAATTCTTGTTTTTTCAGAAATGCTAGTGAGATGGGAACAGAAAGCTGCCTTTTTCGAAAAGAAAAAGCCATCCAGATGTTGAACAAAAGAGTAAAAGGCTAGTTGTCAGACCATATTCCACTTCTAGCTTCCTCAAAAAAGGCTTTATATTCATAACATTATGTAAAATCTTTGATTTGTATTAATTTTAGTCATAGCCAGCTCCTATTCAGTAGCTAGGTCACCCTCATCATGCAGTGTTACCAAGCTGGGAGGGTGAAGGCTAACATGTGCTTCACAGCTAGCCTTTACCCTTCCATACCAGCTCAACATGCTTGGAGGAGAATGCTAACTGCCCATTCTGTAATGTCAGCTAACAGACGCTCCCATTGGCTAGCATTGTGCTGAGTGACTGGGGGGTATGGACGGCCATTCTGCCCACCCAGGGAGACAGCAAGGACACTTAGGCTTTATTGGACAGCTCTCTTGCTTTCTTGGACTCGCAGTTTTCCAAAGTTGGGGCCAGCGCATGGACAGTTGAGCCATTTGGGAGCCATAATGTTTTTATTTTAACACTGATTTGTTGCAAGTGGGTTCCAGATGGCAGGCCTATTATAAATGTCACTTTGTGAAACAAATTATGTACACTTTGGGGCATTGGGGTTCCAGGTGTTCCTGCGTTTAAGCTTTCTGTTATCTTTAGTAATTTTCCGCTGCCCACCTTTCTCTTCTAGCAGACAGGCACAGCAGTCCTTTTGGCATCCAAGTGGTTATCCTCTTTCACAATTTATTAGATGTTGTATTACTTAGGAGACTTTATAAAGTGTGACCTTTTTAAAAACATTTGAAACGGCAGCTGCCCTTTACATTGTGAATGTTTCATAATGAATGGACTACAGCTGAGGAATTTATCATTTTCAAATAGCCATGAAAATTAAAAAAAATGGTTGAGGATTGAGCTTCACTCTAATGTTATACATTTTTTTAAGAAGCCTGAGATGTCTGAACTCCTCTTTCTGATCAACTTTGTCCAGAAAAGGAAGCCCCGAAATATTACTGCAGCCCTCTAAAGTCTACCACAGAGTGAATTTATAACACATCTGCTAACTTACTCTACAAACTTGCTGTTTACGGAGCAAACGAGGAAAATGAGATATGATGTGACTAGGCTTATAGTGTTAGCCAAATCAAAAATGGATTCTTAGCATTTGTTCTGTTCACATTAAAGACTTTAGATTAACTGCCTTTGTCTGTGTAAATTCGGGTCTGGGTGTAATATGGTACAGTAATTGTAAGAGCAAGGTGCTGAGTGGCGCTTTTTTCCTGGCTGTGCATCATCCGACTGACACCAGACACCTATATAGAGAGGGAGGAAACTGGTCACTGATTGAAATATAGAAATGGGAGAGCTCATAACACTCGAGTACTGTGTAGATTTTTATGTTCTATAACGGGGTATTTTTCAAATATTTGCTGAATAATGTATTACAATTACTATAGTGAGCAAAAATCCCAGAACTACATGGAGGGACCTGATGAATGACCTGCAGAGAGCTGGGACCAAAGTAACAAAGGCTTCCCTCAGTAACACACTACGCCGAGAGGGACTCAAATACTGCAGTGCCAGGCGTGTCCCCCTGCTTAAGCCAGTACATGTCCAGGCCTCTCTGAAGTTTGCCAGAGAGCATATGAATGATCCAGAAGAGGATTGGGAGAATATCATGTGGTCAGATGAAACCAAAATAGAACTCTTTGGTAAAAACTCAACTCTTCGTGTTTGGAGGAAGAAGAATGCTGAGTTGCATCCCAAGAACACTATACCTGCTGTGAAGCATGGCGGTGGAAACATCAGGCTTTGGGGCTGTTTTTCTGAAAAGAGGACAGGACGACTGATCCGTGTTGAGGGAAGAATGAACGGGGCCATTTATCATGAGATTTTAGCCCAAAACCTCCTTCCATCAGTGAGAGCACCGAAGATGGAACTTGGCTTGGTCTTCTAGCATGACAATGATCCCAAAGACACCGCTCGGGCAACGAAGGAGTGGCTCCATAAAAAGCATTTCAAGGTTCTGGAGTGGCCTAGCCAGTCTCCAGACCTCGACCCCATAGAAAATTTGTGGAGGGAGTTGAAAGTCCGTGTTGCCCAGCGACAGCCCCAAAACATCACTGCTCTAGAGGAGATCTGCAGGAGGAATGGGCCAAAATACCAGCTACAGTGTGTGCAAACCTGGTGAAGACTTACAGGAAATGTTTGACCTCTGTCATTACCAACAAAGGTTATGTTACAAAGTATTGAGTTGAACTTTTGTTATTGACCAAATACTTATTTTCCACCATAATTTACAAATAAATTCTTTAAAAATCTCCATCCATTCATTTTCCAAGCCGCTTCTCCCTCAGGGTTGCAGGGGGGTGCTGGAGCCTATCCCAGCGATCATCGGGTGGAAGGCAGGATGCCAGTCCATTGCAGGGCAGACAGACAGACAGTCACTCACACCCAGGGGCAATTCAGCATGTCCAATTGGCCTGACTGCATGTCTTTGGACTGTGGGAGGAAACCGGAGAACCCGGAGGAAACCCACACAGACACGGGGAGAACATGCAAATTCCACACAGAGAGGACCCCGGTCACCCGGCCGGGGAATTGAACCCAGGCCACCCACCCACCACACCACAGTGCTGCCCTATATATATATATTAGTTGCTAATGCAAACACACCTTTTTCATCATTTTTACTTTTTCCCTCATATTTCTTTTACATTGTTTTCAAATTTCTAACAAATAGTTTGGCAGATAGGTCCAGAAATATTGTTATATTAGCTAATATTAAAATTGAAGAAAGATTTCCTGTCTCCTGTGAAGTAACTTTTTTGGAGATACGAGGTTTTGCTCCCAACAGCGAGGATATGCTTACGGAAAGTACACGAGTTATATTTGTATTGGTTGGTTTGAAACGGTGCCATGTTCCTCTGTCTGCTCTCCAGAGAGACTGAGACGGCACTGTACGGCTATGTGAGCGTGGACAGGGTGGCGGCGGGTGCTGAGGGTGTTACTGAGAGCTACTTGTTCTGTAAGCTGTTATGAATGGGGAAGGGAATCTGTATTTCATTCGGTAGCTGTTAATCACCGCACCTATGAGTCAGAGAGAGGGAGAGGAAGGTGATAAGCTGTTTATATTCGCCCACGTAACACGTTGTTGCAGGTCACAGAGCTGCATACCCATGGAACTGAGGTCAAACTGCACAACCTGCAGTAAATAGCAGACCACAATGTGGTTCTCCGTCTTCTGACACCAAAATTACCATCTACACCTTTTTAGAAACCCACAATGCCTGGTTAACGCTGTGTAAAACTTGAATTAAAGATTTCTCAGCATTTAGAATCAACTGTTTCAGTCTGTGAGCCAAGTGACCTTGCAGTGTTCACCAAAGCTGTTCCTAAAGTCAGCCTGAAATCTTAATATCATTGTTATATCCCTTTTTCCTTGCTTGTTACTTCATATCTCTGGTCATATTAAACACAGTTCATCATGTAACATTTGAAAGTGTAGATCACATATAATGACTTTTTTTTTTCCCACCTGATTTGTGATTACATCACTGTGCACCAGTGGGCTGTGATGTACCCACCACTCTAACCTGTCATCTTGAGAAGTCAGATGCACATTAAAATGGAACGTTCATGTTCTAAAATCTGACTGAGCCACGTTTGAAGCTGTAAAATACTCAATAGACTCTCATATGAATGCACTGACCAGCTGAATTATGTATTAATGCAGCTAGATGCTAGAATAATTGTGCAGTTATTATTGAAAATTGGTGTCTTGAAGGGCTGCAACTAGGGCTGGGCAGTATGACAGTATTTATCATTATTTTAATAAATGACATCACAGTATGCCATAATAAGCTTTCTTAAGATAAAATGCAATACAATACAATACAATACTACAATAGCTACATAACTAAACTGTAAAAACATACACACTGTATACAGATCAGGCATAACATTATAACTGCCTCCTTGTTTCTACGCTCATTGTCCTTTTTATCAGCTCCACTTGCTGTATAGCTGCACTTTGTAGTTCTACAGTTACAGACTGTAGTCCATCTGTTCCTCTGATACTTTATTAGCCGCCTTTTACCCTGTTCTTCAGTGGTCAGGACCGCCGTGGACCCTCACAGAGCAGGTCCTATTTATGTGGTACGTCATTCTCAGCATTGGAGTAACACTGCTGGAGTTTTTAAACACCTCCATGTCACTGCTGGACTGAGAATAGTCCAGCAACCAAAATATCCAGCCAACAGCGTCCTGTGAGCACTGATGAAGGACTAGAGGATGACCAACGCAAACTGTGCAGCAGCAGATGAGCTATGTGGACTGACAAGGTAGGAGTGTCTAATAGAGTGGACAGTGAGTGGACGCAGTGTTTAAAAACTCCAGCAGCACTGCTGTGTCTGATCCACTTGTACCAGCACAACACACACTAACACACCACCACCATGTCAGTGTTACTGCAGTGCTGAGAATGATCCACCACCCAAGTAGTACCTGCTCTGTGAGGGTCCATGGGGGTCCAGGTCACTGAAGAACAGGGTAAAAGGGGTTAACAAAGTATCAGAGAAACAGATGGACTACAGTCTGTAACTGTAGAACTACAAAGTGCAGCTATACAGTAAGTGGAGCTGATAAAATGGTCACTGAGCATAGAAACAAGGAGGTGGTCAGAATGTTATGCCTGATTGTTGTATGTATTTAGTCATGCCTAGCTCTTCATGATATATGTGCATATATGGCCACATTCTGTGCAGGATCCCTAGCCGTAGTAAAATCACTGCCTAACACTCATGGTTTGCTGCTTCATTTACTTCTGTTTGCCCTAAAAGACTTAGGAATTGTAATTAGAGCTTGGACTGCGATAGAGAGAGTGAGAACGGCTGAAATGAGGAGCTGGTTATGTAACTAGTCACAGTGCTTGGCTGAATGCTTTGGAATGTTCGGTTCATTACTTACTGTCCATTTAAACTGTGTGAACGAGGAGAAACAATTATTTTATTGGTTTTAATTCAGTGCTATCACAGCCACACAAGCTGCATAAAGGCGGGATGGCTCCTGCAGCGCACTCGGGGCTTTAAAGCGCATCTTTGGCTTCTCTAATTAGCTTCACATATGCGTCAGTCTGAAGGACATTCTGCTAAAGAAGGTTTCCCTGCTTTTCTCTGTCACTAATCAGCCCAGCCACACTTCCAGAGATTAAATGAGTCCCTGACGAGCTAATTAAGGTCTATGCATATGCATACGTTTTCATTCAGGCCATCACGACCACTACGGCAGCAACTTCTGAAATTATAAACAGTAGAACGAGAGCCAAAGTGTAGCGGCGCACTAAAATCGCTAACGCTTATCAGCTCCACGCTCTCTGTGGATGAATTATTGAATATGCTTTGGTACGAGTGTTGAACCCAGATATATACGATGTCGCAAGTGATTAAAGAGTGATGAGCTGTCTCGTTGCTGGGGAGGCCCGGTCGGCAAAGCTTTGTTTTTAGAATGGACTTTTTGAGTGACTGGAGCTCTTCAGCACGGACCCTCAGTAATTATAGGAGACGCTGAATGATGACAGTGTTGACACTGTTCAGAGAGCCCTTATTTCACGGTGGAGATGTGATGGCTCATGTCAGGTGTTTCTTTGTCTTTTTCAGTGGCTTACTGGGGCGACATAGCGCTGGACGATGAAGACATGCGAATGTTTAAAGTGGACCGCATTGTGGACGTGGTCCAGAGAACCGTCACAAACCTCAACCAGACAGACACAGGTACGTGTTTCTGACTGTCTACGCTTTGAGTCAGTCGACTAAAAATGATTTGGTTTCTTCTGTTTTTTGGGAGGTTTTTTTTTGCGTATGCTGTAAAGCTAACACTGATGATTAATGGAAGCTTCTTCCATTCTTTAGCATCATGCAATGTGTGCACATAAACTGCCACACACTTGCTTCAAACTATATTGAAAATGGACAGAAGTACCGAACAAATTCATGCTTCAAGATGGATGTTACTACTGTTTTAACTACAGACTGTTGTCCATTCTTTTTGATTGGCCAGTGACAAAAAAGGCCTTTACAATACTGATATGCATTTCTGTATGTGCAAGAATCGGTTCAGTGTATTAGCTTTTAGAATGGTACAAACTCATTTTGGGTCAGGATCATCAGTTTTACCATATAGGAAATGTCATGTGGCATGACCACACATAAAAAAAAATAATATTCTGAAGTTGTTTGACTCCCAGAAACATGTATAGATTAGGTTTTGTACTTGGACACTCAAACATACCCTCATCTCAAGTTTATACATACGTTTTTACAAGTGAATAAACTTTCATTGTTTTCCTGCGGTTACACCATCTGACTTAGTCAACTGAATCACCCTAACCAGTGACTCAAAAATGACAGTAATTTTTAATTTTTGTGGAAAGGCTTCTAACCTTGACGGTCACCTGGGGTCTTCTTTATGATTCAATACCCTAACTACACTTATGTAAAAGCATGACAGAGTAAAAGTCCGTTGTTGTCATTGGTTGTGCCGCATGACATTTTATGGATGGAAGTTTACAGACAAAAGAATACTTTTAAAGTATAAGAATACTTTTCATGCATAAAACCATGCCAAGCTATTATGTTTAGAATTTTATAGAATAAATTACCCTTTTTAATAGTTAATCTCTATAATTGGGGGTCGTAGCACATTACGTTTTTAGACTTCGTGAGGAATGAATACCTAAAATGAATTTTACTTTAGTGAAATAATATATTCATATAAATGTGGTATTGTAGATCAATGTGAGAAATATCATATGTTCATTAGGTTATTGAATAGGAAAATAATGGGCATAAGTTTGACAGGCGTGTGATAATTTAATATTACTTGGTGAGATGCGTTGGCTTCCGTTACTTGTTAGCAACATGAACTTAGTAGCACCAGTGCAAGACTAAAAAAAAGCTACATTCACACACCAAACATAGCTGGTCTACTACACTTAGGATAAGAGCAAAATTGTGTAAATTACTTTTTCACTGGTCTGTCTTCATAAGTGAAGCTGCGGCAGTCTTTAAAGAGGATTGGAGTTGATGGAGTGATGATATCAGGGTTTGTAGATGACTCAGCAGCAGCGTTTGGTTTTAAGGGCTAAAATCCGGCAAGAATGTAAGTCCTCATATTACTATGTTTTGATGAGCTCTGTAGTTCTGCCCTTGTGAAAGGCACTTAGGGTAGAGCTGGAGATAGCCGTCTTTTTCTCTGTGTAAATGCTAACTTTCGTACAGTAAAGGACATTTAGCTTGTGAGGCGAAATGGAGGCATGTAGATGGCTTCAATTTACAAGCTGTGAAGTTATAGAGATGGTCAAACAATAATTTCCACACTCCAAAAACACCTCCAACCGCAGCTCACAGACGAAGAAGCAGCATATTAGTGCTATAAAGTCGAGGCAGTTATGTAAAAGCAGGGTGAGATGTTCTTGCCTCTGAAAATGAGAGAGTGAGAGAGAGAGGAGTACACACATAGGACAGTGATGAGTGTGTAGACTCCAGCAGGTGATGGATACAACCTAAAGTCAAGCGTCATTTCAAAAACAGGTGCTACCTGTGCCATCTTGTCTGTGAGCACACCGCTAGAAACGTCAAGAAATACTGGCCTACGGGTTGTTCAGTATGACGCAGTAGAAATTCCCTTGTTCTTGCTCCCTTATTTGCCACAATAAAACCCCAATACCATTAAGAAAATGCACGTTGGTACAGAGAACAGTATGTCGTACATTGTCATAAGCGAAGCCTGCTTGAGATCACTGAACAACTCTGTGGGTTGAAATGAGTATGTAATGGTTTAGAGCGATAATTTGTGGCTGTGAACTTTCATCGCGTGTTAGCTAGAGCTCACTTGATGGCTCGGAACAGCAAAATGTCTGAACAGCTGAACAGTTACATTTGGAGCAACAGGGAAATGATCTAAATTTGACATTTGATGTACAAATTTTGCTTGTTTAGCGTAGCACTGGAGTTAGCAGGCTAATTTTGCTAGCAAACACTAATCACCCAGATCTACTCCATAAATACATCCTCAGAACTCCTCTCAGCCCTTTCAAATCACAGCCAGCTCTTTGTTAAGGTTGTGCAGACTTATCACTGTGGTTTAGGACAAAGTATGACTTATTGTGAACCGGAAAAAAGGAAAATGTCATGTGTGGGCAGCTACTTGAAACAAAAGCCCCTTCAATTGCACACACGTCAAACAGGCACATGGATGCTAACAGGCATTCAGAATTTCTGTTGATTCTGTTCATTCTAATTTGAAACACAGAAAATTCAAGATTAGCATTTTATATATGTGGTTGGTTAGTGTAGTGGGTAACACCTCTGCCTTCTACACTGTAGACTGGGGTTCAATCCCCCACCTGGGCAAACACCCTACACTATACCAATAAGAGTCCTTGGGCAAGACTCCTAACACCACCTTGGCCCACCTGTGTAAAATGATCAAACTGTAAGTCGCTCTGGATAAGAGCGTCAGCCAAATGCCATAAATGTAAATGTAAATGTAAATATATGGAATCAACGGAAGTTGATAGGTAGTTGAACAAAATCTATAGCACCTGTATGCCTTTGTATACGTGACTTCAATACAACACCCTTGAGGTTTGTTCCTTTTTGTAGTTCATAGTAAACCATGTCATGCCCTAAACCACACCTAGATGTCTGCACAAACATATTGAAGACCTGGATGTGTTTTGATAGAGTTGAGAGAGAATTTAAGTTAAGTGATACTTTTTTAATCCCACAAATGGGGAAATTCCACCTCTGCATTTAACCCATCCATGAAGTGAAACACCACATACACAATAGTGAATACACACACACTAGGGGGCAGTGAGCACACTTGCCTGGAGCGGTGGGCAGCCCTATCCACGGCGCCTTGCTCAAGGACACCTCAGTCATGGACTTTCGGTACTGGGGAGCGAACCGGCGACCTTCCGGTCACAGGGCCAGTTCCCTAACCTCCAGCCCATGACTGCCCCATTTGGGGATCTATTTACAGAAAGATTTAGGGACATATTGACTCATTGTTCATTAGCAACATTAGCCTGATATAACAAAATGTGGAGTAAGCAGAAAAAGTGTGAAGTGTGCGAATTAATGAAGACCTGGGTGTAATTGGAGTAAGTGGAGAGAATTTCTGGGGATGTATTCACAGTTAGCAACATTAGCCTAATAGCTCCAGTTTAAAACTATAGTGGAAAAAATTGGACGCCACATCTTGGCTGACAAACAAAATGTGGGGTAAGCAGAAAAAGTGGATGTGCTTTCAGTGAGCTGTGTTTACAGGAAATATGTCAGTGACTGTTTCCTTTAGTGTTAGAAACATTAGCCTCGTAGGTCCAGTTTAAAACTAAAGAAGCAAAGTGTAGACTCCAAGCGTGTCTTGGCTGATCAGCTGCATCTGGGGAAAAATGGAAAATGTGTAAATTTACCTTTTTGCAAAACCATTATTTTAGAAGTGTAGAATTACTGTTACATTTGGGTTTAGGGAAAAGTAAAGTTGATAATAGGATAGATAATAGATAATCAGTTGAATGTAAGTTAATGACAAGTTAAGCATCTGCAAAACATCTACAGCTTTAGCAAAGTCTTCAGGCTGCTGACGCACATGTAGGATTCAATTTGAGTGAATTATGATGACTGAACCCGGTGATTTTCATAGGCGAACCCTCAGTGTTTATTTGATGTCGTAAATGACAGGTTTGTCTGCCAATGAGACGAGTCCAAACACTGCGGTGTCCAATCGGCAGGGCTCCCGTCGCAGAAAGAGGGCGGCAACGTCCAGGCCTGAGAGGGTGTGGCCTGAGGGCGTCATTCCTTATGTCATAAGTGGGAACTTTAGTGGTAAGTGACCCAATTAAGCAAGCCTCTCTGTCTAGAGGCTGTATGTTAAAGCATCTGTGTCTTCTGCATCTGACCTATTGTAAAGTCTGATTTATGTCCTCAGCGCTGACCTTAATCTGCTCTGAATGAATGTCTGTAATTTCTGCATGTCTGCATGGCTTTCTTTGTTTTCAGCTTGGGGCTTGTTTGTGTGTTGGTCTCTGCACAATAAATTGTTTGCTAATTGTTATCACTAAAGTGAGCTTTGCAATATGTATAATTTATTGTGTTATCTGTAACATATATACTGATATTGTTGAAGGCTGCAATATGGAAAAAATGTTTTTGTGTGGTGTGCGCTCCAGATGAGTTTCTATTAGTGTATTTGTTTGGTCAAAATAATGTAGGCCAGTGTTAAAGGGCAACTCCATTTCATTTTTAAAATTCCTGTGTAGTTGAAAGGTGTAAAGTCATTCAGAGTGGTTTGATGGGAAATTGTTCATTGTAGAGAATCTTACTGGCCCAGATTTCTTTACAGTGGTGGTGATAGGAACCAGGAGTGGAGATGTCAACAGTACAAACATAGCCAATTTATTTACTATCCAAAATACCAGATGCTATATGTAGCATCTGAAAAAACTTTATCCTTTATTTATACTTTATTTTCTTACTTTATAACGGCATTCATGCACATTTGCACAATGATTGAATAAAAAAATGCATTTTGGCCCAAAACCTAATCTCAAAACAATCGTAAAAGATTATTTTAGGCTATATTTAAGACTATTTTTATCATTTCATGACAGAACGTTGAGGTAGTGAGGTAGCTTTTAGAGGCAATTAACCCTTTGGACGTTGGGTTCCTATCACCACCATATTGAACAGTAATGACCTGGTAAGTTTCTGCAGAAATGTTTAAAAACAAGTGGAATTCATCTTTAATTGTGTATTTTGTGTTGTTAGTCTATTACGAGGCATATTGCAGTTGCAGTATCAGCAGTTATGTTTTTTTTTTTTGTCCATAATTTGCAGCTCTATTTTCTAGATGTCTGTTTACGTTTATGCTACTTTCAACGACCTTAAAGTGGCCTGGTTCACCCCGCTGGCCCCGGTGTGGATTACAACAAATGCTGCTTGAAACAAATACAGTGAAGTGAACGTTACACAAGAACAGAGTGGTGCGGAAGTGCTGAGTCAGCATCGCATTCCCGCCCTCTTGCTCACTTGGCTACTTTCGCTGCTTTGGTTCAGAACAGGCTTGTGAAAGCACTAAGAACACACGGCCTTGTTCTGGATTTAACTGTCCGGAGATTTCTTTTTGTTTATATATGGATGGCCTGGTTTTTCCAGACAAGGCTGAGCTCAGTCTTACATTAGACTGCACTGTGAATTAGTTGCACTGTCGGTTAGGTCAATGCACCATCAATTAGAGGCCTACAGTGAAAATCTTAGTTTGTGTCTAAATAACTACATGTGGCATTATGCAAGTTATCAATTATCATGGTCTAGACTGTTATTCAGATCTCTGCACCTCATCGTTCCTCTAGTCGTCTCTCCTCATTACCAGTGGGTGTTTTGCAGGTAGTCAGCGGGCCATATTCAGGCAGGCTATGAGACACTGGGAAAAACACACGTGTGTGACCTTCATCGAGAGAACCACAGAGGAGAGTTACATCGTCTTCACCTACCGGCCGTGTGGGTGAGTGAGAGCGCACGTGTCTGTTTTTGTAGTGTCAGCAGGATAAAAAAAAAAAAAAAAAAGTCCTGACTTTGTAGGAAAACCAAAGAAAATCTGGACAGGAAACCATCCCATAGATACATGTTGCCGCTGTCAGAACAAAACCTTGTAGCTCCTTTTTTTTTTTTTTTTTTTTGGTAATTGTTCAGTTTTTGACATTGTTCAAAAATGCCTGTTATCCTTTACATTGTGGGCAAATTTCACTGCCAGAATATTGAATATATATACATTCATTATAGATAGATAGCTAGATAGATATACAGAAGCCTCAACACCTGAACATCTAAATATATTATAGTAATATAATCTAGTATTTCATGTGTCACTCTTTGCCTTTATTACAGCATTCATTCTTTTCAGGAGACTCACTTTCAGTTTCTCTGAGATATCTGCAGGGATATTTTTCACACCCCCAAAGTTCAGTCTTAGACATTGGTTGCATTTTCTGAAACTCTTGTCACTTTTCCTTTTAACTTCTTGTCCCTTCTGCAAGTGAATTATCTTCTCATAAATATCTTCCAAAATAAAATTTAAAAATATTGAAATGAATATGCATTATGGCCGTTTGACTGGAAATTAAATAGCTGAAGAATTGGATCTAACTTTGCTTGCATGTCGTCCCTGTCCAAAGAAAAAAACAAGTATCTCCAAAATGGTAACTTTGCAGAAGAAGACAAAACATTTCTTAACTGTTCATGGAAGTTAATAAGACGAGATTTTATTTCAAATCATTTTGGAGCACTTGTTTTGGTCCATTCATTCTGAAATGTTCGAATGTTCAAATGGTACAAAAAAATTAAAATCGACAAAAATAGAGATGGACAGTGACAGTTTCAGGACAGTGATAAAATATGCATAATAGATGTTACATATAGGTATTTCCACACATATGTATGTATCTGTGTGTGTGTGTGTGTGTGTGTGTGTGTGTGTGTGTGTGTGTATATATGTGTGTGTGTGTGTATATATATATATATATATATATATATATATATATATATATATATATATATATATATATATATATATATATATATATATATATATAATACATATGATACATATGTACATATGTATGACCCTAACAAGGCACAAAAACTGTGTGTGTGAAAGGGCACATGTGAGTGTGTTTAAAAATCCAGGATGGAATCATGCTTGCTCATTGCGTTTCTCTCACTTTTCTCCCTTTTCTTCCCTTTCTTTCTTTCCATTTCTCTCCCTTCTTTCTGGTTTATCTCCTAAGTGCTTTTCCATCCATCCTCTTCCTCACAGTCATTGTTCCACTCCTGCTTATCCATGCTGTGTGCCAGACATGGCTTTGTGTATATGTGCCTGTATGCGGGTCGCTATAATAGCCACCCTGCTGGTTTGGCTTACAGATCGCTGTATTCATTGCCAGAAAACCTCTGGCTACTTTGTCTCAACACTTTGGACCTTTCATTTGAGCACACATGCACTCTAAACCTTAGGAAAAGCCTGCAGAGACACTGTGTGTGTGCATGTAAGTATGTGTGTGTAATGAGTTCAGACCTCAGCCTGTCAGAACAGCACCCTTGAGAGTCCAGTCAAGTTTTGTTTGGCCTCATTATTTTCACCTCAGCCCCCAGTTCAGCTGCCTTGCTGTTGCTGACCGCTTACTTAGTCATAAAGTATGTCTTCATCTCAGGCAGGCCACATGTCTACACTCTCCAGTAATGAATGCTGCTCAAAGGAAATTAGAGGGTGTAACAATTAAGGAACGTTGTTGAAACTAATAAAAGTAAAACGGGAAAGTCTAAATTGTTCTGACAGGACTTGAGGTGATGTAATATAGGTGTGGGTTATTATAAACTACTGTAAACGTAACGTGGCCTCATGGATTTCCTGACAATACCTTCAATTGTTAAATATTATATTTCAACAGTGTCCACAAATCTTTCTCTCAAAACTTTAGATAAATGGTTAAGAAGTAAACAAAACCATTCAGATAAGTTTGTTGTGAAATTCTCTTGTTCACAGTAGTGGTGATGGGAACCAGATGTCCAAAATGATTAATGCCTCCAAAAGCGTCATTATAGAAAGTTATGTGAAATGGTTATAAGTAATAATAATAATCATAATAATCATAATCATAATAATGTTTTATTTATATAGTGTACTTTTCATGACAACCTCAACCCAATGTGCTTTACAGACAGTTTTCTTAAAACACATCTTAAAGTCTTGTAATTCAACTTAAAAAGATCTAGAATTTCTTTAAAAAAATCCATAAAACACATTTAAAAGGAAAGATTCTTAAGATTCCTACTAAAAGATCCAGAGTTTCTAAAACAAAGCAACATTCATTCATGAAAACAGGTCTAAAAAGAAAAGTCTTACGATTCTGTGTGGTGCCGGAGACGTTGTTTTACTCTAATTTTGAGACAAGGTTTTACTTAAGACATGTTTTTAATGTGCATTCCTCGCAGAGATGAGAGACAAACTAGGGATATTCCTTATCCCAAAGGAAATTAATTTATTTCAAATTTACCACTATTTTATCACCAACACCACAAACCTGACCCCAAGCTTCTTATTCCCTCCACTGTAAATCAATTCATATTCTCTAGAATGGAGAATTTCATATCGAACCAATGTGAATGACTTTCTCAAGCGTTGAAAAATGAGTGCATCTTCATCATAGTGCAAAAACGCCATCAAAAACTGGGCACAGTGTTTTTAATTCACTGTCCCACACATTGTTATGGATTAAATCCAGTAAAGCATGACTAATTATGCTCTCTTTTTAATGAAACACTCAGTGATTTATGGACAGTGCCCACGACATACTCAGAAAAGCACATTTTTTAATCATAACGATAAAATTAATCACGATAATGATAAAATATCTTCATATTGCCAACCTTTAATACAGCTGCCCTTTCAAATAAAGTGATAAGGAGTGTTCTTCTTGCACACAGTGTGAAGCCGTGGTATTGCACTGGGAAAATGTTTAAACATTGTTCTGTTCTTGGCTGTCAGGAAGCGAGTATATAATCACAGCTGTCCAAGAATAGATACATGTCCAAAAGAGGATTTATTATTTATTTATTATATGAGCTCCTTGAGAGATAAAGACAGGTAGGAATATGGTGACATAAAAATAAAAAACATAAACATAAAAATACCAGAATTATGGTAAATAAAACCACACAAACGCCATAACTAGATCTCAGCTAATTATGGAGGGGATCCCAGTGTTCATGACCATCAGAAGTTTAAAACCTTCAAATCTCTTTTCCTTTCTGAGTCTTTCATCACAGTGGCCTGGTTTTACTTTCCTTGGTGAACATATCAGAAGTTAAAAGTGTCTGATTTGCTCGTTGCCTTAGTCTTTAGTTAAAGCTTTCTAGACTCATAAAATAAGCTCTAATCATTGGGCCTCGCTCACTCCCTTTCTTAAGTTTGTTCTTAATTTTGTTGTTGCGAAAGATCCTGAGAAAAAGTCTTCTGATCTAAGAACAAGTCCTAAATAAGAGGACATATCAGAACCTTCCTAAGTGGGTTTTAAGAAGATGTCTCCTCTTAAGAATCGTTGGTGAATGAGGCCCATTGTCTTTGCTTTGCCTAGATGAGAGGTTAATGTGGTTTGTTGTATCTTGGGCGTCACTGCAACATGCAGTTTAGCTTTATGGCAATATTTATTCATCGTCACTGAATTTATATTTCTTTAATTTCCCACGGATGCCTCCTGCCGCTATTAAGCCGTTCTTATTTATCTTTGCTGATTATTCTGTTTGAGGCTGTGATATGTAATTACTGCCTGCTTTACTCGGCACTGCCACAGAAGTAAAACTCCAGGGGAGAGAGAAATAATATACTTTGCGTTAATTAGCTGGTCTTATTTATTTGTTCACTTATTTAACTTTTTAATATAATGCAAAATAGTTTTCCCACCAAACAAGCTTCATAGATTTGGTTCACTCTAACATTAACGCACCAATATATCCATGCTTAAACATGACCTGTTGGTGAAAAGGGAATAAGGTGTCTACTTTTTACCATGTTCAGATTATTGATTGTGGCTGTGTGTAGTAATGTAAAAGATGTCCACTCATCCTATATTTAAGATTTTAGTCTGTTTATTTAAAATTGCTTATTTTGCTGAAATCTATGCAGAGTTGTTACTAAAATATTGAAGTAAAGTTTATAAGCTAAGAAGTCATTGTGGTGGCTCAACTGAGACAAAAATATGATACCTTGAAATATATATGGCTAATAACACAAACCTTGGTTCAAAAAAAGTTGGTGTAGTATGTAAAATGCAAATAAAAACAGCCAAAAAAAGGAGTACAAAGACAAAATACTTAATAATTGATCTTATCAGGTAAATGAGCAGGGGTGGGTTGAGGCTCAGCTCTTTGCCAAAAATACATTCGTGAATAATCTAGGCCTCATTCACCAACATCTACTTAAGTGTTATCTTAAATGTGTTCTTGAGAAAGGTCCAAAAAAAAAGTGTGACGTGTTTTTAAACTGCAGAACTGTTCTCTCCTTTGTGCTCTTGAGTGTGTGTAGATTCTGTTCTTAGCTAAAAACAAATCCCAAATAGGAAAACAGTGATGAATGTCAGAATCTTCGTGAAAACTGTGTAAAGGGGTTTTAAGAAGAAATTTCTTCTTAAGAAAACTGAGTGGGGTAAATGAGGCCCATTGTTCTTCAGTGAGTAACTGGAAGGTCTTTTTTTAGAATTAAAAATTTCAATTTTAGATGTGTCTGAAATGGACTGAGGCACTGTGGGAATGTACATTATGTTCTGGTGAGGCATATTTTGCTTTTTAAAGGAAATAATGGATGTCATGTTCTATAGGCCGACGTAGCAAATGACCATCCAGATTGTTACCAGTGTAAAGTTAAAAAATTCAGGTCTGTCATGGTGTATTAGTGCCCATGTCATGGCTAGCATGCACATCTGGGTGTATGTGTGTGTCAGAAAGAGAGAGTGTGTGTGTGTGTGTGTGTGTGTGTGTGTGTGTGTGTGTGTGTGTGTGTGTGTGTGTCAGTCAGTGAACTCTGTGGTGTAAAGTTCAAGGCATCATTTTTTGAGCCACTGGATGCTCAGTAATTAGAGAGTGGCCTGTTGCGCCCACACACACAAGCTATACCCGTGCGCGCGTGTGTGTGTGTTTATGGTTCTGCTGGGTGGCCAGTTCCTGCTCTTTTTCTGTAGATTGGGATGTGTGTGAACAAAACACAGAGTGCATTAAACTGGTGAGCTTTATTTAACTCATAAAGACTTTATAAGTTTATAAATGAAAAGTTTATAAATGAAAATGATGTACGTGTCATGCATAATTATGCTATAGCTTTTTTTGTATGGGTGTAGTAGCAGCACTCAAATACTGAGCAAGTGCACTTACCTGCCTCATGTTATTGTCATGTAAAATTATAACACAAATTGACCAAAATAAACAAAATAAATTGGCAGATTGACAGTTTTTCTTGTTTAAAGTAAAAATATGCCAGTTCTGATCTTGGTCCTGCATGCCTAGCTCTGACATACCAAACATGTAAGCTTTGGCATTATTCCCAAGGTAGGACTTTTGTTAGAGGTAGCAACCGGAAGGTTGTGGGCTCAAATCACAGGGCTTACTGGTTGTACTTGGTTGTGCCCTTGTGCATGGCCTTAATCCCACACTGCACCAGGTGGCACTTGTCTGTTGGGCATAGTTTGGTAGCACAATGACAAATTTCTCTTTTAGGACCAATGAATTACATAACATAAGACTTCTGTAATATCAGATCCCAATATATTATTAATGGCTACCCTTGCAAGTTCTTTGTGTTTTATTTCTTGAATAAGACGTATGACAATGGTGTTGAAGTGGTAATGAAGTGGCTCTCCTCCTAGGTGTTGTTCGTACGTGGGCCGCAGGGGCGGAGGACCCCAGGCCATATCCATTGGGAAAAACTGTGACAAGTTTGGAATCGTGGTGCATGAGCTTGGTCATGTGATTGGATTCTGGCACGAGCACACACGGCCTGATCGAGATGACCATGTCACCATCATTCGGGACAACATCCAGCCAGGTAAGACAACTACTAAACAACATACATCTGTGTCAGAAAGAAGTCACATCACAATCTTTAACCATGCAAATGGTCACTCCACATTCATGATCAATCCAAATCATTTTTGGGGGGATCACTTTGTCTTATAACAGCCTATACGGACCTCTCTGTCAGGAATGGTTTACAAAATATGTTTAAGAAGGCTAAAACCTTCTCAGAGCTATCATAAAACAATGTCTTGGGTGCCAGTCAGCAAGTTCTTAACCACTTAGTGTAGTAACTTTCTGTGTGGGAGATTTTAGAGGCAGTAAATTCTTTAGACTGTCACCATCACTATGAACACTCGGTAGGTTTACCTAGAATGGTGCTTCCAAGCGTCACGACTATCAAAGAGCTGGCTCTATCATCTGGAGATTGTGAGTTCGAACTCCGGTCAGAAGTCCATGAGAGACATAACAGAACGGGCTGGTAGTGTTCTCCTCCAAGCTCGCACAGCTGTTCAGTGGCATTACGCCAGCAGCAGTTCGAAAGATGCGGTGGCGCTTCACATGACTCGGAAGATGCTTGTGCTTGCCTTTGCCCTCCTAGAGCTAGATGGTGTCATATCATTGTGGGAGTCCTAACTAGTGTGTGGAACTGAATACAACTTTATTGGGGAGAATTTTTTTTTATCTGAAAGATTCCAAACTTTAGAACAGAACATTTCAGATTAAACCACTCAGAATGACTTTGTTTACATATTAACCATTCAATACTGTAGAACCTTTTAAAAAAAAATGGAGCTCCCTTTCAGAATTTCCATTCCCTACAGTCAAAATATGGAAACTACAATGCAAAAATGGTCCATTTTGAAGTCAGTGTGGTAGTGATATCACAACCATGAGTTATTCACATATAACAGCCCTTTCAGCATAAAGCCTATTTAGTTCTAAGGAAGAAAGGTTGGAAAAATGATTCATGTTTACGGTCATAAATCCACACTTTCCAGAGAATAAAACATGAAAATGCCAAACAAATTTTATGAATATGGGCCCTCTAGGAACATTTTGTCAGGGAACATTTTTGTTCAAGAACCAAAAGAGGTGCACATCTTCTACTCTTAGACTGATGAGAGAACATAGTGGTAACGCTCAGTGAACATTTCACCAGCTGTTACACTGCAGGCCTGGAATAACATGGCTACCTTTACAAGACACATTCTTGGCAAAAGGGAACAGGACAAATCCTCCCATGTGCATATTTCTCAGTCTGCTTTAATCCTAGTATTTAGGAAGACTGGCCAAAATCTCTGCTCTAATGGTGGAACCTACCTGCCGTGGCCTAATAACCTGCTACTCGTGATTATGTGGTTGAGTAACAGCTCAATAACATCTCATTCATGAATGCTTGGATGCCACTTTGTGCCAGAATCTTCTGACCTTAATTCTTAGGTGTAACCTGCATTCATTTTTTTATTGGTGTGTGACTCATGGAAGCAGCACAGCCAATAGCCCAATAGTAATTTTGAGATTGGAACACGTACCTTTCAGATTAACCCTGAGAATTTATCATGTTGACCTAAAATAAATTCACGAGTTTACGATACTGTCCGCAGTGAAAATGTTCGTTCAGTTTCTGTGAGGTTCCATGTGTGGTTAGCTTTATGAACACTTCACCACTAATAGCCTACTTTGCTGAATTCCTCACAAAACCCACTAAATATGAGAAGTAAATTGAGGAGTTGATGTCATTGAGGAACCCATAGACCATAATGGGGTGAATTAAAACATCAGTCTTCTTTAAACTGGCTGAATTTTAGAATTTAGAACTATTTGCCAACTGTGGAATTAGACCTTCGCATTTAACCCATCCGTGTAGTAAACACCCACATGCATGCACACTAGGGGGCAGTGAGCACACTTGACCAGAGTGGTGGGCAGCCCAATCCACGGCACCCAGGGAGCAATTGGGGGTTAGGTGCCTTACTCAAGGGCATTTCGGTCATGGACTGTCAGCCAAGGGGATAGAACCAGCGACCTTCCGGTCACAGGGCTGGTTCCCTAACCTCCAGCCCATGACTGCAGCTGTGGTCTTCAGTGTTTTCACTTTTGGAAGTTTTGGACGTTTTGGAAGGTTTCTTGATTCAGCCGTAATACGTAGGGTGGAATGTAACACTTTAGAGCTATGTTCATTATAGTGATTATGTAAAATTGTCCTTGACTCTGTATTTGTTGGAGCAATTATTATAGGAAGTGTCAGAGTAATTTCACTTGAGTAACACTTTCGTCTCAGCTGTTGCAATTCTTATTAAAAACTACTCCAGCTTCAGGAATGAATTAGCTGACTGGCTGACTAATCCCAGCTTATTTATTTGAGCTATTTCTTTGCAAATGCCTGTTTTATCTAATGTAAGCTACTATTCAGGGTAAACTGATGGGTACATCTGTGTATAATTATCACAACAGTTATTTGTAAGAGTTTTTTTCTCATTTTAAAATATCAGCACAGACAGCTTTTTAGCGAACATAAGGCTGTCAGTTATGTTCTATGCAAGTACCCATGTTAGCTAGCTAATTTAGCTCATTTGAACTGGCTCTCAAGGTAAGCTAATGTGTACCATTTTGAGTATAATTATAATTCACATCTAACAAAATTTCACTTCATTTTTTTAATTTTATATAAAACTTACAAAGTGAAAAGTCTTCACTTCCAGTCTTGGGAAGAAATTACAGCCAGCTGGCTGGCTAACTAATCCTAGCTATTTAATTCTAGCAACAACTTTTGTTGTTACTTATCTCTAACAAAGTATTAATCTCGGCTGATTTAATTCTTAATAAAACCTACACACAAAATTTTACTGTTTCACAGCCTCAGGTAGAAACTGGCTGGCTGGCTACCTGTTTCTAGCTATAGTTCATCCTTGCTAAGTGTTTTGCTGTTTACTTGTTTCACATGTTCACCATTTTAGAATAATAATTTAGAATTTAGAACTATTTGCCAACTGTGGAATTAGACCACCACATTTAACCCATCCGTGCAATGAAACACCCACATACATGCACACTAGGGGGCAGTGAGCACACTTGCCTGGAGCAGTGGGCAGCCCTATCCATGGCGCCCAGGGAGCAGTTGGGGGTTAGATCTCAGATGTGAAATCAATGTTATTTATGAAGATTTGGTGACGGTAGTAAATAATTTATTCACATCGTCCTTCGCCAAGTTTTGACTGAGTTCTCTTTGAGTATTTCTGAATCTCTTTCAACGCACAGATATCATCAGACTCATCAGGGGTCCGAAGCACAACCCACATTACAAAAGGACCTTCTCAACCACTCACAAAGAACATATGCAACAGCTTTATGATTACTGAAAAGCTGTTGCGCTTCTTGTTATTGGGGCACTTGTGGGCTGGAGGTTAGGGAACCAGCCCTGTGACTGGAAGGTCGCCAGTTTGATCCCCTTGGCTGTTGCATGTGTTCTATGTAAGTGGTTTAGCTAATATAAATTAGCTTTCAAGGTTAGCTGTGGGCTATCTTAGGTAGCCAGTAAGTTAGTTAACGCAGGACTGACTTAAGTAATTACTTAGTTTTCCACTGCACAATTTTCACTTGAGTGTTTTTCTTTATTAATACCTTTTACTTTTATTCAAGTGAATGATCACTTCAGTAGCATCAGGTGAAAGTTCAAGTAGTTTCCACTCCTGACCACAAGGCCTCATGCAGCGGTCTCTATGATTTCACCACAGGACAGGAATACAACTTCTTGAAGATGGAGCCTGGTGAAGTGGACTCTCTTGGGGAAGTCTACGACTTTGACAGTATCATGCACTATGCCAGAAACACATTTTCCAGGTAAGAGGCTTCATTATCTTCCAATAGCTTTTTCTCTGATGTACTTTGTGCTGTTGGAATCCGAACTAAAATAGGGCGTAAAGCAAACTCCTCAAATATGGAACTGTTGGCTCTAGAAGAATCAGGAATGAAATGGCCGGTTAATATTTTCTGTTCAGAACATGCATTACTGTCTTTTATTTTCTCCAGCATGTGCTTATGCAGGTTTAACTCTGAAGGTGATAAATTTTGCCTCTTGCCTGAGTTGAGCTGTTCATGCGCCGCCCACAAACGCATTCTTTCGTAGTAGTGGTCCCTTCCAACCACAGGACAAATTGTAGCACGCAGCTTAGTTTTTGTGAAAACACTTATACTCACCGGCAAGTTTATTAGAAACAGTCGGTGTACAGTTATATTCTCTAGCTCTTCATCTGCGGTCAGTTTCTGACCACAGAGCGGCTCTTAGGTGGATGTTTTTGAGTAGTGCTTCTAACTTAACTTAGGAATGACAGTGACATGTTTGAAACCCTAGCAACATCATCCAGAATCCAGCAACAGAATCCAGCAACAGAATCCAGCAACAGATGGGCTTCTTAATTGTACACCCGTATAGTTTAAGGTGTTTCTAATATACTTGACGTAGAGTGTAAATTCAAAGCGAGTTTCAGTTAAGTTAAAACTGAGAAGAGTAGCATTACTCAGGAGGGGGAAAAACCCACTAAAATATAGTGTGTGTGTGTGTGTGTGTGTGTGTGTGTGTGTGTGTGTATGTGTGTGTGTGTGTGTGTGTGCGCTGCGAGGTGCCCTGTAAATCCTGAATTAATTGTTTAAAAGCCAGAGGTGTTGGGTCAGATTTGCTGAAAGTTTTTCGGACAACGTCACATATCTTTACTTATTAAAGTCACAGACACAAAAGGAATGTTTGGCTCAATCTTTAGATCTCAGACGTGAAATCAATGAAGATATGGTGACGGTAGTAAATCATTTATTCACATCATCCTTCACCAAGTTTTGACTGAGTTCTCTTTGAATGTTTCTGAATCTCTTTCAGCACACTGAAATCATCAGACTCATCAGGGGTCCGAAGCACAACCCACATTACAAAATGGTCTTCGGCATGCTGCTAAACGTGGGAGTTCCCCAGATCTTACTTAGTGTAGCTTTAATATTTATGTATTTTGTAGGCATGTGAAGCGTCACACAGTTCGGATGTAGTTTAGATGTACTTTTGTTTGCTTTTTTGTTTGTTTAGCATGGTGGCCAATTCTTTGTTGTCACATCTGCCTTTTTTTGATTAGCTACAACAACTCAGTGCAGCCTGACAGTGTAGCATGGTACATGGGAAACTCAGCCTTACATAGTTTTTTAAAACTAGCGTTCCATTTGTGCTGAAGTTTTGCATTGGGTTGAATGGAATTCCGCACTCTTCATGCTACAACTGACTTTTAGTCACTAGTGCAGTTTTGCTTAGTTGTCTTGTGCAAACAAAAGTCGAGGTCATTTTTTGGGTGGAGCTAATGATTTAAACTTGGGTGACGGTTGTTTATTTACATGCTTTTGCTCTTTTCAGATACATTGATCTGATCTACCACCATCATGTCAGAATCCTGTTTTTTTTTTTTGTTGTTGTTGTTGCTCGTCTTAAAAGCACAATAATCTCATTGCACGAACTACTACACAGACTCTGCATCGTCTCACTCACTGTTGCAAGAAGTCTGGATCTTCTTGTCTGTTCCCTCAGGGTGACCTTTGCTGAGTCCCCTGGACTAACACAACTATCCTGCCATCTTTCTCTTCTTACATCTTCCTGCTGAGCTTTCACAATGAAGCTATTGTACTTCTCAAGGCGCTCACTGATATCAGGTTGAGAACAGGGGGCCGTGTATGCATTAAAGTCTGTGTATATGTGTCTCAGCACTCGTGTACATGGATTCAAGGCTGGCTTTAAATGGTGAAACTTTCTTGCAACTTGCTTGAAACCTACATGACACTAAATTGCATTTGAGTTGCATAATGTGAAGTGTCCTGCAACTCAGCTACAACGGTTGCAACTTTGTGAAACACGCCAATCAAAATGGCAGTAATGCATCAGGTGACCCCTGTGTAACCCACAACCATATGGGTTAATTGATGCACATTGGCCATTTCAGTGGGAAACCAACCAAAGCAAATGAAAGACACAATGTCATTCAATGTCAATTCAAACTCTAGTCTGGACATTACCAAGCAAAGATAATGTGAAAACTAAGGCCCAATCCCATTTCACCAGTTGCCCCTACCACTTAGCCTTTAGCCCTCTGTTTTATGTGTTCACGCATGCGTTCATGCGTTCACGTCTAGGGGTGTCCCAATTTTTGTTGAGATAGCAGGGTAGGGAGAAGTGATGGGGCTACATGGCAAACGACCAAAGAATCCCACAGATGTGATTTTCTTCATTAAAAAATGATGCTAATAATTATTTTATCTTAAATTAATATCATTTCAATGTATTATGGTCATTTTCTTCATAACAAGCATAAAAAATCTGTAACGGATAATGCTAATGTCTCAGTAGCTAGGTTACTAACTTTCCCGTTCCACCTTAAATAGTCCAGCAGTGTTGATGCCTGAAGCGCCAGACTGTAACTGATGCAGCATTTAAGGTGGAACAGGAAAATTTGAACAAAAACCTGGTGAATATCTGACTTCAGCTCCGTACCGTAATGAATCAGCGGTGGGTGATAATAAATAATTGTTTTATATCCCCTCTTTGTAAGCATATGATGCCCTAAATGTAGTGAGGTTGCTGAGCTTTCTGTTCCAAGGGGTTAGGGTGACCCTCGAAACCAAGGGGTAGGGTAAAAAGAAGAAAAGGGACTGGGCCTAAGAAGAGGCCATTCATGTGCAGATATAAATATGTTTGTCAGTGTTGGTGTTTGTGTATTTAGGTAATAATGAAATTAATTTGCTTGGTGAACTTTTAATTGAGATTTTGGAGGATCCCACATTGTTTGCCTCTGGTTTGATTTCTGTTTCTGGCTTGCTTCCATGGCAACAGGCCAGCAAGACTGATTGGGTTTTAATCAAGTCCTGTCGCCCTCATTGACACCACTGCTGCTACCAGGCCTGGCTTTTACACTATTCCTCTGCCACAACTTGAAGGACCCCCTTTATTATTATTATTTATTTTTTTTGAAAGTTCACAGTGCGAATAGCCTCGTCACTGAGTGTAGCCTTTGAAGCCGCCCTTTGAAGGTTTGTAGCCACTGCTCCAGGCGTTTAATGTGGGCTCCTGTGCGATGAGCCGGCTGTTTAAAGCTCAGAAGGAGCTGCTCACGTGAGACAAATGTCAAAGCTGCTCAGCTGGACCATTAATTTCCCTAATCAGCCAGGTTTTGATTCGCTCGGCTGTGATGTGAGGCAGGTGTGGAGGTGACAGCTTCAGAGCTTTTCCACCCTATTATGCCACAGCCGGCATGAAGAAGGATGGTGATCAAAAAGTGTGTTGTTTTCCATTTAATGGTGGATTCTTTTGAAATATAAAACGCGCTACATGGAGGCCTGCAGCTGCACGAAGTTCAGCGCTGTATAGTGCAGCTTTAGTGTACAGATATGTACAGATTTTCTTTCTTTCTTTTGGGTTTTTTTGTGTTGTTTCTTGTTCTTTCTTTTTCTCCCACTTTCCCCATAAACCAGTGTATTTCATTTTTCTCTAATGATTGCATTGTAACATAAAGAGGTGTCTTTCTTTCGTTCTTTCTTTGTTTCTTTCTGTATTTCTGTCTTTTTGTCTTTCTTTCTATTTCTGTCTTTCTTTCGTTCTTTCTTTGTTTCTTTCTGTATTTCTGTCTTTTTGTCTTTCTTTCTATTTCTGTCTTTCTTTTGTTCTTTCTTTGTTTCTTTCTGTATTTCTGTCTTTCTTTCTTTTGTTCTTTCTTTGTTTCTTTCTGTATTTCTGTCTTTCTTTCTATTTCTGTCTTTCTTTTGTTCTTTCTTTGTTTCTTTCTGTATTTCTGTCTTTCTTTCTATTTCTGTCTTTCTTTTGTTCTTTCTTTGTTTCTTTCTGTATTTCTGTCTTTCTTTCCATTTCTGTCTTTCTTTTGTTCTTTCTTTGTTTCTTTCTGTATTTCTGTCTTTTTGTCTTTCTTTCTATTTCTGTCTTTCTTTTGTTCTTTCTTCATTCAGATTTTGAGGTACATATTGGAGCTTATTGTACTGTTGTTCTGTTATATTGTTATTACAGTACTCTACTCTTTCTTTCTTTCTTTCTTTCTTTCTTTCTTTCTTTCTTGCTGTTTCTTATTTTCATTCTTTTCATCTTGCTTTTTTGCATTTTCTTTCACTTTCCTCATGAAGAAAGCCAATTTTTTAAGGTATTTATTGCGTTTATTGGGGCCCTTATTCTTTGCTTTCCCTTTCTCTTTTCTACTGATTTTTAATGAGTAATAAAAGCACTGCTGCTCACTAATGACCACTTTGTGTTGCTGAATTAGCCTGAGTGTTAAGCGCCCGACACGTGTGCCTCACTAGTCATAATAGGCTGCAGGGTTCCAGAGGTGTTTGAGTGCATTGCATAATCTTCCATTACCACGGTCCTCCGGTTTATGAGAACACTCGATTTCACCAGGGAGAAACTCGGACTTGTTGAAAATGACACAATCTGGCACGGGGGTTACATACTGTTGTGACATTTGTTCTGAGAGAATGAGGCAATGCCTCCTGCAACATGCAGCAGATTTCACTGTGGCTGCACTGTTAGCGATGATGATCATGAGCTTTCAGAGAAGTACACCCCAAGCCCCATTGGACTCCTGAATAATCCAGTAGATATTAGGCTGGGACCCTTTTTAAATCCATGAAAATACTTTTCATAGATTGGGAATTTCCTGAGGTGTAGCATGATGTATGAAGATAGCATTCGGTCCTCTTTCATTATGCTTTCAGCATGGCTTGGGCTCGGGAAACCTAGTAGAGTTGTGAGATATTCACATGCATGTTTTATATGCCACGTCATATGAATACACCCGTAAATGTGAAAGAAGCTTTGCAGTTAAGCTCGGGTTACGTGGCTTTGACATGAACGCTGAACTCGTAGTAGTGACTGCTCCAAATCTTTGGCTAAAGGAGGATGAATGTTTTATCGGTATGGCTGGGTCACTATGTCCCAATGGACTGATTGACCCCATTTTTCATCCACACAGGCAGAGGCACTCATTCATGTCTCTGTCTCATCTGTGAAACTCCTCAAACGGTTAGCACTGTCATTTGCAAGATGTGTTTTGGGGTCAAAGAGACTCTTAAAGGTGTGGGTCAAGGAGGGCTGCTCAGTCCTATATCATGCAAAGCTGAGGTTCTTTCATTCTTGATGGCTTTGGGCCCTGCAGTAGAGGTATTATGTATGATAATGCTAGCAATAAAAGCACATGCTAACAGCTTGCATGAGAAATACTCTTGGATGTGCACTGGGATAATGTCAGATAATGACACATAGGTGGAAGAGAGTGATCGTTCTGACCCTGAGATGCCTTGAATCTCAAATAAGGCTGGGCAATATTACAATATACACTCACTGAGCAGTTTATTATGACCACCTCCTTGTTTCTACGCTCATTGTGCATTTTATCAGCTCCTCTTACTGTATAGCTGCACTCTGTAGTTCTACAGTTACAGACTGTAGTCCATCTGTTTCTCTTCATATTCTTCAGTGGTCAGGACCCCCATGCAACCTCACAGAGCAGGTACTATTTGGGTGGTGCATCATTCCTCAGCACTGCAGTGACACTGATATGGTGATGGTGTGTTAGTGTGTGTTGTGCTGGTATGAGTGGATCAGACACAGCAGTGCTGCTGGAGTTTTAAACACTGTGTCCACTCACTGTCCGCTCCATTACACACTCCCCAACTGTTGGCCCAGCTTGTAGATGTAAAGTCAGAGACGACAGCTCATCTGCTGCTGCACATTTATTGTTGGTCATCCTCTAGTCCATCATTGGTCATAGGACGCTGCCCACAAGACCCTGATGGCTGGATATTTTTGGTTGGTGGACTATTCTCAGTCCAGCAGTGACACTGAGGTGTTTAAAAACTGCTCAGACCAGCACAACACACACTAACACACCAACACGTCAGTGTCTCTGAGGATGATTCACCACTCTAATAATACCTGCTCTGTGGGGGTTCTGACCATTCATGAACAGGGTAAAGGGGGCTAACAGAGTATGCAGAGAAACAGATGGACTGCAGTCTGTAACTGTAGAACTACACAGTGCACCTGTATGGTCAGTGGAGCTGATAAAATGGACAATAATGGATAATAAAATATTGCATAAAAATCATGTTTTGATAGTATTTTTAAAAATGTAGCACCATTTTGTTCCCTGTTTTTCTGATCAGATGTCTGACAAAATAAATATTGTCACATATTGTTTAGTGTGGTAATTTCATTAAGTATGCGATATGTATTTGCTGTATCACTTACCCCTCATCTCAAAGCAAAAACTAGTATTTAATTCTCCCTGTTTGGAAAAAGTTCTTAGCTGAGCGGGAGGGAATTCAGGGAGAATTTTCAGTTTTGTTGATTGGATAGAAGACTAATTCCCATTCCATGTGTCTATCCTGACTTTTCCTAACTGATTTTGACAGCCTAAAGCCAACTCTTGTTCAAATAAGGAGAATGGCTTTGAGCCTTTCAGTAAGGGTACCTTAATGCTGGTGATACAAGCACATGCTAACAGCTTGCATGAGAAATACCTTTAGATCTGCACTGAACCAGCTAATGGCACATAGGTGGAAGAGATTGATTGTGCTGGCCTTAAGATGCCTTGACTTCTGAAGAAGAAACGGGTATTTTATTCTCCCTGTTTGGGCAAAAGCTTAGCCGAACGGAAGTGAATTCTGGAAGAGCTTTCAGGGGTTTTTTGGTGATGGGATAGAAGAATGTTATTCCCATTCCATGCGTCTAACCTGACTTTCCGTGACCAATTCTGACAGTTCCCCTAAAGTGAGGGTAACATGAGCTGAGACACACGCAAACAAGGCCTGCAATGGGGTGGGTTGGTGGGGGGGAGGGTGCTAAGACTGGGATCATTCTTACATTGCCTCTATATGGGAACCAGCTGTTTCTTCTTCTTTTGTTCTTATTTTTTTAGCTCTTTCTCGCTCCCTCTCCCATTCTTTCTCAGTGCCTGGGCAGCTGCCCAAATATATTTCAAATAAATTGGATTGCTATAAATTAGGAAGATTCTCCAAAGAGGGAGAACATTTGAAATGCCTCACTTGAAGAAACTGTAATTAAGCTGTATATGTGAAGCAAATTTCATGCAAGTAGACACATGACTTATTGACTGTAAGGCTCTGGGTCTGCCAGTAGATGTTGGGTAACAGTAAATTAATGTTTGAATTTGTTCCTACTAAGTTTGCAACCAATCCAAAATCCCAAAAACTAGCCACTGAATGGCCTCTGGAAAACACAGATTAGTTAGAACCTAAGCAGGTGAAGGTGTAGCTTCATAGATAGGATGGTGACCAGTGTACAGCCTGTTTCTGTTGATGCCGTTTGATTTCGCTCAGAAAGCAGTGCTGCTGCACTGTCTCTCTTATTGTCCTCAGGCTGTCTTCTGGGAGTTTTGCGGGAAACCTGAGCTAAATATAGTAACTGGATGATGAAACGAGCAAAGGCTCATCTCAGAGCAGAACCTTGGTCTTTATGAAAACCTTTCTTGCCATAAATTTATAATCAATACATCAGGCTGTTCCTGCTTGTACCTTCTGACTTTGAAATTCTTGAAGCCTTTGTGGAAATTCTTGCCTTTTTTTATTAAAAAAACTGAGATCCCGCAACAAGAGATTTAAACCTCAATGTTCAAACACAACTGACTTTGTTAGCTTTTTTCCAAGTCAATACAAGGTGTCTGATCTCTTTCCACCTTCCTCCCTGAGTTCTTATTGGCTCCCACACTTCTAGGAGTTTTAACAGGGCTCTCTGATTTTTCCCATCATGCACTCTTGTGTTTGGAGAGTGCTCATACTGTAAATCTCCGTGGGAAGCTGGGTCGTTTACCCGTGCCTGTGTTGGGAGGATTTCATGCCATGCCCTCAGGTTTTCAACCTTTCCTTTAGGCAGAGGGGTTAGTGCTCCTGGGTGTTTGTCTGGGGCATGTTTTCTGATCCCCTCAGCTGGCTCTTGCCCCCGGTCCTTCCAGTTCTCCTCGGGGATACTTTTATTCCTGGGACTGGTACGTATGGAGCTGGGCCAAAGCAAATAAAGAGCTACTAGCTTGTCCTTTGTGTGAGCTGACACCAGCTAGAGCACTAGTGTTCAGCCGCACAGCTAGCAGCAGGTTTTGAGTGGGACTGGAGACAGACCAACAGGCTGGACAAGCTAAAAATGGTCATCTAGGTTCACTTGCTAGTTTAGCAAGTCCTGAGTGGCATAACTTTATTATACGTTTTTACAGCTACATAGTTAGCCTCAGTTGAACCGTTACGATCCTGTTACTCTGCTCTTGGTTTGACTGCGGCCTCTGGTTTGCAGAGTATGCTTCATGCAAATGTTACCCCTGATTACAGCAATGTCTGTCTCTATTTTACAGGCCAACTTAAACTTTGAAGCTTTTGCTTTAGCTCAAATGGTTAGCTCAGCCTGCCTGTTTGAGCATGCCTGCTGTTGATAGGATGGTTCCCATGGGAACGAACAAATGAGCAGGCCTTTGCCAACGACCATACAGAGAAAAGCAGGACAATAAACTAGCAGAAAGTGTCAAAGTGAGAATTGGAGGGTGAGAAAGGGACAGGTTTTGATACTGAATCATCCCGTTGTACTGTACAAATGTTTTTCCTTTTCAGTGCCGGGCCCTCATGCGCTCATCTTTTTTGTGGCTTTGACACAAGACACCGAGGGGAAAAGATTGGTTAGTGGTTTGTTCATCAGTGGTGGGGGGAAACGTGTGCTTTCCGACCTTCACTCCACAGTTCTTTATTCTCATGATATCATCATGATTAAGAATTTGGGAAGTTGGTCATAGCCCAAGAGAATGACATGGTCAATGATGTCACCTGGGAATGGAAAGTTGTCTAAAATTAATCTCTATGGATCCTGGTGTGTCTTTTCTCTTAAAATGATTCCAGGATAGTGATTCTGTCTTAAGGGACATTCCTTGAGCCTTATGGCTGACCAGAAGTAGGATGGGAGTGACACTCAAATCATACTTACAGTAATATGAAAGGAGTCTCGGGACTTCTGATGCATCCAAGTTCCTTTTCCTTTTCCTCTGTTTTTTTTTTTTTTTTACCACATTTAAAAGCATCCTCCTACAATTCGCATTTTTCTAAACTTGGTCATCATCTTAAGGGCGCGGTTTGAGAGAGTGCAGGTGTTCCACCTCATAATATTCTAAACTCTGTGATGCATTTATGCTGCAGTCATTCTGCGCTGAACTTTGTTGCGAGCAAGTTTTTTAATTAATGCTAATTTGAATCCAATCATAAAGGAACCAAGAAAAGATACAGTATCTCAGTCACACAGGTGCTCTGAATGATGTCCCCAGTACTTTCCTATTTGTGCCACCCTTCGTTCTCTTCAGTTCAGCAGACACAAGCGCAGGAAATCCACAGCCTGTGAAACTGTGTCTGCAGACAACAGGGTTTGGCTTCAGTCCCAGTCGGCGAAGTGTCAGTCTTAAACAAGTGAATGTGCCATCCTTGGAACCCTGTGCCTGTGCTTTCAGCTAGAACTACAGGAGCTTTGTTACCAATTGGTATCATAACTGTATAATATATGGTGTGTTCGGAGGGTCTTTATGACTTTGTAAATTTAAAACTACCAGTTGTTTGTCAAAAATAATTTTGGTTGCTTACTGACAAAGTTTTAGGGATGTTTTGACAGAAAGTGTCAAGTGTTTATAGACTTAAATTGGTGAATTTTTTGCTGGCTTGATTTACTGTGTTGACGCACTGGCTTCAAGTGCATCACACCTTATGAACTTGAGTTCACCTCTTGTATTTCAGGCTTTGCCAGCCAGGTTTTTTGTTCACAGGTTTATGGGGACCAAGCAAATACTCCATTTGTAGTACTGTGTGTTCATGTTTTGATTCAAGTGCAGTCTTTTTCTTTTTGAACCACCATCTAGTATCTGACAAGTTGCAAAAGACATAAGGACTGTAAGTCGACATTATGAGGGAGAACGATGCAAGGATTTGGAGCATATAACAAAGAGACTTATGTTTATGAGTCTGTTTATTTTTCCTCGTTTGATTTGCAGAGGGATATTCCTGGACACGATTCTACCACGGTACGACATAAATGGAGTCCGTCCACCCATCGGCCAGAGGACGAGGCTGAGCAAAGGAGACATCGCACAGGCACGCAAACTTTACAAGTGTCCAAGTAAGAACAATAGTAATATAAACTTGCGTTCAGATGCAAAGGCATGTAAGCTTTTCTTAGTTTCGAAACAAAATCTAACCTGGTGTTGTAAAGTACAGACTGTGAGAGATGAAAGTTATGAGAAATGAAAGATAAATCTACAAGTGCTCTTTGAAAGTGTTCTCTAGCATGATCCTGCAAACTTTATAACATCATCAAGCTAGCTTGTCAATTACTTGCTAAAAGCCGAAATGCCACTGCCGTGCAAGATTTACAAGTGTGGTTTGCCGTCCGGCAGTATCTGGGTACTCCTTTAGCTGATTTCCCAATTTTGCCTTTAGCGCACATGCAGTGGACAGCACTACAGTTTCTGACGAAGAAGAAAAGCCCTCACCGAGGTTTCCCAGATGCAGTTTACGTTGTCTGGAAATAGCCGAGCATCTGCGATTGATGTGGTGCCGTATCTTGGCAACGGTCGCCTTGGCTCCCAGGCATGTGGAAGGCCGAGTAAACATTGGCCAAGCACAGGAAGTTTGTCATCTCTCTTTTTCCCAGATAAAAAAAGAGATGAGAGAACAGCCGGTCTCCGGGGTATAGTAATGCAATCGAGAGCAAGGAGGTCAACACATTTACAGTGTAAACTTTACGGAGATGTCCTAACATACAGCACCGCAGAGTCAAGCAACCCATTACTCAGAAAGATAGACAAGTATGGGAGACTTGAGGTTTGTATATCAGCCGGTAGGCTAAATAAAAACTACAGGCTTTGTTCAGAGAACAGGACTACGAAGTCAGTTCAAATATTATTGAATGGCAGCAAATTTCCTAGAGGTCCATCCTGGGAAGAGCTCATGATCTCAAACCACGATTCCAACAAATAATTGCAGTGCCGGCAGTTGCTTGTGCTAAAAATGGTCACCAGTATTTAAAGTCCATTGAAAGAGCCTACATCACGTGACTTTGTTTCCGAGGAGTCAGTGCTAGCAGATGATGTGGCGCAAGAGGGGGTGATATTGAAAACCGAGCTATGGAAAAATGGAAAAAAGGGGGGGAGAAAAACTTCCCCTTGTAGCGTGGCGTATCCAAATTTTGCACAGCATTCCTCACAGCATCAGTCACTCCCTGTGGCTTGCCAGGCCACTTGTTAATGGTTTTAAACATCACAGGCCTCTCCGATAGGCCTTGCGGGCCTGGGCCCTCAGCAGCTTCGCTTTTATACAGCTGCAAAAACACGCCTGTAGGAAGGTAATGAGTGTAAACAGAGCAACGTGGCCCATTTATGAGCTCTCTAGTGGGACAGAAAGAGATAAAAGTGAGCCGCTAGGTGATTTTATTATAAATGCCTCAGTCTCACATAGATTACCTCTCAAGTTATGACATTTCTGCTGCTTCTTTTATGAGCACCTTTTAGTCAAGACTGAAATAATAATTGGTCCTGGAGGCCGAAAGGTGCTCTTTGAAGCCTCTGAGCTTTACAGGTAGGAACTCCATGGACCTACTATAAACTTTCACAATTCCTCAAACTGGTCAGAAGGAACACTGTGTACATTCTTATGGAGCCATAGGCATCGTGGCTAATTTATGAAGAACTATCATAATGAAGCTATATTGCTTTGGCTGTGTCGATGTATTCTCCAGATGGCCAGCAGTGTTTTTCTTTTTTTTTTATTCTCTAGCGCACTGTGTGCAGTTCAGTGCCCTTCCTTAGGGATGCTTTATTTATAGTTTTCTTGGTTCTATATTTAAAGACTATGCAATACAATTACTCCTTTTGTTTCTTGCTTTTAGTTGTTTGTTAGGCGTGTGTCTCAGTTATATGCTATCACCAAAGTTTCTAGTGATTCCTCATGTTCAGGTGAATTTTTTTTTTTTTTAAGAAATCACTTTGCCAAAAATGAAATTTACACAACTTTCCATTTACCCAAGATGTAGTGGATCAGCCAGATCTTAATCATAAATACACTTCCAACATTTCTCTCAACTTGCTCAAACTGTCACCAGGTCTTCAGTAAGGCAGGCTTGTCAGTGTTGTTAAAAGCACAGCATGACTTACCACGACCTTCAAAATGAACAAATCCTTACCGCATGGTTTGGAATTGAGCACTCCACCCGTTGTCTATAGTAGCTGCCCCAGCACTCAGCTATAGGTTATGTTTTTATCCATGTTTTGCTCTAATTCACATCAGCACAGCCTTGATGAAGACCTGGATGGAGTTTGAGGGGGTTGAAGGTTTTGGGATGTATTTACAGAAAAGATTTGGGTGACTTGACTTCTGATCTTTGTAGCATTGGAGCTCCAGTGCTAAGCTAAAGAAGTAAAATTGTCTATGTCTTGGGTAGGTGGAACACTGTGCTTTTCCCTTTCCCCAAATGAAGTCAGTTAGCCAAGACATGTTTGTTGTCTGAAGTTTGCTTCTTCAAGGCTAATGTAGCTAACAAATGATGTAAGCCAGATACAGTGCTCGTCATGACCACAAGAAACCAATTCTATCTGAGACTGTTTAACTTGATAACTTATGCAGTCTGTACAATGCTATCTGAAGTGAAACTCAAGAAGCAAACTTCTGACGCCAAACAAAACTTGACTCATGCACTGCATTTGTCATAATATTGTCATGGAATATTGTGTAATTTTTTAATTTTTTGACTATTCCTTTCAGACACTGCAGCCTGAGTCTTTAATTTCTAACTGGATCAGAGCAACACTGGATGTTTTGCAGTGGCAGTGTTCAAAAATGTGACATGGTCACGTACTGCGTAGTGTACCGCTTACTATTAAGAACAGATGTGCTTCCACACATTCAGTACTCAACTTGTTTTGTGAAAAAGAATATCTCCATCATTGTTAAGTTGGTCTGTTTTGGTTTCCTTTTTGTTTTCTTTTTTCTTTCGTGTGACGTGGAGCTAGATCACAGTGTATAGCCTATGCTGCACTCCCTTTTAACGATGAACAGAAACTGCAGTCTAGTCTTGTCCTCATCAGTGTTAATTGTAAATCACCTTTAATCTGAACTTTTTTTTTTTTCTCCCCCTTCCTCTTCTCTGTTTCTTTTTCTAATAGGATGTGGAGACAGTTTGCAGGAAAGCAGTGGCAACTTCTCCTCCCCCGGCTTCCCTAATGGCTACTCAGCGTATATGCACTGTATCTGGAGAATCTCAGTAACGCCAGGCGAAAAGGTGAAAATACCAGATGGACTGACTTATCTGTCTAATTAGGTGCTCCACGAAGAGTTCAGTTTTAATGAGCTTCTGCTGGTGACATCCTGCCAATAATGATATCAGAGTCTTGGACCATTTTTCTTGGTTAACAAGATAGATAAAGAACTCCTGAAGTAATTAGAGCATGCAGAAAATCAGACAGCCTTTCACAAGCCCCTTTAAATGCCTTAAATTATTGATGACTTTTGTTGCCTGTCCGCAGTTATTAGATCCACAAATTCCCATATTTCTCCAACTATAGCTGTTAAGTGATTGAATACATGTTGCCTGAATTTGTGTTTGATTTCAATTTAGATCATTCTGAACTTTACCTCTATGGACCTCTATCGGAGCCATCTCTGCTGGTACGACCATGTGGAGATCAGGGATGGATATTGGAGGAAAGCTCCACTGAAAGGTCTGGCTCAGATCAATCTCATCATATCCTTATCAGATATCCTCTGGATGACAAATGTTCGCTCTGTATCAGTGGTCTAATGGGCACTGCCCTTAACCTCGTCCTCATCTGCCAGGCAAAAGGCTTTTTATCATCAATTATTGTCTTTAAAAGCCTCTAATCTAGTAGATTTATCTGACATCTCATTTTGAATGTTTGTGGTGGTCAACCATGGATACTTGCCGGGCATTTTAAAGAAGCAGTATTTAAAGTATTTACACCAATTTCATGAGCTTACGTCAATAATGTTAACATTTTGCACAATCAACTATCCATTAATGCAACCATGACTAACTGGACTATCTTAGTGTCTGTTTTCTAGCTAATGCTATAGCTGAGCTCATTTGTTTGAAGTCCTTGTAGCACATCAAGTTTTGTTCTTCCTTAATTGGCTTTTATTTAAATAATTACCTGAAAAGATTTAATAAAAAATGAATAAATGCTTCCTTAGGTGAGCATATTTCACAAAGAATGAGGCCCGAGGGCCACAAATGTTCACGCTAGATTATTCCAAAGTGATTAATGTGAGCATGAAATATCTGCTGCCATCTGCTTTTTCAGGTCGATTCTGTGGAGATAAGCTTCCTGAGCCAATCATATCAACAGACAGCCGTTTGTGGATTGAGTTCCGCAGTAGCAGCAACTGGGTGGGCAAAGGCTTCTCTGCTGTCTATGAAGGTACAGTACCCAAAAGCTCTTGACCTTACATGAAATATACACCGTTTCACAACTGAAAGAGGGATAGACAGTCATACGCAGAAGTTTTAATGCCCCGGGCCAGTGCTTTGTTCATCTTCTAAGTTAACATGTCTCCTACAGATAACGCACGTTTCATGCTGAGTCTAATTTATTTGGGGAAAAAATAAGCATAAAATGTAAAATGTGCCTTAGCTTTTTTTTTCTCTGTTAAATTCACCAGTAATACTTTTAGAACACAGTATATAATTTATATATATATATATATATATATATATATATATATATATATATATATATATATACTATATTTATATTTTATTATTTTATAACATTTTATTTTTTATATTTATTTTTAACATATTTTTTATTAATTTAACATAATGAAAACAATAAAAGAATATATTAAATGTGACAATCTGTTTGCGTACCACAGTTATGTTTCATTTTTTACCCACAGTTATGTTTTATTTATACCCGTATATATATCAAATTTGGCAATGAAATAGCTGTGCATAGGAGTGTTCTCTTTTGAGTAAAATCAACACAGCATCATTTCACCAATCAAATTTGCATGCATACGACTGTATCTAATGAGACATTTAAATTTAGAAAATTAGCCTTAGTAACTCAAGCTGTACCCAGCGTACAACTGTTTTCTTTCAAACTTCTGAGATCTCAGTCCCATTTAGACAAGTGTCATTTTTCTGATTGGCTGTTTACTAGCAGTCACAGTGTAGGACAGACTAATTTAGCGTTATTGAAAGTTCACATTAAAGATGTCATTAGTCATGTATTCTTTTGCCCCACTGATCTAGATCTGGCCCTGCTTGAAAAGAGCAGTTC
Organism: Pygocentrus nattereri; assembly: GCF_015220715.1. Classification (NCBI taxonomy): domain Eukaryota; kingdom Metazoa; phylum Chordata; class Actinopteri; order Characiformes; family Serrasalmidae; genus Pygocentrus; species Pygocentrus nattereri. The sequence goes on from NC_051239.1 coordinate 9,624,299, forward strand.
TTAATGAACATATGTGGCAGTAAAGACACAGTTGTATGCAAATCTTTCAGCACCCCTGGGCTAATTACACCTCTTGTTGGTTTTCTAAGTGAAAATACTTTAACACATCCTCAACGGCTGGCATGTCAAACTGGGGGCCTTCTGGGCCAAAGTGCTTTGGATATTAGCATTTACCCTCATCTAAAGCTTCATGAAGGCTGCAATGTTTTGGCCCACGAGGACTAGAGTGTGACACATGCTCTACAAAGAACCCGCATAAACACGACATGATTCTGCAAATTTTAGTGCACGATTTCTATTTATTTGAGTTGAACAGTGGAAAAAATAAAACGTCAAATATAAAATGTGCCATAACTTTGCAGAGGCAACTTTTTTATATTGAAATATGAAATTTAGCAAGTAAATAGTAATTGTGTATTAATATGTGCAGAAGTGTATTCTCTATAGAGGACATGTTTACTTATTGTCACTTAGAAAATAAAAAAACATACAATATGACCAAAGCACCAGGACCAGTTTTGATATGTGCGTATAGTGTCATTAGGGTCATCTTTTGAGTGTACACTGATATTTACTCATGAACGTGTACATCATCAGGTCCAGTTTATTTAACATTCATTAATGTTAAAATGACTCTTAATAATCACTCTTAATAAGTTTAATAGTGTTTAATATTGTATCTGAAGACGGCAGAAGAGTTCAGTGATGATGATGATGATGATGATGATGATGATGTTGGGTAATCAGATATGATCTGTGTTACCTGTCAGCTATCTGCGGTGGTGAAGTGAAGAAGGATAATGGGCAGATCCAGTCTCCAAACTACCCAGATGACTACAGACCCAATAAAGTCTGTGTATGGAAGATTACTGTTGCTCAGGGATACCATGTAGGCCTGATGTTCCAGTCCTTTGAGGTAAATACTGTTATAAATGCTTTATCAATGTTATTGATGCTTTATAACTCATTTATTAATGCTTTATAACACAACTAATTCCTAATATATCAATTAGTTCCTGATTTAAAAAAAATAAATAATATTTCAAATATCAATTCATATATACAATTATGCGTTAATGAGTGAAATTAATAGTAGCATGTTGCTGTTATATTACTGAACAAAATCTGACATGACGGCTTATAACAGCTTATGACACCTGCCATGATATGTTTACTATTATGTAGTGGGGCTTAAGTAAATTTGTCAGTATTGATAGACAGCAAATAATTAGTTAGCTGCAATTTATGTCTTCAGGTTGTTTGAAGGAAGAATTAAAAATACATAATGAGAGAAATGGAAAGTTGATTTTGATCTGTTTAAGTTTTACAATACTGTGTACGTTTCCTTTGGTGTTATTTGGTGTAAAATAAACAACAGAAGAGATCAAACCTAATAAGGTTAGTTTCTTTAACAAAGATATTCAGGACGCAGGGGTTTATTTAATTCATCAAGGCACAATTAAATACTGTATATCAGTTGATATTTGGTCAGTACTGGTATATAAGTGTAGTTGGCATATCACCCGGCACTGTACATATTTTCTGTTTAGACTGTAATGTTGTATTTTTATTATTTAGATTTACTCTTTGTTTCACATTCACTGTGACACTAGCGAATATCAATACACACTGGATACAAAATTAGACTCAGCTAATTAACTAGAGCCTGAGATATCAGGTTGCTGGATTGGAAACTGCACAGCCTAGACATAAATAAAGTTAAGCTTAGCTTTGCCTATTCTTCCTTCTCTACTCCTTTCTTCATTCCTCTGATTCCAGCACTCTGTTCCAGCACACTGTCTCTGGGTTCGGTTTAGTTCGAGTCCTGCTTCCAACCAGCTGGTGCAAATAAAGACAGGGCCTTGCATGATCCTCACTTAGGAGCACAGGCTGCTGAGATTCTGTCGCTTTTAGCACTGCATTTACAGTTTACAGAAAAAAGGGAACAGTATTCATTTAGCAAGGAAATATCTTGAATCCATCCATGCATCCATCCATTTTCTAAGCCGCTTCTCCGTCAGGCTCACGGCGGGGGGGTGCTGGAGCCTATACCAGCAGTCTTCGGGCGGAAGGCAGGATACACTTTAAATAAGTTGATTATATTGCCTTTTATAACATGGACCTTTCTGTTTTACCCCCTTTCTGTAGATTGAGAGGCACGACAGCTGTGCTTATGACTATCTGGAAGTTCGGGACGGGAATTCAGAGTCTAGCCCCTTGCTGGGCCGCTTCTGTGGCTACGACAAGCCTGACGACATCAAGACTAGCTCAAACCAGCTGTGGATGAAGTTCGTGTCCGATGGCTCTGTCAACAAGGCTGGCTTTGCTGCTAACTTCTTCAAAGGTGAGCATTCAGACCACATCAGAATGGCAGACATAACAGCGCATGTGTTATGACTGGGGTGGTCATGTTTTTGACATGTTCGTTTACTCTTTAAGTTTTAGGAGTGCTGCATGAAATGGACACATTCACTGTGATAATAGCGAAAGTCACATGACTTTTCCTTGTTGTTTTGATCAGTATTCTGTGATTTGTTTGTCTCCTTTTGCTTCTTAATGCATGTTCTTACAGGCTTGACATCCAGTATGACTGTTGCGGTTGTCTTTCCACATGAAAAGGGGCTGATTCATCATAAAAAGAATGAAAATTGCATGACTTTTCTTTGTGAACACAACATATTTCTTGGCATGCCCCCTAAATCGGCTAGTTTGATGAATCTGCTGCAATTTTCTTCTCAATGTATGCTGTTGCAGAGATGGACGAGTGTTCCAGGCCTGACAATGGTCGCTGTGAGCAACGCTGTGTCAACACACTAGGCAGTTACAAGTGTGCCTGTGACCCAGGCTATGAGCTGGCCGCAGACAAACGAAGCTGTGAGGGTGAGTACACCACGATTAGCCTCAATATGGCGGACTAGTCCCATATATCCACAGTCAAAAGGTAGATGTCAAAGAGAAGTCCTTGTTTTTGTTTCTGTAACCCAGAGAGATGACAGAGATGGAATGTTGAGTGGTCTGTTGTTTGATTTCTTTCATCTGTAGGGATTTTAAAGCTGTAGTTCTCCAAGTGTCATGAAATTCCAGGACCTCTAAAGCCTTAATCTTTCTTTGAAAGTGACCTAGTGAAATCCATGACCTCAGAAAAATTTGATTCTATTATTTTTTTCAAAGAAACGATTCAGTGCATTATTAAAATTCAATTTTTATTTGATTTTTTTGATAAAACTCAGAATTCTTTACAAAAATACACCAAATACACAGGCTGAATAAAGCATTTACACTTTAGTGGAAAATAGACATTAAAAAAATGTACTGCTTTTTGTTTCTAGGTTTGAAAATAGAGTTTGCCCAAAAAATCAGTGCATTCTTAATGGACTATTATTATGCTTGATTGTTATTAATTTTAGCTCCAACTATAAACTTAAAGAAACTTGTAACAGTGTAACAATCCAGTTAATACTTGCTGTAAATTCATTTTGTTCAGGCTTCCATCTAATCCCCAGAAAGCACATGATGCAAATTCTCCTTTTCCACTTTCTTCCCTCCAATTGTGACCACACACTGCCCCTAGTGGCCAGCCAGGTCACTGCTGCTGCATCCTCTGCTTTTGTTATGCCTGGCTTTACCAAACTAACAGCCCACCATAAAGCTTTGACCTTTTAAATGTGGTGGAAGCTCATTGCTAATTTGTTATGATGATCTGTTTCAGTGAGGTCAGATTTGTCAGAGTTACTTAACCATTGTCCACAGTAGCAGTGGCACCCACAGTGCTATTGTCATAGCCCTATGAGTAAGCGCTATGAAAAACGCATGCCTAAATCATCACAGAGTTGCCTGAAACCATGTTGTTAAACTTTTTGTTAACACTTTACTGTAGGTAGAGTTCATAATGTTTCATAATACCTACATAAGCTGTTCATAGCAAGTGAAAGATCTACGTAAACATGATAAACGTTTATTTCAATTGGTGTCATTTGTCACCATTGTCAGTATTTTTTTCCTGATATCAGGCTGGGTCATGACATTTTCAGGGGTGACTGTGGCTCAGTGTATGACACAGTGAACAAAAGTGACCATTTTCTGCAGTAACGTGTTTTTATGCTGCTTTCACATGTTCGCGTTGAAAAAAGCCTTGTTCCACGTCTTGTCAGCAAACACTGACATAGTGACAGGTTTACTGGTGAAAATGGATATTTATCAGAGAAGAGCTTTAGCCGTTTAGATTGTTTATTTCAGGTGGAAAAAAGCAGGAGTTTAAATGGAATTCAGTGTTTGCCATCCACAAAAAAAAAAATCAACATCCGGTTCATTTTACCGCTTTGATCAACTGCAAAAGTTAGGAAAGTTGAACTCTTGACAGAGGGTTCTGCCTATCGCTGTGATCGCAGAAAAGGTTCTGCTGACACAGCCTGAGTTCTCCATCACGACTCCAATGAAATCATTGGAATATCCAGTTTGCCTTCAACCGCCTACTGCCAAAATTTGAACACGGCATAAGTCACAGTCAGCATTGTGTCACTATGCTGATCTACACTGAGCTACAAAGTCAAGTGTTACAATGTACTGTGTAATTCTAGCCTAAAAAGTATCATTATACAATCTGATGTCAAAAAAAAATTGTCTCCTGATCTAGTTTCCATGTAAACTTGACATAAAATGGACAAAATCAGTCTTTTATGAAGCTTATATAGGTGTTTTGTAGCCTTATGAACTCTTTTGTACAGTAAAGTAAAGTAAAATCTGTGGAACAGTCAAGCTTCAAGGTTGCTTTTGCTACTGTTTTAGCTGTGTGATGTACTTTTGTCCAATTCTCTAGAACATTTGGTCACCCATCACCGTAAACTGCGGTCACTTTTTATCGTATAGCAATAAACATATGATAACATGGCACTGTTTAATGCAAAAACCTTTTCTTCATACTTTAATTCAGTGAAGGAGTTTGTTAAGCCTGTTTGGTAGCTGATCATCCTAGGTTTTGTTAAGAAAAAACATCGTGAGCCCCTCAATTTAAACAAAAAAACAGGTTCTCACTTTATCAGTGCACTCTGTGCTCTTTGCAAGCAGCATCAAAGATTATTCTATTAACAGCACAATAATTTTTCTGACTTACAGTTAAGTTGCTGTGAGGTGGTCATACGTGTGCATATATCATGTATTTTATGACGACTTCAAATGCGTCTCCGCTAATCAGATTTTGGGAACTATCTGTTTTATAAGAGCCATTTTACTATTACCAGTAATTGTCATGACAGATGTCATAAAATTTGATGTCTTGACAGCTCACAGTAGTGCACTTGGCAAACATTTGCAAGTGGATTAAGCAGTCATGGCAACATGATGCTAGTTTATCACTTAACAAAGTATGTTAAGACAACTCATGACATGTTTATGCCATTGGTATGTCAGTGTTATGTAGCAGGGTTCAAGTAAAGTGTTGATGACGGTATGTTCTCCTACTGTTCTTTAGTCTGGCTTTCTCTGCTGTGAACGTTTTCTTTTGCGTTTTAGATAGCTGGCTTAACATTTAGCTGTCACCTGTTCTGCTGGGCCCAAACGGACTTGGTGTCTCCTCAGCCATGCTGGCAGCAGGTCGCCGTTGACTCACTTGGGGCTTCAACTTAGCCTGGCAAGAAGAGTGCGATAAAGGAATCATCTACAATTATGCGAAGGGATGATTCACTCGGCTTAGCATGTTCCCCCAAGCCTGTCATATCACTGCTAAACTCTTGACACGGCCGTATCCCAGGGGTTCCTGCTTGCTGCCTCTACCCCTTTTCCTTAGAAAGCATGTGCAGTAAAACAGAAGGAAGCTGTTGGGTCACAGTCAAACGGGGTTGCTGCAGGCTGAAAGCTAAAAGCAGACACGGCCACAACTTCAAGGTATAGCCCCTCTGATGGCATTTTGTAAGTGGCATGGTGGTAACCATGGAAACTCCTCGTCTCCCCTGCCTTTGCGTAGTCCACATGGATGGCCGACGGGGACGTTTGCCGTTAATTGATTTGGATCAGACTGCAAATAAATGCCTGTGTTCAGGCGGTTCAAATGTCTGGAGGGGGATTGTTTTAAATAGTTTTTAATTAAAATGGGACTGTCCTAATTGTGAAATGTTTTAATGCGAAGGCCAGAGTTTTATGCCAGGACATTCTTAAAGGATAATTGGCAGGCTTTCATATCCAACAGTCTTTTATGAAAGTTTTATTGTCGGCGTCTTTTGACTGTCACAGCAGAGTACTGTCGTTGTCGTTCATTGGGTACAGCTGCTATTCATCTTTCACACGCATTCTGTGCTGCGGCTTTGGAGATTGCAAGTTTGGAGCGAGTCGGGCACTGTATATTACAAGCTGTACTGTAATGTAAAACATTTGTCTTTCTCATTTTCATCCCTCTTTCTCTCCCTGGTTTTCTAGCACGGGCGCCTTCAGGGGATTATCTCCCATCGTCATCTTAGCCACTTAGGCATGTTTAGCAAGTCAGATATATAGATTTCTATATTCCTTCCGCGCTGCTGAGTGTACTGCCATGATAAGGATGCATTTGAATGCATCTGCAGCAGATATATAGAAACCTCAATTCCCAGAAAGTGGTGACAGGATGTAAAATGCTAATAAAAACAGCATTGATTAGAAAATTCTGTTTGTCCTGTATTAAATAGAAAACAGTACACATATTTTACACTATTTATTTATTTGTGTTACCTTGTGAACTTCATTATTATTACCATAATTTGTAGCAAATTAACGCTCATTCAAAATTCTTTGACTGTAGCACATTTCAGAATGTTTGTCAAAGGAACATGTTAACTCCTTAAATAAAAGATTTATTGCACACTTCTATAACGCAAGAATATCTCAGGCAGTTTGCACTGAAGACCCTGTAGTTTAGTTTAATAATTGGGGACTGAAGACGCCAATCAATCCAATTTTGAAAGTGAAATTTTTTCCCCATTCTTCTGTTATGCCAATCTTTAGCTGTGCAGCCATACAGGGCCTTTGTTATCATATTTTATGCATCATAAAACGACACATGTTTTCAATGGGAGACAGCTAAGCTGTCATAACACATCCAGAACATGGTTTGGCGCTGTCAGGGTGTGATAAGCTTGGATGTTCCTGAAACAGACTTTATCTAGTGGTATTTGGCGCATCAAAATGTGTTTCTATCCTTCAGCAGTAATGGTGCCTTCATAGATGTACAAGTTACCTATTTATACACTGCCATATCATGACAGACATTGAACTTTACACTGGTAACAGTCTGGATGGTCTTTTTCTGTGGCCCAGGGAATACAATGTCCATTAGTTCCATAAACAGGCAAAAACATCGGCAGTGCTTCTTGATGATGTTACACATCAGTGCAAACTGAATGCAACATTAAATATTGTAAATTAAAAGTACAGTAGGTTTTTACAGACAGACAGACAGACAGACAGACAGACAGACAGACAGTGTCAGGCAGATACTATTGTTCTTAACCCTTAAATGGAAGCCAGTGATGGGTCCAAACATTTATTACACATTTCTGTAACTTAAGGCTATGTCAGCAAGTTTGCATTGAGGTGTATGTAGTCATAAATAATAAGCTTGGGACCAAGTGTTCGCCTCATCTCTCACTGTCATTGTGTCTCATTGTCCTTCCAGCTGCCTGCGGTGGCTTCATCACCAAGCTGAACGGCTCGATCACCAGCCCCGGCTGGCCCCGGGAGTATCCACCCAACAAGAACTGCATCTGGCAGCTGGTGGCCCCTACGCAGTACCGCATCACACTGCTCTTCGATGTCTTTGAGACCGAGGGCAACGATGTGAGCACTAGATTTTTGCCTCGACGTGGGGTGGGTTTGTCCGGTTCATTTACATTAAAGTTGGGTGTAAGGCACTGGGTACTAGACAGGCAGCTTCACAGATTGCTGTGGATGAAATGCTTGAAATTTGGTGATGGGTTGGGGACTTGTGCACTGTGAAAACTGGATGGAACATTTTATTAATGAGGAAAGGAGGAACCTCTGCCTCATTAGGGCAGAAATACAAAGGGCACGGTCTCAAACATTACTTAGTCACAACCAGAAGTCTTTCACTGTGGGAGCACACTGGAAAGAAGTTTGGGAAAATTAAGTTAAAGTAGTAGTCTGGTTAAAGTTTTGCCCTTGCCACAAATGAAAATAGTAAAAAAAAAAAGAGTGCTACTGTTTTTAGCCATACTTTTGATTTGATGCACACATGATGATTTAGGCTTCAGGCACCAAATGTGTCTTGGCTAATCTACTACATATAGTGTTATTGGAAAAGCTGTAAATTTGATTTTGTGCTGGACTAGTTCTTTAACTCTCCCTTTGAGTAAATGTTCTCACTCACTGCTTGTGGCACAAGGGTACTCAAATGAGCAAGTAAATCCAGTTTTAACTTTTTAGGCAACGCATTCATATAAAACTGTCTGACCCTTCCTGTTCTGTCCCCTGCGTAGGTATGTAAATATGACTTTGTGGAGATCAGGAGTGGACTCTCTGCAGACTCCAGGCTACATGGGAAGTACTGTGGTGCAGAGAAACCAGAAGCCATTACCTCTCAATACAATAACATGCGCATCGAGTTCAAATCAGACAACACTGTCTCCAAGAAGGGCTTCAAGGCCCAGTTCTTTTCAGGTACAGTGGTTAATTTGTTAAGAATGGGTTAGACCCTTGGTTCCAAGACCTGGTTGTGAACCCAGGCCATGTACAGGGATGATCCTGCTCACCAACATGATTCAATTGATGGGCTTGTTAGCTGATAGTCTCAGCCTTAGGTGTTTTAGGTACATGGACTCTCTGATATCAACTGTATGATAAACTGACCACAACTTTTTCATTTAGTTCCATTTTGATTGGCTTTTTATGTCACTGTTTTTACTGGTTTTGATCAGTTTGACAGGAAACAAAATTTACAAAACAATATGGGAAAAAGTTGCATGCACTCAGGAACCAAACCTGTGTTCTTCTATTAATAACCTATTAATAGCTTTTTTTTAAAACATTTTTAACAAATATTAAAGTTATTTTCAGTTCCCGTTATGGTGAATTTGTTTATCAGCGTACACTTTTAGAAATAAAAGTGCTATGTAGGTTCATTTTTCATTCATCAGGGTACAATGTATATGTACCCTCAAAGGTACAACAGTGAAGTCCAATTTTATACTTTACATAAGGTTGTACCAGTGGAAAATTATGTATTTTCTGCCTTTTCATAACCTAATATTTTAAAACGGAACACTAAAAAGCCTGGAGATGAGATGGGGTGTGTGGACTGAAGGTACAGAGATGTACCCATGAGGGTAACATCTTAGTGACAAGAGGGGTGCTGCCCCAGTGACAGCTTCATACCTTTTTCTGAGAGTGTAAGACAGAGTCATGAGTTAGCAAAGCAAAGCGCTGAGGCCGGCATTACAATATCAGTAATCTTAACACTGGAGGATGCCTTCAGGAGATAGTGAGAGGCTACAATCACAGAAGTATTGACACAACTGACTGAACGTGATATATTTGATATATACAGTCACTGGTTGGTGCGTGCAGCCACTGTTGCTCTCTCTGGACATCAGTGATGAAAATCAGAAACTGTTAACACTGGAAATCTTGTGATCATGTTCAAGTTCATGTGTACTCTGTGATCACACAATGAAACGTTCATTGTTATTGAAGTATTGAATGTTATACATTCCATTGAAGCTTATTTTGTTCACATTTTGTCGCTCAGCTATAACAAAATGCAAATGTGTTGAGTTTAACCAGACAAACTGATTAATCACGATTAATTTAGTCATTTGATAGCCCTAAGATATTGTAATGTTACACTGTTTCTTTCCTGCCTAAGAAATATATATATATTTGCATGTTTGTGTGTGGTCACTGAGGTTCTCGCCTGTCTCCTCACAGATAAGGATGAGTGCTCGAAGGAGAACGGCGGCTGCCAACATGAATGCGTGAACACTTTCGGCAGCTACAGCTGCCAGTGCAGGAGCGGCTTTGTATTACATGAGAATAAACATGACTGCAAAGAAGGTACACACACACACGAACACACACACACACACATGCTCTAGCATTGTACAGGGATCTTCCCTTACCCTTCCTCTGCCAAACAGACTATTTAAGGAGATTTTTCCTCTTAGTTTTGAGAAATTGACTTGTCTTTGTCTCTCCTGCTTTAGATAAACCTGTAGCATGTATTTGTTCGATAAAGAAGCACTATGTACACTGTTGCTCTCTAGGAAGATAAGAGCGGTGCGCTGAGGGTTTTTTAAAACCCTCCCCATCGATTTCAGCTCGCTGACACTAATTGCCAGGAGGATATTTATAGAGAATCCATCCCTATTGTGCAGGGGCAGAAGAGGGAGGGAGGCAGAAAGAGAGAGAGAATAGAGAGAACAGAGACTGGGCGGGTAGGCAAGTGGTAGGCTCAGGGTGCCAAAAACAACACTGGTTTTCAGCACACAGCAGAGAGATGGAGGGAACAGAAAACAAAAAAGGAAAATAAATAGAAAAAACGAAGGAAGGACTGGGTTTTTGGTGCTTTGTTGACATTGCTTATGTGCTCCACAGCCGGCTGTGATCACACGGTGAACAGTGTGAGTGGGACCATTACCAGCCCCAACTGGCCTGATAAATACCCCAGTAAGAAGGCCTGCACCTGGGCCCTCTCCACCACACCGGGACATCGCATCAAAATTGTACGTTCCAGCTTGCCCCTGCTAGTCTTTTGTGTTTCACTGTAGTGCCATAAGGGTTTCACTATGTGGGAAGAATAGAAGTTTCTTAGTATGAAATGCCTGGCCAGTATATTCTTGATGTTGCTAAAAAATGGGCTTATTTTTGTCTAGGGGTCAATATGATGATATTTATTTATCATTAACGTGATAAATCACAGCACAATATGCTTTTTAAAATATCATCAGTAATTAACAAACATGAAACAACTGCATGATTCATTTCTCATATGATAATCGATAATTGATACCTTGGTGACACTTTATTTTGAGTGGTCCTTTTAGATGAAACAAACACTCAACGGACTCTCAGTAATATGACAAAAACATGAGGATTAGGTTTTGAGTTAAGGTTAGGGTTAGGATTAGGGCCAGGTTGAGAGTTAGGATTAGGTTTTGAGTCGGGGTTAAGTTTGGTGTTAAGATTAGGGCCAAGGTTCATTCACAGTAAATCATTCACAGTGGCACGTAAATGGATATAACAGGAACATATAGAAGATTTTATGTAATTATCTGACTACAAACAACTGACAGTGTACAAGATCATTACCAAGCAATGAACCTGACCAGAGGGTATAAAAATATCTTTGATCAAAACACAAACAGAAGCCTTACATTTATGATTGCTCATTCACAGTACAGCACAAGACATTTTGTCCCTTTTTGCATTGTGTAGCTCTAAATGCCGTCAAAATGCTTTATATGTTCTTCCTGATTGGGTAAGCCATCGCTTCCCAGCCACAGTCTACTCCTACAGCACCTCTTCTCTGCATATTTTAGTGTTCTCACCTGCTGTACCACACCTTATCCAACTAATGAGCTGATTAACAAATCCTTCCCTGAGTTAAGCAGGGTGAGTCGGACCAAAAAAGCATTAAAATGTGCATATCAGGGCTGCTAGTATCTGTTGCCTCTTTAGGACTGTAGGTTCAGCAGAGTATCAGTTCTAACATATGCAATATGCAAGCAATATAACACAGGTGATGAATGATTTCACTATGTGTATCTACCAAAACTGTCGCTTGCAGGCTTTCAATGAAATCGATATGGAGCCTCATTTAGAGTGTGCCTACGACCACATTGAGATCTATGACGGACGGGACGGGAAAGCTCCCAGCCTGGGACGCTACTGCGGGTCCAAGAAGCCTCCTCCGGTCACGTCCAGTGGCAACAAGATGTTCATTCGCTTCTTCTCTGACAACTCGGTGCAGAAGAAAGGATTTGAGGCCTCTCATACTGCGGGTAAGATAATAGCAATTTTAGCTAGTGATAAGTTCTGTGTCCACTTATGAAAGAAATGCCAATTCTACATCCTTGACAAATGTATGGGTCCACTATATAGGTTTGAAGCTGCTTGCCTAAAACATCTTAAGGATTATCCTAAGCTAAATGCTAAAGGCATGAATCGAAAACTGTCCACTGTGTTGTAGCCCATCTGTTGTCAAGCACATTCTGTCTGCCACCCTCTACCCTACTTGTCATTGGTTGGTTTCTGACCACAGGACCGCTGCTGACCAGATATTATTTGGGTCGTGGATCAATCTCAGACCAGTAGTGACACCAATACGGTAGCAGGTGTGACAGGGACATTGCTACAGGGTGGCCTGGGGGGCCTAGGCATCCTCGTTTTGAAGCCAGGCCATCTCAGATTTCAAAGCGCTGATGGCCTTTAAAATGTTCCAGAACACAACTTCTCTTGTATTCTTAGAAAATAGGATGGACCCAAAGGTGCTAAGGTCTTGTATCCTTGTGTCGCCTCCCACCATATAAAAAGTAAAGTGACTGCCAGGTCTCTCGTTCGGTCATCACAGATTCCCTGCAGCAACATGTACATGGCTTGACACGCAGCATTGCTCGCATCGTTTCTCCTGCCTGTGGGAACTTAGTCATATGCATAAGTCTGGGCCCCTTTGGTCAAATCATGTTTTACTGTTTCTATGCTGAATGTATAACATACTGGAAAGAAAAATGAAATATGACCTGTGCAAAACTGTCTATGGTAGCTTCATTGAAGCTAATCGGTAGTGTTCAACTCCCTAAAATGAAATTCTGGCTACACCACTGGTGTTTGGTGCTAGTATTCAGAAATCAAGCACAGCGGTGTTGCTGACATCACTGCTAAGTTACAAGCAGTCCATCTCAGAAAAATATCCACAGCCACAGTTTGTTTTTAGTGAACATTTAGAAGCTATATAAATCTGTGTATCAGTTCCAGTGACTAAGCATTGTTTATTAAGCATTGTTGAACCTTTACCTTTATCTTAACAATTATCCATTCGCGCACTTGAGCCTTAAGTGAGCTGCTGCAAACATAATTGTCTTGTTGGGTTATTCTAAACATCTCTATTATAAACATGCTGATTGTTTTCCCTCTCTATGTCTCCAGAATGTGGAGGAAGGCTGAAAGCAGAGGTGAAGACCAAAGACCTCTACTCGCACGCTCAGTTCGGAGACAACAACTACCCTGGGGCATCGGACTGTCAGTGGGTGATCTCAGCTGAGAAAGGCTACGGTGTGGAGCTCATCTTCCAGACGTTCGAGATCGAGGAGGAAGCAGACTGTGGCTACGACTACATGGAGCTGTTCGACGGAGCTGACACCAAGTCCCCGAGACTGGGCCGCTACTGTGGATCAGGGGTAAAGGCTCTGAAATGGGTTTATATTGGGATAGTCAGGCAGATGTTTTAGCTTTAGCACCTAGATGTTTTAGATTTGCTGTACTTTCAAATGAGAAGTAAGAATGTTTAAAAAAAAAAAACCTCTATATTATTGGTGCCATTAAATGTGCCTCTTAGCCTCCTGTGTTGGATATCGGTGCATCAGGAGTGTTAAGAGTGAGTTTTGGTTTTAAGGATAGGAAAACCCTCTTTTTAAAGGGCGGAGGGTAGGGAGGGAGTTATTTTTGTGCAAGCTAGCTAAGGCTTTATTCACACTTACTGCTCCGACATGGCATGAGCAACACAGCAGCGCGAGAGCTACAACTAGAACACACTTTCATACGTCCAGAATGTTATACAGACGTTCATTTTTCAGACTGATAAATAGTCACACCAGTCACTCTGTTCAATAAAAGCAAAATTTTTTAAAGTACACGATATGTTTGTCCTCGACAGCATTCTGACTTGTGGTTACGCAGAAGTTTCAAGCGTGGTAGACCAACTGGAGCCCAGAATGTTTAACCAGCATTATGATGGCATAACACTTTTTAAAAATTTATTTTAGTGTATTTTGGAAGAAATCAGCGCCACGTCTGTTCTCTGAATACTGTGCTGCTTCAGGCTGGGACTTTGCCGCTTCACATGCGCAGCCTGTTTGAAAGCGCTGACCACTTAACATGGATGCCGTAATGAAAAGCAGTATGTGTGAATCAGGCCTAATGTAGAAGCCAGTTTCATGTCTGCATTTATTCTGCAGTTATTGCTTTCAGTGGATTTACTTATTGCATGGAGTGGATTCCCTGTGGTTGTATTTGCACAATGCATGCTGGGTATTGTAGTGAGAGAACAGTAGACAAATTTGAGAATCGTTTCAAACTGAGACTGAGGCATATAATATTACACTACAGAATATTACATGACACAAGAAATTACATATTAAATGCTAGTTTTAGTCCAAACGCCCCTTTAAGTTATGAATTTTTTTCAATCTTTTGTAAAATTTCCAGGTTTTTGTTTTGCTTTATTTTTTTAAACAACACCATCAACATCTTATTCGCATTTGAAATACCAGCTAACATTATCACTTGTTCTGAAAAGTTGTTGCCTGTCAAAGGCTACATCAAAAGTTGAGCCTGTTACATTAAGGTGCTCTTGCGATGCAAGTTAATTGCCTTCAGGCAAGAAGAACATCAGTTGAACCCAAAATCTCTTGCTTATACTCTCTCTGTAAAGCCTCAGTTAAGCTTGTCCGGTTCCTGCGGGCTGCCTGGCCTTATTGTGCTGTGTCCCCCGGCCCATAGAGCTGGATAAAGAATGGCAAGGCAATCGGAGGCTTTCTGCTTCCTGTCTCTGGAGCCGTCGAGTAGAGTTAATAAGCGTTGAGGTGGCGCTACGCTAGGCTAGGAGCAATAAGGGCTCAGGGGGAGAGGGGAAATGAGAGAGCGAGCTCAATAGGTTGCCGAACAGCTTGATTCCATTTATCCGGGCTCAATAATAAAGGCTTCCACTCAGCTGATGACTGGGTTTTTGTTCGACAGGATCTGTCAGGGGCTGAAGGGTGACCAAAGTATGTGTTGGACTGTGGGGGCTGTTCAGCCATTAGGAAAATCTCCTTCACACAGAAGGAGTTGTCTGGCTAATGAGGAGTGCGAAGATGGAGTGGGAAGAGCAGAGATTCATTAGAGATCAAGGACTATTAATCTTCTTAGTGTTTTTTTTTTTTTTTGGTAAAAGCTTTCATGTCTGGTGTGTTTTGATCTCATTAAAAGTTTCATTTGGTTGTTGAATTTGGTTTCAGCTGCTGAACTAAAAGCACTTGTCTCAAATCGACATCTGCCTTAATCTGGGGGATATTTCACATAGGCTTTGTCATGTAGGTAGATAGCTTAAAAGTCAGGACTGCTAGGAGTGTTTCCGTTAGACAGTCCTCACTTTGGGCTTGAGCTGTCCAGTTTGCTGAGATGTCTAAAATAACAAGGACATTTCTCTACATCTGGAGGCCCTAGTAACATGTCCCTTGTAGTATTCCATGGGCAATTAAGAAAAAGGGTTAATACATCATAGTTCATGAAGTTGGGATTGGAAAAAATGTATGAAAATGCGCTTTTTCAAAAAAAAAAAAGGAAGAGAAGAAACTGCACAGCTTAATCTGTTTAATTCAAATTTATTTGTATAGAGCATTTTACAGTGGGCATTGTCAGAAAGCAGCTTTAGAAAAAGCTGGCTCCAAGGTCCAAATGATCAAGCCAAGGGCAACAGCCAAGGAAGAACTCCCTCAGAACAAACTTTGAGAGGAACTCCTCCCTCTGTGGTCGACAGTGGACAGTGGATAGCAAAACAATCACACAGAATTAGTATCCCGCTGCTATCTGAACAAAACCTCATGTCTCCAAAATAGTAACTTTACAGGAGAAGCATAAAACCTTCTTTACTTTTAGTGTAAGTCAATGGAACCAGAATTCTGTCCAAGTCATTTTGGGCCGTTTCTTTTTGTCCATTCATTGTGAAATTTCCACGCAAAGTGAAGGGCATCAGGCATTTTCAGATGATGGCACAAACTGAAAAACGACAAAAATGGAGAGACAAGGTTTTGTTTCCGACAGCAGCGATGCATTAATGTACAATAGCGAATGTGAACAGGACAAAAATTAGCCTCTCATTGGACAGAAGTATTTAGATTAACTGTAAATTTTCAGGTTAAGCAATGTATAAATGACAGAAGACAGAGTAATCAATGACCGATGTAAGTTAACCAATGATAACCGACTGATGACCAATGTTAGAAGTATATCAAAGTTAACTTCATGAAAACCTATGACTACGGTCAGAAGCTTCGCTGTGAACAATGGTATCTTGTCAAGTAAACTTTCTTAAATAGTCATCTGATATTTCTCCTGTTGATATTGTTAGGTCTAATTTAAGATTATTTACCTTATTTGTAGACAAAGCTCACTTGTTTTAAGTACAATTATCTCACTATTTTGGTATCGACTAGATTTAGGGTCATTTCACTTGTACCCTTTTATCGTTTGAGGTAGATAAGCAGTATCTATGCTTGAGTAGTTCTGGTTAGAGTCAGTGCAGTCACCTGTCTCATCAGTAGGGTGAAGGGGGCCTGCAGGAGCAGCTTTCTGCCCAGCAGGAGGTGAATGGACAAGCAGGCCCTAAGCAACTGCCTGTGCTGCTTATTGCCAGACATGGTCCTGTTAGCGAAATACACCCTCTAGACTGTTAATCAACACGTTTGTATTGACATACTTCAGTTCAGAGCTAATCCAAAATCTCTGGATCTTTCTCTTGTGCTGTCTCTTTGTGTGCTCACAGCCTCCTGAGGAGATCTACTCGGCCGGTGACTCCATCGTCATCAAGTTCCGTTCAGACGACACCATCAACAAGAAGGGATTCCATGTTCGCTACACCAGCACCAAGTTTCAGGACACTCTCCACTCACGTAAGAAGTGACCCCTAGTGGCCGGGAGGGGCCGAGCAGGGCCAAGGGGGAGGAACAGGGGCCCCAAGGGGAGGGTCCTGTCCGACGCTCGGAGTCCCCCGGCCACCAAGACCACCCAGACTCGACGGACCAGCCGCAAGAACGCCAACCGCACCTCAGTAGTTCCCAGGGGCTCTGGCGCCCCCTACTGACTGTGAGGAGTAAAGCCATTCCGCAGTAGACCTTGTTTTTACCTTTTTTATGATTATGGTGGGGTATGATGGGGTGGGTTTGGGGTAGGAAGAAGGGACTGTATCCAGAATAGATGGATATTATGGAGTATTGGGGGAGGGGGCACGGGTAGAGGAGTATAGATCATATTCTGATCACCATTGGATTTTTTTTTTTTTTTTTTTTTTAATGAGCCGAAAACGCGATTGAAGCACACACACACACACACACACACACACACAAACACACAAACACTCAGAGGGCCCTCAGGATCTCTACCAGGACAATGAAGCGGTCAGCTCATACTGAGCCACACAGTCACAACACATCATAAGCACAGACTGAGACAGACAAAAAGTATGGATAGAAGAATTGATGGAAGGATCAAGGGATGGATCGACTTTTTCCCCGGTGCATTTTGGGAAATCTCCATCTTTTTCTCCTCTTTACGCCATTCCTCATCCACACGGTTGTACCCGGCTGGTTCCATATCTTCTGCTACTTGAGTTAATTGACACTGTATGTCAGAAAGATGCATGTAATAATAACAGATATCGGGACAAAATGAAAAACAAACAAAAAAAAACAACACCAGCTGCACCAGCATTTGTAATTTCTCATTATTTTGTTTTTTCTTTTTCTTTCTTGGTTAGCCATCCAGGAAGTTCCCTTTCATATTACAGTAATCGAGGAAAAATTAAAAGAAGCAGTTATCGTATTAAAAGACTAATAAACGAAATGTGGCCCATGTCTGCTGGCTGTTAATTGCTTTTCCATAAAAAAAAGAAAGAAATCAGTGCCCGGAAATGTATTTAATTATTATGACCTTCTACATACATCTTCCCCAAGCTTCTGTTAATGTGTCCCCAATTCGCACTGGTAATTCAATCTGCTGTGGGTAAGTGCTTTTCCCTATTGAGAGCAAATTATGTCCCCTTAGCTGAGATTCAGTGGGACTAATTTCTTTAACTGTCTTCTCTTGTCCTCACATGGTACCCTGGTCTCTCTCTTTCTCAGTTTTTATCTTTTACTTTTGTCTTTGCAAAGTGGTTGTTCTTTTCTTAACCTTTCTGCATTTGTTTGTCCTGATTCATCCCTTCCATCCATCCCTCCTGTCAACATGCGAACACCTCATTATAACCTGGCCATACCTCACACCAGCAGTTTCAAAGCTCTCAGTGAAGCCAAGTTGTCTTCATGTCTTCAAATGTACAGTAAGAATTGTCTGGGTGAAAAAAGGGTGTAGGTGTGAATATATATGTATATATTTTTTTTTTCCACAGTTGCCTTTTGAAGATCTCTTCATGAATACCTCAGGCTTTGGGTGGCGGTTGTCCCTTATTCACTGCAGCCAAAAACACAATGGTTCCTAATGGTGAGCCTAGAGGTACGCCTCACTTCAAGTAGAAGAGGAGATATTGGATTGTGATTTGAATTTGATGTAAAGTCGTCGTGTATAGTCTTGTTTAGTGGAAAGATCAGCTATCCTAACGTCAAAACAAATGCGGGCTCAAGCATGATACAGAGTGTAAAGTGACTTTAATTATTTGCATAACATACGATGTAATTATGTAGTTATGCAATTACATTTAAATAGTACATGAAATGTAAGCAGTAGCGTAGTGCTCAGCTTCTTCAAGTTAAATTTGCTGTTTGGGTCAAGTTTGTTAGAGAAACACTAAAATATTACAGTCATGTCAAAACCTCATAACTCTTAACACCACTTGCCAGCTGCCTTTACATAGAATGAACATTCCATGGTAAACGAACCAATAGAAATGGTCCAAAAATACTTGAAAGACTAAAATCTTGTAATAATAACGTGTATTAAAGTTAACAGTGTTCTTCCTCTTCATTTCAGGGATATGAGGTTTTGTTGCAGTGACTGTATATAGGGCAGGAGGACTCCAGGAGCAGGTTAGGGACCATTGCAAAAAAGACTTGAGACTGATTAGTGACAAAGGGGAACTTCGACCAGTGCAGTACCTCAGAAGAGAGTAGGAGAGAGGCTGAATGGTGCTTTTGGAAAAACTCATTCATCACCTGGTTTTTATTTTAGAACTGATTCTGCATTTTGTGTTTTGTGTTTTATCCCCTTTTCCTCTAGTCAAAATCATGTTTCCATTCATACAACAAACGGCATAGTGTTTTCAGTTAAAAGAGAGTAATCAGTTGATTTAATTGAGAGGCCTCTGAGCAGCGTTTCAGTGAGCAGCATGGCTATCATGTTAAATCATCTCGCAGTGTGCTTTTATGCATGTATCATAAAAAGACAGATTTAAACCAAGTGTATAGAGCCTATAAACAACATCATTCAGAGTATAGTAAAACTGCATAAACTGCACAGTAGCTGATTGGATGCGAGTCCATTATGACACCATCTTATTTTATTTAATGATGTTTTAGTTTATTATTGACAATGTTTAATAAATGATCATTGTACTCAGTTTCACCGTAGCCTTTTTTAAACCTTTTCTTGTTCGCAAAACTGAATATCGTCATACATATTGTTTATCGTGAAAGTATCATGATCTCTTTATGCTGTATCACCCACCCTTAACACAGCATGCATTTCTGAGGTCAGCTGTGAAATGTGAAATTTCAGGCATGGCTGGGTCATTCTCACCACATCAAAACATCCATAGATATTTGAGTGTCACAATCATCAGACGAAAAAAATTCTTATGTAATTTATCAGATGAGTGGCAGCTGTATAAGGTCCAGCAACAAGCTGAAGTATACATTTTTCTATATAAAAGTTTTTTGGCATTTTTCTTTACCCCAGTTTTCATCACTGCAATGCACCCACATGTCTGTTTATTACCAATATGTTGTTTATTTTTTATGATGTTTTTTTTATTATTATTTATTACTTTTAACTGGTGAAGCTATAGTTTTCCTTGTACACTAAAAATATGTGAACCAAAACAGCAGAATATTATGTGGTAAAAACCCCCCTAAAGCTGTTGGTGTGTTGCGATAATGAGATAAAACTGCTAAATGCTATATGTTTGAAAAAAGTATGCATTTTAACCATAAGCTTAAAATAATTTGACAGCAGTTCACATTTTATTAAAAGAAAATTTGGGATTTATTTTAAAGCATGTTGGGATAGTAAGAATTCAGTCATTATAATGGGAAAATATTACTAAAATCATTCAAGTTTTTTTATGATTCATCATTGTTTCAGCCATTTGTTTTCTGGGTCCCAATATTAGATTCAGATTCAGATTCCTTTATTGATCCCGGGGGAAACTGCAGTTATTACAGTTGCAGCCATGTAAAAATAAACACTTTACTAATAATTTAAGACAATATAGAGAATTTACAGTATGTACACCAGATTTAAGTACTTAAGAATATAGTAAGGTGGTGGTGATTGTGATAGTAATGTGAAACATCAGGTATAAAGCAGTTACAATTATTTAAATTAAGTTAGTGTCCCTCTGAGCTATTGCACACACAATTGTTATTGCACATATGAACAGTATTAGTCATGTTTGTGAGAATATCCCAGCTGTTGCATGATTCTAGGGGTACTGCAATATTGCAGCCCCTCCTAGCACTGCCCTATTTAGTCTTTTCCATGATCTGAAACACCAGAGGCTTATAATTTGCCGATAATTATGCCCCAATACACTGAATTATGCTCATTAAAGTGAGGAAAATACAAAGTTCTGATGCAGGTGGGCCTCCTTCAGACCAGTGGTCTCCAACTCTGGTCCTGGAGAGCTGCTTACCTGAAGAGTTTAGTTCCAACCTGTGTTTAACATGCTGTCCCTCCCCCTACCTAACACTAGTGCATCTGATCCAGCCTGTTTAGGAAGTTCATTAGCTGGAGCAGGTGTGGTTGGAAGTCGACACTGCAGGACAGGGTAGAGACCACTGCTTCAGACTCCTTGTCGCTGTTTACACCTTTCTCTATATTGATTCGTATGTCGGACGGCTTCGCGACAAATGTTGCTTGCCATCCTCCCGTAATGGTAGAGGTTGTACCAACTGTTCTTTTCCTCCCTTTGCTCGTTCCAGTCTTGTGTTTTTCCCCCAGTCATCCAATCTCACTGTAATTTGTCCAAGTCCTTTTTCAGAAACAGGAGCTGATTACAAGCTCTGTCAGACGAGTGGAAAGTGAGGGTGTGTGTGTGGTCCTTGAAGAGGTACACATGGCCCAAATGATTGGTCTGAAGCATTCCTCCTCAGATCTGGCTCGAGAATCAGCCACTCCCTGAATTATTTACCAGCCGTCACCTCGTTCCCTCTTGCAGAAATCTTTAGAAGGCAACTGGCATTTTTTATTTTTTTTTTTACTTTCATCTCATGCTATGATCTTATTTCCCTCTGTCTCTTTGGAACTCTTTTTAGTCTCAGGTTCAGGGCATTGCTTTATTCTCTCTCCGACTCTTCTTCTCACTTTGGGACTTGCTCGATTCTATTGACGTGACAGCCACTCTCGGGCTGTGAGCTGGTGCAACGTTTGAATGAAGTTAAAGGCATTTCAAAGGGGGAGGCGTACGCTATGAATAATAATGTCTTTTTAAAGTAGGAAGTTCAATTAAACGCTTCTTCCCTTAACTTGACCCCTGTGTGCGACAGCGTTTTTCAGCTGTTTGCGCCTTGCTTTTGTACCGATACGGCATTGGCTCACTAAACTTCAAGCAACAGTCTGATGCACACTGACTACCAAATAGGTTTTCTATTGATGAGACCTTTCGAGTCAACTTGATACGTCTGTCTTAAAATTGTGTTTTATTGTAGCTTTTTTTGGTTTCTGTTTATTTTTAACGGTGGAGCACTTGAACGTTTTTGCTAATCAAAGCAGGTCCACCTTAACCTTGTGGCTTCGGTAGAATTTTAGTGTTTCTAATGCCTCTTGATTTGTAGATAACTCATACGATGATGCAAACAGATGTGTTGTAGGTAGAACTTAATCCAATGAGGAAGAGTAAGATACATTTATCTACTTTAATATGTGTGTGGTTGTGTATGGTTGATCTAGTCACCCTAATTGATCAACATCACTTATCGAATATGGGAAAATGTTTATGCCTTTCATCGTATGTATGTATGTAAATATGTTTTAATTGTTGTATTCCGAGTACACTAACCCATAATAACCTGTTGAGAAATACGGCTATGTGTAATTGCAAACAGAAGATGCAATTTATTTATATTGTATAGCTGATTATTGCTGATGTATTGCACATAGTATTAACAAGTGCATCTATTTCATAAAATGTTATTTTCATTTTAAAATGCCTCGTCACACTTTCTTGACTTGTAGATGTGGCAACTATGGTAGGTCTTTTTTATTTAATAATTAAATAATAAGTATAAAATATACAGAGTAAAGAAATAATGTTGCTGTTATATTAGCATCATTTTGGAACATATTCAGCCTAAAAGCAATGAGAGAAGGTGCAAAAATCCCTTCATTTAACAGTGGTGTTCCTCAAGGATCACAGTTGGGACCATTCTGATTTCATAAAAATAGACATATGCCACATGTCTATCATATATCTGCATAATATCACTACATCTGTTGTTAAGATGCCTACTTGCATCCCACAGAGGTGCTGAAGTAGTCTCTAAAGTGAGATTTTTCACTTGGAAAAACTAGCAAAACATGCTTCTGACGTGTCTGATTTATTGAATTCTGTGCAAATAAGAGGTTTTTTCTCCTTATTATGCTAACATATATTTTTTTCCTTAGGGTTAATTTGACCTCAGCGATTTAAACCTCTGGAAAATATCAAAGTTGTGGTGGGAATTATGGTTTCCCTTCCCCCATGTGGTGTGAATTATCAGTGGTTCTTGCACTACTACAGGTATGGATCTGTTAGGATAGAACCCTAAAGCAGAGTTTTTTGAAGATTATAAAATTGTTACAGTGACCTCAGTATCGTCCAAAATAACCAAAACAGATGTATATAAAATGTTGTTATTTGTTTTTAAACAGACTAAACCCTCCTGGAGTCCAATTGACCTCAAAGAACACCAATGCATACAAAATTTGTACAGGACATTGAAAATATATCATGTTTATTTTATATCTACACAGATGTCCTGATTAAATTGGGAAAAGATATTAAATATGAAGCGCAAAATAAATGCCATTCATTTAGAGATGTTGAATGGGTTCACATGGATCCCAAAGATAATAGGAGGGTTAAATGCATTTGGAGTCCATTACTATATTTTGGTGGTTAACATAGTTATTAATCTGATTTAAGAACTTTTGTACATAAACTGTATTATCACTCCTCTCGTGCTGTTCTGTTTATTGCTTATATGGTTGTTTATTGTATATCCTTTTCCTGTGGTATCAACAAATTTCACAATATTTCATGTTCCATTAATGAATGGACAATCTGACGGTTGCCAGGCAAGACCCTACGGCAACATTTCTGCTGTATTTCACCCAACATGCCCGGACCAAAAAATCAAGGCTGTGAAATACCGATTATCTGGCTCAAGTGTATTGGACCTGCAATGAGCAAATAACAAGTCCAGGGCCTGGCTAAGGGTCACTGAGGAATGAACATAGGATCATTAACTTAGCCTCTACGTTCAACCAGTTTTGAACCCCTAGCCAGATCAATTTATTGCAGTTGGGATTCACTATGTGTAAGTGGTATTTTTGTAAACTAGAAAATATTAGAATTTTACTTGTAACCCAAACTTGTGTCTTACATGTGTATACCTTTCAGGTGTGAGGTATCAGTGAGATTTTCAGTATGAAATCATGACAGTTGAGCAAAATCACTTTTGTGCAGCCAGGCCTTATCATTGGAGCATCCATTATAAATGACCTCCAAGTTGCATTATTAATGGCTATCTACTGTTTCAGGCATTAAATATTAACCAGAATTGATGGAAAAGTCCAAATAAAGTCAAGTAAGCGCTTTACTTAATGTGAAGGTGATGACAGATGCCTGACAGGCTGGATTTGATTCTGTTGCTGATGTTACCAATACAAATTAAAAAGGGCTTTCACTCAAGGGCAAAGGACACATTGACATCTCAATTAAGATACAGGGCCCCCCAAAGGTATTTGGACACTAACCAACTGAGCAAACTTTATTAAAGTTATTATGTTATTGCTTCATAAATGACAATTATTTCAGACAAAAAATTAAACTGATAATCGACTCTGTGGAGAAAGCCTGGAGAAGAATTCCAACCGGACTAAGGATTCTGTAAAGCACTCGGTTTGACATTATTTCCAGACACTTTTTGTTATTTAATACACGTCCAGAGCATTTAACCACTTCAGGAATACACACATAATGTTTTCGGACTTTGAAAGTATAAGTGAAGCAGCAGATTAAGTAATTATGAGCAGCAGTTACCTGGACAACACCTCACACGGTGCTTCTCCACTAAATATATGTGTAAAATTTCAAGATAAGCATTAGGATAAATCCAAACTCTTGAAATAATGTAGGCCTTCTCTGGTCAGGTAGAACACACTGGCAGTAATTCAGCTCATTAAGTCTGGAGAAAGAAGGGTTGATGATCCCATGAGCACCAGCCCCACAGTGAAGTGTGAAGATGGGAGCATCATGGGCCTGTTTCTAAGCAAATGGTAGTAGAGCATTAGGCCAGCGAAAGAAACATGAAGAGAGTGATGTACCAGGAAATATTAGGTGTGTGTGTCCAGACATCTATCTGCATGGGTTGCTGTGGTAATGACATAAGCGTGAATCTTTGGCGCTCTTCTTGAATACCAGCACTTCTGTCACTCTAGATTTAACATTGTCATTGTTTGTCAACATAGACAAATCTATTAAAGTCTGATAGGAATTGCATTTTAAACCACCTCCAAATGTGGTTTGGATCTGATTTGCAATCTGATTTGGTTTTTGCTGTCCGGACTATCAAAAATCAACGTGGTTGCAATCTGAATATGCCAAAAATCGGATTTAGGCTGGCAGTCTGAACAAGGCCTTGGGGAAGAATATAATCTAACTGGTGAAGAAACTGATTCTGGGATTGTAGACGTTTCAACAAGACAATGACTCCAAACATACAGCCAAGGCTGGTTTCTAAAAAAGACTGAAGCTGCTTGCATGGCCAGTCAACCTCCTGATTGCAAATTTATTGAGGATTTTAAAGCTGTGAGTCCATCAGAGGGACCCGTAATCTTGGGGATCTAAAGACGGTTTGCCAAAAGGAATGGATGCTGCAAAAAGCTGATCACTACTTACTGTAGGTTTCTCAAAGCTGTAATTGTCAAGACTAATTTGATTTAAAACATATTTAAGTGCAAATCATTGAATTATATAAGGACATAATGTGGGTAAATTTGAAGAGGATATATGTGCTGGAATTGCCTGAAATAACAAAACCGAGTGTTTGAGAACTTGTTTCCCTTCACTGTGTGGTACACAAATCCAAACATAGGCCACTGAATCCGATCATATGTGTACAGTGTCTGTTGGAGCGTAAATAAATCTAGGTTTTTCCAATCTTGGGCCCAATCCCATTTCACCCCTGGCTCCTACCACTTAGCCCTCTTGTTTTGCGCGTTCACGTTCAAGGTGAAGCGTTGGGGCTACATGGCCCTCCAAACGGAGGTTTTTCAGGACTCTGATGTGAGGAAAAAAGAACCAAAGAAACCCCAAATGTAAGTGCTTTCTCCGTTAAAAACACGATAACCATTGTTTTATCTTAGTTTAATGTCATTTCTATGTATTATGGTCGTTTTCTTCGTAACAAGCATAAAGAATCACTGATAGCAGTCTAATGATATCGCTACGATAGCAGGCTAACGTCTCAGTAGCTAGCTAGCTAACGTTCCCGTCCCACTTTAAACAGTCCGGCTGTATTGACGGCCAAAGTGCCAGGATGTAACTGCTGCGCCATTTAAGGTGGAACGAAAAATCCAACAAGAAGCTGGTGAATATCTGACTTAAGCCTCATATCACCAAAGAATTAGCGGTGGGCGATAATAAATAATTGTCGCAGCCTCTTCCTCCAATCTCTGAATGTGTTTGATGCCCTAAATGTAACTAAAGCCCAGCAGTGAGGAGCCGAACCTTTCCCTCCTCTCCTGTCACTGAAAACAGGCCGGGTCGCCCACAGAGCAGCGCTGGTAGCTGATAATGAAGTTTTCTTTCCGTCTGTCTGTCTGTCTTTCCGTCTGTCTGTCTGTCTTTCCGTCTGTCTGTCTGTCTTTTCTTTCTGTCGGTCTGTCTTTCTTTCTTTCTTTCATTTAATTGAGGGTCACATTTCGATCTTGTAGAACAAGATTTCAACCACTACTGCTTGTAACTCAGTTCCAAGGGGTTAGGGTGACCCTCAAAAATGAGGGGTAGGGGTAAAATGAAGAAATGGGATTGGGCCTTGATGACCAATAGATGACAAATGGTTTTCTTCCTCTCGTGAATCCAGATTTTGACCGTGACCCCTTGCAAAACATGTATGCAGTTTGTTCTCAACATTCTCTAGAATGTTCTCATTACTACTGACAGTTTCAGTTAGCAGTCCCATCTTTTTTTAATCAGACCCTTCATTTATTGAAAACTGGATTCATAACAACCACAGCATTAAAAAAACAAAAGAGAAAGGTGAACACGCTAAAGCATGACCATTTGAGCCGGTAGGCTAGTGGATCTCTTTATAAGTGCTTTTTTTCCTCTGCAGTAGAGTACATCAGCTATTCATCGTATAGTGATAATCTCCGCAGAAGAGCGAGAGGGTCCAAGACAGAGGTTGAGGAGCTCTGAAATGGAATATCATCTCCAAACTGGGTCAAGTCTATCAAGGGTCAAGTCGTTCCAAGCGGGGGCAGGCGGGCAGGCAAAACCCACTGTTTATGCACATCTGTTTACGAGACGTATAAATCACAGCATACAAAAGAGTGAACATGCCCCCGAGGTAAGTGGATTGTTTGGTGAGCAAGAAGCACAGAACACGCCGTCAGCACATCATATAAATGGTTTTAAAATGAGCAATTTAACAGAAACACTTTGTTTTTAAGCATGACAACTATGCCAAACTAGTTTTACAGCAATTGAAAAAAACATTACTACAGCCAGTGTTTGCCACAGTTTCACAAAATGACCCATTGTACAAAATACTTGTGGAGCCCATACCGTTTTATGTACAACCAATGTTAAAATGGAGCCGTTAACTTTTCAAAGGACATGTTGTCATTTGCCTATACAGGTTTCTTATAAGGTATTCTTTCATGAGTATTCATTTATAAGCCTATCACCAGCAGGCTACAAACCGAACCCTCGTCTTCCCGAAAAGGAGAAAGAAAGATTACCCAATCCTTTCCTCGGGGCCACAAAGGTATACCACTGTCAGAGCTGATGTATGTTAGAGTGGCATTTTAACAATATTAGTTCAAAAGACAAACTGCCGCTGATATCCCACAAGCACAGAGCTGGGAAACACAGGACCTAACATTTCTCTCTCTTTCCAAATCTCATTTCTTGTCTTCTCTCTTCGCCTCCCCCCCATAATCTTCAATATTAAATCCAGGGCAGGTTCTTTTTTGCCTAATCTGAGATAAATCTTTACATAATCTGAGATAGACCTCATTTCATGGCACTCCACCTTCCCTCCTTGGACCACCCTTTAGTTACCATTTTGAAATATGTAGCAGATAATAAACCATGGAAAACCATTCTTAACTTTTCCTTCGATGCAGTATGTGGGAAGATCAGAACAGTTGACAATCAAGTTCACTCAAGTATGCCAGCTCACGCATTCATCTCAACCTTCAACACTCAAATTAAGTCATTTCAACAGTGGTGTTCCTCAAGGTTCACATTTTAGTCCACTTTGATTTTGTCAGAAACAACCACATATCTATCACAGATCTTTATAAATTTACATACAGACTCCATAGACTCCATAGTTCCATCTTTTGTAGTTGTTCCAAATTTTGTCATAATCATTTATCGATGGACCAACTTACGTAATGAGCGAGTTCCAGCTGGCAGGGAGGAATTGTGATCCAGTCCACCAAAGGAGGCACCCAGAGGCTCCCACGCCCAGCACCACCAGACTGGCTTTGAGAACTGCTCTGGGAGGCCTAGTGAAGTCAGAAGGCCCCATTGTGGCTAACAAAGCTGTGGTCACAACCAGGGTGAATAATATAGAGATGGCAGTGTTGATAGCCACAATCTGGCCAAACTTGGAGAAAGGCACAATCACGCAGAAAAAGAGCGGTACTGTGGAGATCACTGTGGTTACTGCGCTGGATACAATGGCAACACCCACATGATTGACTGCTTCCACTGTTCGTTGTTGACGCTTGGTTGATGGATCCTGTCAGACACAAACACAGGAAAGCCTTAAAGATCTCACACATCTGCAAGAATATTCCTTAGCAGGTTAAACAGTGCTAAAACATTATGTTGGATTTGTGTAAAGGTCTTATATTTTCTGACATGGTGCCATTTTATACCTTATTAGTGGGAAAGCTTAGACTGTACTCTGTAAGATTTTGTTGTTAAAAAAATCTGAAATAATTGTTTAATAGGTCAGAGTCATCATGTTGAACCATGTCTTCACATAACGTCACACGTGAGAAAGCTTCAAAAAGAAGATCCGGGTCGATGTTTATGCTGGTCTCAAATGCAAAATCGACATGATAATAATGAAGATACACTATATTGTCAAACGTATTCATTCACACATCCAAATCATTGAATTCAGGCGTTCAAATCAATTCCATGGCCACAGGTGTATAAAACCAAGCACCTAGGCATATAGACTGCTTCTGCAAACATTTGTGAAAGAATGGGTCACTCTCAGGACCTCAGTGGATTCAAGGTACCATGATGCCACCTGTGCAACAAGTCCAGTAATGAAATTT
Organism: Pygocentrus nattereri; assembly: GCF_015220715.1. NCBI lineage: Eukaryota > Metazoa > Chordata > Actinopteri > Characiformes > Serrasalmidae > Pygocentrus > Pygocentrus nattereri. The sequence goes on from NC_051239.1 coordinate 9,653,186, forward strand.
CCTCGCTACTAAATATTCCACAGTCAACTGTCAGTGGTATTTTAACAAAGTGGAAGCGACAGCAACTCAGCCACGAAGTGGTAGGCCACGTAAAATGACAGTGGGGTCAGCAGACGCTAAAGTGCATAGTGTGCAGAGGTTGCAAACTTTCTACAGTCAATCGCTACAGACCTCCAAACTTCATGTGGCCATCAGATTAGCTCAAGAACATTGTAGAGAGCTTCATGGAATGGATTTCCATGTTCGAGCAGTTGCATCCAAGCCTTACATCACCAAGTGCAATCAAAAGCATTGAATGCAGTGGTGTAAAGCGCCACCACTGGACTCTAGAGCAGTGGAGATGTATTCTCTGGAGTGACGAATCACGTTTCTCCGTCTGGCAATCCGATAGAGGAGTCTGGGTTTGGTGGTAGCCAGGAGAATGGCACTCATCTGACTGCATTGTGCCAAATGTAAAGTTTGGTGGAGGGGGGATTATGCTGTGGGGTTGTTTTTCAGTTGGGCTTGGCCCCTTAGTTCCAGTGAAAGGAATTCTTAATGCTTCAGCAGACCAAGAGAATTTGGACAACTTCATGCTCCCAACTTTGTGGAAGGAGTTTGGGGATGGCCCCTTCCTGTTCCAACATGACTGCACACCAGTGCACAAAGCAAGGTCCATAAAGACATGGATGAGTGAGTTTTGTGTGAAAGAACTTGCCTGGCCTACACAGAGTCCTGACCTCAACCCGACAGAACACCTTTGGGATGAATCAGAGCAGAGACTGTGAGCCAGGCCTTCTCGTCCAACATCATTGTCTGACCTCATAAATGCGCTTCTGGAAGAATGGTCAAAAATTCCCATAAACACACTCCTAAACCTTGTGGAAAGCCTTCTCAGAAGAGCAGAAGCTGTTATAGCTGAAAAGGGTGGACCGACATCATATTAAACCCTATGGATTAAGAATGGGATGTCACTCAAAAATAAATAAATAAATAAATGCGGATCAGCACCTCCAAATCTGTGTCCATGGCCTTAGCCTGGAAAAGGATGGCATGCCCACTCCAGGTAAGGGGAAAGGACTTGCCCCAGGTGGAGGAGTTTAAGTATGTCTGGGTCTTGTTCACGAGTGACAGGAAGAGGGATCATGAGATCGGCCGCAGGCTGGAACAGGCGGCAGCAGTAATGCAGTCACTGTACCAGACTGTAGTGGTGAAGAGGGAGCTGAGACATAAGACAAAGCTCTCTGTTTACTGGTCAGTCTACATCCCGACCCTCACCTATGGTCATGAGCTCCGCATTGAGAGGAGCCAGCTGAGGTGGTTTGGGCATCTGATTCAGATGCCCCCTGGACGCCTCCCGGTGGGGGTGTTCCAGGCACGGCCTACCAGGACAAGACCCCGGGGTCGTCCTAGGACTTGCTGGAGGGATTATATCTCCAAGTTGGCCCGGGAGCTGCTTGGGGTCCCCGGGAATGAGCTGGAGGAAGTTGCGGGGCACAGGGTCATCTGGGATTCTCTGCTCTCCCAACTGTTACCGCGACCCTATCTGGATTAAGCAGTCGATGATGATGTCACTCAAGTTCATATGTGTGTGAAGGCAGACGAGCGAAAACTTTTGGCAATATAGAGTATGATGATAATAGTAGATAATTGTTGTACATCCTCAGAAGACACTCTTCACCAAATTCTGACTGAGTTCTCTTTGAATAGTCTTTCAGCACATCATCAAATTTATCCAATCAGGGGAGTGATCCGAAGCATGACCAAAATAACAATGTTCTACCATGTTGTGTGGTAGACCAGAGAGGTCCCCAAATCCCAAAAACATACATAGTGTAGCCTTAAAGATAGCCTGCTAAGTAAGAAATCCTGCTTTGTGCCTCAGGCCCCAGGGCACAAGAAACTGTTTTGGTTCTTTTACATAAATTGATTCTTGACTCGAGCCTGAAGGAGGTTTTTGCATTTCATCAAATGGAGCCACAATTCAATATTTCTGCATTATTTAACAGACATGTACACAAATATGGCATTGAACAATATTGACTTTTCTTCTAACGTAAGCGCTTGGTGTATCCAGGCTCTAAGATCATGCCTTACAGAGGCAAATCTGCAGATCTTTCAATGTCTAAATTATTTTCTGTATTTAATCTATTTACTTCCAAACAAAATGGAAAAAAATAGATTTTATGGCACACTTCACATTAGAGGGTGTCTGTGGGATGCGCTCTCCACATTTCTTTCATCTCCTAAAGCCGCCCACTGCACTCAATGCAGCTTTGCGATAAGTGTTACATTTTTATCCCAAGCACCGCATCTGGTTTTAAATCTTAAATTAAGATATCTGAAACTGCAAGCATGTTTGTAACCATTCCACATTTTTTTCACCAAATGCCAGATGATTTAGACTGTCTAAGTGCGTACATGTATTTCTCCTTTTCTAAATATTTGTCTTTTGTGAAGAAACCATTCTAAGAAATATTTAGAGGAGCATGAAGAAGAACCATAGGAACTATAAAGGTAAAGGAGAACATATGAATGTATTTATCTCATAGTTTTGGTCCATACCATGTTGTGACTGACCACAGTTGTTAGATCTCCAGCAAGCAGATAGCCCTCCACCAGGTGCAGGCAGTAGTCCACAGAAGATCCCACCAGAATAGAAAGAGAGATGGCCTCCACTGCACCCATCTCCCAGCCAAGCCAGTACATTACTGCTACCACCAGGCAAACCACACCTGAATATATGCAGATTTTAGATATATTACTCTTAGTGAGTTACGTTACCTGAAGTATCTCAGTATCACTTAAAGGACAGCAATATGGCAAAAAACATCACAAAATACATGAAGTGTGCCACAGTTATTCGCTTTTCTGTGTATATTGATAGTATTCCAATGACACAGTCGCACTGCCATTTTGGAATTTCAAGTTCACTTAGCAGTGCTGTGGCTGTGTGCAGTGAGATTACACAACAGTTCCTCCCATGCAAACTGACTGGTTGAGAGGTGTTCTAACCATGTTGATATTTCACCATAACATCACAGGTTTTTCACTCCACTGAGATGCTGTTGCTAAGCAAAGACTTTGACAGCTAAAGGAGACTCTCAAGCCATTTGAACGTTTTTACTTCTTACTTTGCCACAAACAGAAAACGGACACTTTTAAGATCACATTTCACCAACAGCGATTTGGTCAGACTCTGAAGATGAGACGACACTAACTTCCGAAACTGTCATCGCCACTGATCAGCTTTTCAGTGGGCAGCTGTAACAGAAGAACAGCTAAACAACATGGAATCAGCCAGAAATGAACCCAATACCATTCGCCAAAATAAATGGGCTGTAAGATGCTTTAGAGACCGTCTGGAACAAAACAGTCTGATGTGGCAAAAATGGTCAAAACTGAGCTAAGTTCATTTTAGTCAGACTCCGAAGATGAGACTACACGTTCTGGTCTATTTAGCTTGGTTTTAATCCATGTGAAGTGTTGTAAATGCAGTAAAGGTGATCAGAGCACAGAGTTACAGCTCGCCTTCCAGAATGGTGACGTTGTCTTCTTAATGATGTCATCGAATACTATGAATAGTGAAAAATTAAATATTGCATGTTGTATTTCAACTCTGTATTGACATAGCAATGAACTTAACATAGTTCAATTCTATGTTTCAGTGGGGAAACAAAATGGTTATGTTCTTAACCAACAATGGTATCTATGGAGATACAGCCAAGTGAGCGCTTCCATTGGTAAGGACTTCAGGCACTGGACAGAAGTCATAATGCATCAAATTAACCCTTAACATAACTTGAGAACCACTAACATTATTAGGAACTGAAAATGGAATCAACCATTTGATGTACAATGGATGAAACCAATTTCTTAAAAAAAAAAAACAATCACTAGATATTCTGCAAGTTCTAGATATTTCACAGAAATATGTAGTTGAGTTGACCAAGTTTTAAAATTTATGGTGTGAAACTGGAAACTTGCATTACCTGAAGGAAACACACAATGGTTGCACAGCTTAAAAGGATCCCACTTGTGAATTTCCCTGCTGTGGGACAAATAAAGGATTATCTTTTCTTCCTGCCACGTTGTTGTTAATTTCTATGGTGATTTCTCTGGTGTTGTTGGCGGGTTGCTATAGTGTTATTATGTTGTTGCTAGGTGGTTTCTATGATGTTGCTAGGAGGTTGCTATGGTGTTGCTAAGGTTTTGCTATGGTTTCCCAGGTGGTTGCTATGGTGTTGCTAAGTTCCTACTAGGTGGTTGCTATGGTGTTTCTATATGCTTGCTACATGGTTGCTATAATGTTACTAAGTGGATGCTAGTTTGTTGCTGTAGTATCACAGATGATGTGGTTGCTATGATGTTGCTAGTTGGTAGTTGCTATGGTCCACTACCATCTTAAATTTTTTGCTACCTTAACGTCACTGCTTCCTTAAATCATTGTTACCTTAACTCCACTTCCACCTTAAATCCACTACCAACTTAAATCTTCTGCTACCTTGAATACACTGCTACCTTAAATCTCATGCTTAGTGTATTTGTATCATCATGACATGAGAAAGGTGTCAAAACCTTTGCACTCTATTCATTCCTATGTGAAGAAATTGAGCAAAATTCCATTTCTACACATAAACTGTGCATCCAATCAAAAAGCTGTACACAAACACAAATCATGCAATCAGACTGGACAATCTGGAGTTGGAACAGTGTTGATATCTCAGCAAAAATTGGGCAGAAAAATAAGAATGATAAAAAATAAGAAGAATATAAAACGAAGAGCAATATTCCATAACTATTTGATAACTGTTATACAAATTATATATTTATTAGAGTAAGATGAATTGTGAATTGAAGTGTGGGTCTATTAAGGGCTTTAAACAATGCAGAATAATCCCACATGTCTTTTTTTGTCAGTTCTTTTAGTTGGAGACAAGATCAGTAGTGCATGTTGTTGCCTTGTCTATTTCTATGGACACATTTGCATTGCTTATAATATAATAGATATTGTACTGCTCTACTTTCCAAATCCGTGTCTTCCTTTATGTGACTCCTGACTGGTTGGACTGGCTGATTGAAAGTGTCTTTTCATTTCAAATAATTTATGAATTCATTACTTTTGTGTAATCACCAATTGTGATTATATTTTCCAGCACTTATTAATCGTTTGGTTTGGTATATTGCATTAACATATAAATGAGCTGGAAATAGACAGAGGTTTCAAGGGCGAATGATTTCCACCATCAGCATGTTTAGCCGACAAGTGGCTCAAGTCCAATAGAACTGCCCATACACGCTCCAATATATCCAATATATCTGCCTGTACATGCTGATATCTGAACCTTTGAATAAGACCCTGTATGAGAGGCTTAGTTGGGCCTGATCAATGAACCTATTTTGAGAATGTTTCATTGAATTTTGACACATACTCATGCATGTTAAGCCACATCTATACAGGAACAGGTTTAATTCAATTATTGATTTGTACTGGATTCTCAAAATTATTTGTAAATTGCACTTAAATGGTTTTCAGAATAGCATCTTCTAAAAAGTGATCAAAGTAAAAAAAAAAACAAGGACATTCATCAGTGCAAATGCAGCTCATGCGAATAATTGCTAGTAAAAAAGTTTTAGTCTGGTTAAATAGGGAGGGAGTAATTAGAGTGGGATATGCACGAATGTGCAGAGCAAAGTGTTTTGAAGCGGGAAACCATGCTAAAACATATTTAAGGGAAGTTTCTTACCCAGAATGCTAAGTAAGATGGGCAGTAACAGTAGCGGATGAGCAGTAAAGACAGCTACAGACGCTATGCAGATGGCCAAAGACAGCAGCAGACTGTAGAGGGCGCTTTCCACACCTGCAGCCAGGAGATCAAAGGCATGAGAGAGAATTTAAATATGATTGCATATTTTCCTCAATATCTTGATCAAAGTAAAATGCCTGCTCCTCAGTATAATCCCTCATAATGATGGTCATTCGTTATAATAGCGTAAGGCTAACCTCATTAATTATATTAGGGGTCGGCAACATGCTGCTCTTTTACTGCGCTGTGGGTCCACAGCAGAACTAGATTTTTAGGTGAAAATAAAATTACCCTCCTTTGCAGTAAAATAAAGCTCTGCTGATTGTTCTAACAGTTTTAACAATAAATGATCTTAAACACTGGAGTTTATGCAGCTTATTTCAGCTTATTCGCCCTTTAACCTGGGTATTTGGCATGCTGCTGGTCGCCTAGCAATGCAGATAACAATCACGCCTAGCAAGTAACTAATGAAAAGGAAAAGAGAAAGATTTAAGAATGGACTTTCATTTATAATCACTCCAGCTGGTTGATGCATTTCACAAATGCTAAAAAGTCACGAAGCTGAAGTCAACATCTCATTCGCCAGCTTCTTGTTAGAATTTTCCTGTTCCACCTTAATTGTTGCAGCATTTCCATTCTGGCACCATTTAAGGTGGAACATGAACATTCAAACAAGAAGCTGGCAAATTGAAAACCTGAATTCAGCCTTGTAAAAAAAGTCAAAAGTTGAGAGACATTTTACAAGAAACTGTTCTACTTTTGCAGAAAAGTTTCCTGCCAGAGATGTGAGAAAAGCAGCTATAATTGAAATAAGCATTTTCTTGCATTTTCCTTATTATAGTTTAAGCATATACTAGTACATTAGTACATACTGAGACATATTTACATCCAAGATGCTGAAATAGACCTAAAATGTTGTGGCTCCCAAGGTGGTTTGATTTTTGCTGAAAGGACAGGCTTTTGGGAACATTTGGGTAGCTGACCCCTGCCCTCCATCAAAACACTAGGGAAGCATTGATACAGAATTTCTGGGCTGATAATGATAACCAATAATTGACACCTTGTTTTGATTGATATCAATAAATATTTTAAAACATGATAGTGTTTACATGTTAATCCAATAAATAAAGTGCAGAACGCATATTTAGCGAGCACAGTGCATTTACCACTGCAAAGGTAATGTTGAATTTCTACTGTTATGTATTGGATTCGCGCTAATGATGGTGCATATTTACTGTTCCACTGCCACATATAGTGGCACAGATAGCCATCAGTTTGTTAAGTAGAGTGAGTATATAGGCAACTCAGTCTTAATCTACAATCAGAATGTATTCAATCAGATTTAAACACAGCCAGAGGGTCAGGACCGTGTGAGGGACGTGGGTTTGGGTAAGGGTACATTGAGGGCCTGGCCGAAAGCGTATTTGCTCTGTAGCAGATAACATCTGTGAAGACCCCTGCTCTACGTGCTTCAGTGTTTGTACAAGCAAAAACAGGGCCAAGTTATCAGTTGTTGGCTACAATTCTAATATGTTGAAAACAATAATTACATTTTACCGACCACCGATATATCATGTACCCCTCAAAGACACTTTAATATGTATTCTCTCTTTCGGTTTCTCGCCTTGTTCTCACTCCTTTTCACTCTCAAACACACACACCTATGATCTCCATAAAGATCTGCTTCCAATGTTGGCAGGTTTGGAACCCTCGACGCAGCGCTGAGGACTGTGGGAGTGATGCTAACTGCTCCTGCAGGAAACGCTCCCATTGGAGGAAATCAGAGTGAGTCTGAAATGAGGACTTCCCTTTGTAGGTGGTCTGGGTTTTCAAGACAGACAAAACAGAAATGCAGGCCATAAACATTAAGCTTTACGCATGACGGACCAGTGTTAACTCCTTCTGCAGACCCCCAGACCCCCCATTCAGATATTTTTAATAATTGTAATCATTTCCCTGTTACTGTGTTATCAGATTAATTAGGACACTGTTTGAACTCTCTGTGTGAAATATTGTGGATCTTTGTTGAGCCGCTAGTGAGCAATGAGGAGTGAGATGGAAGGGGTGAGAACCCCCTGGTGTAAAAAAACACATCTCTCCACAAAGACGGCCGTACCAAGATAAAACAGACGCTACGACTGAAGTTTTCTTCATATTTGAATACTGCATCAAAAAATAGTATTTATATACATTAAAAAACCCTTAAGGAGATGTTGATTTGATGTTACATAAACACAATCTCACTCGTGCCGTCTCTCAAATACTGTTACATATAAATTATAACATTGAAGTAAATGTATATCTGAAACTGAACTAAAGACAGGACTGCTCTGTATTGTGCCTCATTCAAAAAGCAGTCCAGGCTGAAACACTCCTTATAACTTCAGTGTGAGTGGGTGGGGCTAAACCGCTGTTGCATTGAATAGGTGGAGATATTCAAACGTGTTGAATTCCAAAACATTTTTCTGCTAAAATTCCATGTATGGACTGTATGGACTGGAGAGTGGTATGAGCCCAACATCCATACCTGGTATCACATCAGTTGCCTCTCTTGGCTGATTGACTACATGTCTGGGTAAAATGAGAAAACTGTGTACATCTGATTCCTGACTGAACCTTTAAGCTACAGTACAAATGGCTGAACTGATTTCTGCTCTGAATTTTTGTTTCCCACCGAGTTTGAAACCAAATTGAACTCACTGACTCAAAGGCCATGGATATCCAGTGCACTCTGCCCCCCTGCATGCCCACTGCACCATGAGACAGCTGACCAGGCAGGAGGTTCGGCTCAGGAAGAGAGTGACACTCAGGGTGGAGGAGAGGAAGAATAGAGGAGAGACTGTTACCTGACACAGAGGGAGACAGAGAGAGAGAGAGAGAGACAGAAAGAAAGACAAAGAAACAGAAAAAAGTGAGAAACAAACAGAATGAAAGAGACACAAAGATACATACCAACCAGCCATCTTGTTCTTTATTGGTCAGGACCCTCACAGGACCACCACAGAGCAAGTGTTATTTGAGTGGTGAATCATTCTCAGCACTGCTGTAACACTAACGTGGTGGTGGTGTGTCAGTGTGTGTCATGCTAGTATGAGTGGATCAGAGGATCAGACACAGCAGTGCTGTTAAAGTTTTTAAACATTGTATCCACTCACTGTCCACTCTATTAGACACACGTACCATGGTATGTTAAGTGGAGTTGACGGACACTGAGTGTAGAAAAAAGTGTAGAAACAAGGAAGTGGGTTTCAGTGTGTGTTCATACATATATATACACACATACATATACACACACATATATATATGTCTATTGCATTTGCACAACAGCATGTGAAATTGATTGTCAATCAGTGTTGCTTCCTAAGTGGACAGTTTGATTTCACAGAAGTTTGATTTACTTGGAGTTATATTGTGTTGTTTAAGTGTTCCCTTTATTTTTTTGAGCAGTATATATATATATATATATATATATATATATATATATATATATATATATATATATATATATATATATATATATATATATACACTGAAAATATATCCATGCAGTTGGGGAAACTGGAAAGAGGAAAACTTTGACTGTTGTCTGTGCTTATGCACCAAACAACAGGTCAAAATATTCGGCCTTCTTGGAGCAAGTGGGTGGGGTTCTGGAAAGGGTCCCGCCTACAGACTCCGTAGTCTTACTGGGAGACTTCAGTGCTCACGTTGGCAATGACTGGGAGACCTGGAGAGGCGTGATCGGGAAGAACGGCCTGCCCGATCTAAACCCGAATGGTGAATTGTTATGGACCTCTGTGCCAGGCATGGATTGTCCATAACGAACACCAAGTTCGAACACAAGGATGTTCATAAGTGTACATGGTAGCAGAGCTCCTTGGGTCAAAGGTCAATGATCGACTTTGTTGTCGTTTCATCCGACTTGGGACCATATGTTCTGGACACTAGGGTGAAGAGAGGTGCTGAGCTGTCAACTGATCACCATCTGGTGGTGAGTTGGATCAGATGGCAGGGAAGACTGATGGTCAGACCCGGGGCATGGGAGGAGTTTGGTGAGGCCATGGAAAAAGACTTTCGTTCGGCCTCAAAGAGGTTCTGGACAACTGTCCGGCGACTCGGGAGCGGCCGGGGTGGCTGTGCCCAAGCTGTATTCAGCAAGGGTGGAGAAACTCTGACTTCAAATGAGGATATTGTCAGTTGGTGGAAGGAGCACTTTGAGGAACTTCTTAATCCGGGAGATGTGCCTCCCTCACGGGAGTCAGGGCCAAAGGCTCCTGGGGTGACAAGTTCCATTTCCCTGGTGGAGGTCACTGAGGTAATTGCTAAGCACGTGGCAAGGCACCGGGGGTGGATGAGATTCGTCCAGAGATGCTTAAGGCTCTGGATATTGTGGGGCTGTCATGGCTTACACGCCTCTGCAATATTGCATGGACCTCGGGAACAGTACCCTTGGACTGGCAGACTGGGGTGGTGGTCCCTATTTTTAAAAAGGGGGACCAGAGGGTGTGTGCCAACTATCAGGGTATCACACTGCTCAGCCTCCCTGGGAAAGTCTATGCAAAGGTGCTGGAAAGGAGACTCCGACCGATAGATGAACCTCAGATTGAGGAGAAACAATGCGGATTCCGTCCCGGCCATGGAACATTGGACCAGCTTTTCACCCTCTCACAAATTGTTGAGGGGGCATGGGTATTTGCCAACCCAGTCTACATGTGTTTTGTGGACTTGGAGAATGGCTTATGACCATGTTTCTTGAGATATCTTGTGGAAGGTCCTCCGGGAGTGCTATTTGAAGATGAAGTTGTTGTTTTGGCTGAATCACATGGATGCCTCCAGGGCTCGCTGGAGCGGTTTGCAGCTGAGTGTGAAGCGGTTGGTATGCGGATCAGCACCTCCAAGTCTGAGTCTATGGTCTTAGCCTGGAAAAGGATGGCATGCCCACTCCAGGTAAGGGGAAAGGACCTGCCCCAGGTGGAGGAGTTTAAGTATCTTGGGGTCTAGTTCACGAGTGATGGGAAGAGGGATCGTGAGATCGGCCGCAGACTGGGACAGGTGGCAGAAGTAATGCGGTCACTATACCAGACTGTAGCGGTGAAGGGGGGGCTGAGCCAAAAGGCGAAACTCTCTGTTTACCGGTTGATCTACATCCCGACCCTCATCTTTGGTTATGAGCTTTGGGTAATGACCGAAAGAACGTGTGTGTGTGTCTATATATATATATATATATATATATATATATATATATATATATATATATATATATGTTTTGTTTTAATGTGTTTATATAAAGAGAGATGGAAAGAAAGGTTAGAGAGAAAAATAGGTCTGAAAAGCGGAGAGGAAAAAAAGAGCTTACAAAGAAAAGTGACCTCGGGTGATTTAATTTCATTTGTGTGTGTATGTGCATCGTTTCACCTGAAGGTAAACACTGTGCTCCGCCCGGCTTGACTAGCTGTGTGTTGGCGCTGATGGCTTTGCAGAGTTGGCATAAGTGACCGATTTCATTGAAAAGATCAAAGTCGGGATCATAGATCACGCTGCCCTTTGTGGAGAAAGTCAACAAAAATCAATCAGAATGAACTGAAGCTGGAATCAAAGCAAACCCCACACATCTGCTGCATACTGACTAATTCCGGCCACTTCTTCAACTCCACTCTTCGGCAGTTAAAGCGCTGCAATGCTCTGATATTGAATCTTTGGAATGCCGGTTACTAAAAGAGCACACAAAGCCTATTCAACTCCCTCTTTCTGCTCAGATGCAGTCAGTAATAGTGCAGACAGCTATTCTGGAGGCGTATACAGCGCATGCATGAACAGGCTTGTTGGCAAAGGCATCGGCTACCCACAAAAGTAATTTAAGTTTCTGTAACTGTAAAAGAAAACACAGAATCTTGGATAGAAAAGTTAAAGAGAAATCCATTTCAGGAAATACAGTTGCAAAAGTTTTGGCACCCCTGGCCAAATGACATATTGTGTTGCTTTTGAAGTAAAAAGAAGTAAACACAACCTGTGCATGTTGTGTGTTTTTTTTTTAAATAAATAAGTAAACCAACTGTGGCATGTGCAAAAATCTGGACAGATACTAAAGCTTCCAGATGCTTTTTGTAGCCAGCTAATAGCTTTTCTCTTCGTGTTTTAGGCATTTTCACCCACTTGCATGCCTTGCATGCCCAGCATGTTTAAGATCTACCCACAGATTTTCTGTTAAAAACTGTGATGACCATTTCAAAAGCTTTAGCTAGCAGTACTTCATGGTGGATTTTGATGTATGTTTAGGATCTCTGCCTTTTTGTAGATGCCAGTCTCTCTTCAATTTCAATTTCCAGAATTTGCTGATATTTAGTGGAATATATTCTTCCGCCTACCCATGCAATGCTTCATGTGCCACTGGCTGCCACACAACAGCTTCATCCCCATGTTTAACAGTTGGCAAGGTGTTCCTTTCATGAAATGCTGCTCATTTTTTTCTCCAAAGAAATACATTTGGTGATCACAGCCAAAGAGTTCCATCTTTATTTCATCAGTCTACAACACTTGTTTGTAAAATGCCTCTGGCTTTATCCAGATTTTGCTTTGCATAATTCAAACCTTGATTTTTGTGTTGAGGTCACAGGTAACATTTTCTTTTAATGAAGATGATTTTTGTGCAAGAATGCTGCACAGCACAACAGTGCACCATCACTCCTCTGTCTTCTAAACCTTCCTGCAGGTCCTTTGCTGTCATATGGGGGTTTTGCTTTGCATTTCTTGTCAGCATATGTGAAGTTCAAAGTGATCTGATATTTTAATTTTTTTTGGTCTTGCAGATTTTGCCTTGATTTAATGACATTTTGGATAATGGAAATTGCAAGTAGGAATAAAACCTAACTTTATATAGTCTTCCCTGCTTTTTAGGTATCAGTTATCTTCATTTTCAGATGCTAAGCCCCTGGTGAGTGTTAGCAGAAAGATTGAAGAGTCAGAGAACTTCTTGACCTCATCATTCTTACAATCATTATCTGATTTCAGCAGTTATCAGGTTATTCCAGTGGTCATGTAAACAGCAGATTACATTATGTTAAATTAGATTAAGGCCAAAGAGGCATTTATTTTAGCTCAGTAATTGTTTTTTTTTACCCTTAATGTGATCTTATTCTACACACAAACAAAAACACAGAACACATACAAACAGAACCAGACAGAAGATAACTGTCCACTAAGTAGTAAACACAAACTTAAGCTTTTTGTCATAGTGGGGTCAAAGTGCAATGTTTGTGGTGACCTGTGTGCCAAAACCTAAAGCTGTGTGTAGTATATAATGTATACAAATAAAGAAGTTGCATATTGCACTATATTATGCCATTAAAATAATGAATAAATACACACTATAAAAAGATACATGCTATAAAAATATGTTCTCTTATTATGTAGGGTCGTAGGTTTACAGCAATTTTGTGGTCGGCCAAATCAAACGTTCTTACAGCCAACTTTGGCCTGCAGGCCACAGTCTCACAGTTATCAGATTAATATATGCTCTCCTTGATACTGACTCACTGATTGCATAGGTAATTAGTCCTGCTAGGTACAGCTACTTCATAGAAGTAAATATATTAATAAACTTACTCAAGTAATAGTAAATAAGTCATTTACCGAAAAACTGCTTGAATAGCACTTTTGAATGTCTTTTAGTTAATATTCGTCTTACTGAAAGAAGGTCCAATGCTCAAGGCTTGTTTGGCTGCCTGCGCTAACTTTAGCTTGCTTGTTAGCTGGACTCTCTTTAGCATAGTTAGCTTAGCTAGCTAACAGACACTCACAATAGAGCACAGGAGACACTGCACTGGATTTAAAAAAAGAGCTATTGTGATTGCTATTATTAAAAAACTCAGTAGCTGTTTAGCTAAGATTAGTTAGCCAGTCAGGTAACTCTGTCCTCAGGAGTCATGAAAGCAGAGATTCTTTTAACTGCTAACCATTTTTTAAATGAATATCGAAAGGTTTGTCATAGATAATTCAAGAAAAGGTTGAATTAGTACACATTAATTATTCTAAAAAAATATCATTTACAATTTGAATTTGTTGAAATTTAATTTGTTAATTTGTTCTTGTTGCAGTCCAATAAGAGCCCAAAAAAACAGTAAAAAATAAAGTTAGAATTCTGGCTAAATGAATAGATGTTCTCTAACCCGAATGCTTCCTATGTAAATGTTTGTTTATAGCATGCGAGAACTCATGCTTAGTGTGGGTAAAGCAGGTACAAGTTATCGTTCTTCCATTAAAGAATTGGTTCTTATTGGTTCTTCCAGGTCTTCAGTTGGTCCATGTTTTTGCTTAAACCTGTTTTGTTGTCTGGCCTTGCTGGTGAATGAAATTGAGCCCAGACTTTATCTTGTTTCTTGAATTCTGTTCTGATTCAAGCAGCCACGTTTTGACTGAGTTCTGCTTGTCGGTGGGGTAAAAACGTTTAACCACAAAAGTCTTGCACTATAGCAGTGACAAGATCAGCTAGTGGAGCTTGTCAAATACCTACTTGTCAAATGACAGTGCAGATTCTGTCAGACATGCTCCTTTTCCCAGCTTCAGAAAAAGCCACAAAAGAAGCTGCTATGGTGAATGAGTGGTATTTTAGTCTACTAAAATTCACAAAAAGTAAGAAATAGGAATCAAGGAAACCAATATAAAGTCATTATCTGGTCAAATAACAGGTTTCGCCGATTTTCTAAGTAAAAACAAATGAGCACATCCTTTTCAGAGAACATGAGACGTGTATGTGATTTTTCTGCTAATTTTGTGCACAATTTCTATTTATTTGTTCAACATATTGGAAAAATAAAACATAAAATATGCCATAACTTCTGCACAGGCCAGTTTTTTCCCCCCAATATGTTAAAATTCATCAAGTAAAGAGTAATTGTGTTCTTTGAGAAGTGTGTTCTCTGTAGAGGCTGTGTAACTTATTTTTTCTTAGAAAATCAACACATCATATCACTTTTCTGAAATCCTGTAAAGCTGCTTTGTGACAACGTCCGTTGTAAAAAGCGCTATACAAATAAATTTGATTTGATTTGATTTGATCACTTGACAAGGGCGCCCAAACTTTTGCACACAACTGTATATATATGAATTTAAATCCAAAACAAGAAAAATAAATAAATACAACAGTTGGAATATAAAAAGGTCTCACCAGGTCTCCGATTACATGGTTGTCTGCGTGTTGAGTGCGATTAACTCCAAGTATCCCAAACACTACGAATACCATGGCTCCAGTGTCCACTAGAGGGCGAACTGCTGGCTTCCCACACCCACCTCCACTACAGGGGTTAAAGCCGGACGTCATGGAACTCTTCACCTGTTTGGGAGCTGAATAAGCAAAGATTAATACATCAATATGAGGCACGATCTGTTCTGCAAACCAATGAAGACATTCTAAATATACCCAATGTTGTTAAATAGCTTGTTTCTCTCTTCCTTAAGTGAAAATCAAATACTATTCAAAAGAAGGCCCCAAACATTTGATGGTCACTGTATGTCCAAAAATATCCAGAAACCCCTTCCATTTCAGCTACTTTTACGTGCACCAATTGCTCACACAGGCGATCAAAAAAGCTTTTATAATCTAGAAAAACACTGACCAGTAGAATGAGATACTCTGGAGCAGCTGCACATGAGCCTAATGTCACCATGCCCAACACTAGAAGGCTAGAGGGGTATAAAGACCTTCAGCACTGGTCTGTGGAGTAGTGGGACTGAGTTGATGGAGCTCCATCCTTTTAGATGAGCTTTGGGATGAGTTGGAGTGGCCACACTAACAATCCAGCATCAGTACCTGATCTCACTAATGCTCTTTTAGCTGAATGCAATCAAATCTGAGCAGTCGATAATCAATAATTGTGATTTTTTTTATTAGAAAATAACAAGTTTATTGATATTATTTTTTAGCTATTTTGATAACTTATTTTTGGATATCGCCCAAGCCTACTTCATAATCGTGGAGTAGAGCGGAGGCTATTACAGCCAAATTAACATTTGGAATGGGATGTCCAACAAGTCAGGTGTCCACATATTTTTGGCCACATAGTGTGTATTACTGTTTTTAATCACAATTTTGGACCATTTCTCTTGGCCACTTCATTAAATCTTCACACATTGTAACAATATTTACACGTTAGTTGGCATTTTCAATTTTCAAAAAACTGCTACGAGGTTTTGATTCGACAGCGATGACATACTTATCAATAAATATATGAGAAGAACAGTAAGTCTAAGCCCTGCTTTTGCTTTTTACCTGTTCCACAGCAATTATTTGAACACCTCAGCTAATCTTTAAGGCCTTCATAAGCTGGGTCAGGTGTGTTGGAGCAAGATTGGGTTCCACTGGATAAACAATAACATTCTACCCAGTGCATGTATGAAGATTCATGATATGGGCTTTAGTTACTGAAGGGGATTTTTCGCATTTTCTACTTAATTCAATGGTTAAGATGTAAACAAAGTCATTCAGTGTGGTTTGATGTGAGATGACTGACTTTAAAGAACGAAAGTCAGAACTGATCTCAGTGGTGGTGATGGGAACCAGACATCTGTAGAGTTTAATGTCTCTAAAAGTTCCTTAGAAGCGAGAGATGATATGAAATGTTATTGAATTCACTGTCAGATGCCTGAGACAATGCTCTATGATAATGCTGGGAAGGTTTTGGCCTAATAAATATTAGCTTTCAAAAACACATTCTTGGCGGAGGGGTACACACAGGGTGTTTAAAGACAAAATAGCCCCAAATATTTTTTCATTTGGCACTATTTCACCGTCCTCAACATTATATGCAAAAACGCATGTAGTTGTAAGTTCACTGGTGGTTTGGGATGGTAAGTAAAATGTCTGTTTTTCTGTTGTAGACATGGCAACCCCTGGTTTCTGTAAAGAAATCTGAGTCAGTAAGTTTCTCTACAATAAACCATTTCACATGAAACCATCATCAGCTTGAAAATCAATGGAATTCCCTTTCAAACAGTCTAGATTTCAACACCGTGTATTACGACACTGACAGCTATAGTACACAGTATTTTTTCGGCTGTCTTTTGTCATGTGTAATAACTCGACTGATCTGCAGTGTTATTTCTGACTCCTCACAAAACCAGAGTCTTCTTTGTTAAGACAGTGAGCTCACTCTTAAAATCAGATGCTATTGTGCTGCATTAGAAGGATTCAAATGAAACCATATGGCCATTGATGGACCATGTTGAGCATCCCTGCTTAAAACGACTTTTCATTCAGTGAACAATCATTTAATTATGTAGTTTAATGTAGTGGCATCTGGTCATGAGAAATCAAATTAGTGATAAACGAACACATTAACACTCGTAATCTGTTCAGGAGTGACCTGGGAATCGCCAGACCTTCACGATTTCATTTAAATAGAAAGTGTTTACACGGCACACGTCCGACAGATGATCAGGGGCTGGTTGGGTTATCTGCACTGCAATACAGAGGCATTTGTAGTTCAAATGATTTCTGAACATTCTTCATCTCAGAGAAGCACTGATGTTTATATATATACAGAAATGTCCACTTTTCTATATCTCCATTGGTGTTACCAATCCTCATTGGGCTTACACATAAGAAAGGTAACACCAGTGACATTTTTAATGAAAAATGCATTTCACAAAATGGCTGCTACAGAGCGTTAAACCACATGTCGTCAGTAATGGAATATCCACTAAAATATGTGATTTAATCCGTATTATTTTCACAATTATGTACGAATAAAGTAGGTCGCACCAGTGACATTAAATAAGAGCTTCATATGAAATCGTGAGCTAAATGAGAAAATTTCTGATAGCTGAAAAGACACAGTGGACTCACCATGTGCTTTTCTTCATAGAACATCAGAAAATAGGTAAAATGAAGTCAAGTGATGTCATCAGTGTGATTCTTATTTCAAAGTAAGATTTTTGTTATGCGGTAACACCAGTGACACGACTTGTCACACAGAGGCCTCAGCTCATTTTTGTGCATTCATAAGGTTAGGTGTAACTCATAGTGACAACGATATCCGATCAGCAATGTTCTAACACTGCCTGTTGTTTAGGTTCCATGTATCCAGACATCATAAACGTCCTTGGGGGCCCTTGTCCACCTATAACTATTTTATCCAATCCTCTCTCTCTATTGTCTTGTCGCATGATCACGCGATGGTCATGACATTTGTGTGTATATAAACTCTACTGTTCTGATCAGTAAACGGGAAAAACCTTCTGAGTACAGACCTAGTCTCTGTGGTCATTTGAGTTTCCCCCAGCCGGCTGGACTCTCCTGAGGATGGAGGGCTTCTTGTTTAAATCACAGCTTTGGTATTGAGGTCGAACCATAGAACATAAAACCATCATCAAACGGTTCTAACAACTTTTATTATATATATTTTATAGTATTTATTTGCCATTTGTTTTCTTCATATCATTGAATGTATATATTCCAGAGTCATGTATAGATTATTGTAGTTAAATTGCAGAAAAATGTGTTTTTTTCTTCAAAATATGGCCTCAGACTTTATACATGACTAGCACTTCTGTGGTGCTTGGAATTCTAGATGATTGGTTCAAAATCCAATATTGCTAAATCGATGGTGCAAGAAGGTGTAATTGTCAAAATAACTTATTGTTTTATTTTAAAATATAATAAATTGTATCCCTGACATGTTTTTATAAGTTTAGTATATCTGTAAAAGCTAGAGTTTCTGTAGAATGACCCCAATATTTCTGTCCCAGCAACTAAAAAAGAACATTTGAATAACAAAAACTAGAGAATCTGTAACTGTTTGTGTCTATGCTCTCATTTAGCATTTTTTGTTGACTGCTGAAAACCTTTAATATTCTGTTTGTCACGTTATGTAATGTGTTGTAGCTTAAGATTCGATAGAATTCACGACTTTTGTATCATTTTCAAATTCCGTCCATCAATGTTCTTTCAATAGAACACCCAGCAAACATTACACAACAACCCCCACCCCCCACACACACACACACACACACACCCCACCCCCATCCCCACGGGAAATCCTGCTAGCGTAGACACTGATGTAGCAGCTAATAAACACAGTTCAGGACCACTTTGTCAAAGACATTATTTGCAGCAAGTTAATATTTGGCAGTATGGCTCTGTTCTGGGACCTCCCTGCCCTTCTGTGTGAATACATGGAAAGACTTTAAGGCAGAGAGAGCTGAGGCAAGACCCCCCTAGGGTACAGAACAGAGTGGGCATCAATGACAATAAATATGACGCTGAAGTAGTCAGATAGAGCGGGGAGGAGGAGACGGGTTGCAGGTGGCTGCGGTGGAAGTGGCAAGGACGGGCAGCTAAAGCAGCTTAAATAAGATCCCTGATGAATTTAGCCAATTGCGGCGATCAGCTGAACCACTAGCTGATTAACATCAGCTGATAACAGCAAGTGATTGTGGCCTGAGCTTGACTTCGTGACCTGCCTGAACTATCGCAATGCTGGATATGTGATATTTGGCATCCTAGCATCTAGTTTCCAACTGCATTAGCCAGCTAACTATAAAAACACACCCACCCCTAAAAATCTACTCCAAGCAGCTCCAAGTCATTTTTCAGGAGTTCCTCCCACCTTCAAGATGCATCATCAGTTCCTGGTACTTCCTATTTTCTATATCGGAGACTACGTGCATACAGGGTTACTGGATCATGTGTGCAATGATTAATCTTCCTGAGGCTAAGTCTCACATTTGTATGATTTGTTTATTCGATTTAAGAATTCTTCTTTAGGTGCAGTAGAGCTCTGGAATAGAGACCTGTGTACGTACAAAATTTCGGCTGGTGTGGTGTAACATGTTTGTGTCTTCAAAGAATTAGTCCCATCAGTTAATTCACTTTAAATTAGCTCACAGGGTTTACTCCACTCCCTGCCGTGCTTTTTTGATAAAGCTTTCGAATGACAAATATTGTAACAGATGTCAACTAGGTGTCGTTGGACATTACGTTCATTTTTGAGTTCAGACCAAGCCTTCAACATGTGGTGCTAGTATGAGGGAGAACTGATTGAGGGAGGGGGGAGAACTCTGAGAACTTGGGCCAAACTGCCCCTTAAATATACTATTATTGAAAAAGTTTTTTAGCATAGCTCATCTTCTGACATATCTGCTCATCCCTGCGGTGGAGAAGCAGTGGAAGTGACTGCACTCTCAATGCTTTCTGTCAGTCTGTCAGCCCTTCAGTGCACTGGTTCTGCGCAAATACGACACTGTCCAGTGATGAATAATGCATCGGCTGCCATGCTTGCTGCCCATTTGAGTGGGTGTCCTCATATGTGTGAGTGGGAGTTTGCTGTTGGTGTACCTGCAGGCAGTGGGGCGTAGAAAATACCCTTAGTGGGTCCATCAGGCCCAGAGCCAACTATGCAGCCTGGGGGTCCGTCACACACGCGGCTAGGATACGGACTGAGTGCGTTCTGGGCAAAATAGAGCTTCCTGAAAGAGAGAGAGAGAGAGAGAGAGAGAGAGAGAGAGAGAGAGAGACAGATAATATATTTATTATTATGGCCATATTAGAACATATGGTTTGCCCTCTGTAGAACAAAGGACTGTGATTGTTTTTTGACTCTGAGCAAACTTTTAAAGAGCCCATATCACTGAAAAGCACA
Organism: Pygocentrus nattereri; assembly: GCF_015220715.1. NCBI lineage: Eukaryota > Metazoa > Chordata > Actinopteri > Characiformes > Serrasalmidae > Pygocentrus > Pygocentrus nattereri. The sequence continues at coordinate 9,673,605 of NC_051239.1, forward strand.
TTTTCCTGACTTTCTGCAGGACTGTGCAAAAGTACAAATAGCCATTTATTTCAATTCGAAAGTTGTTCATTTTTCAATATCAGGAAAAAGAGCAGGAAACATATTTGACAGAAATTTTCACAGAAGCCTCAACAAACTAATATAATTTCTTTCAGTATTTACCGTGTCCCCCTCTTTGACTTGATAACAGCATTCATCAAGAAGTGTGCAGGGATATTTTTCACACCTCCAAAGTTCAGTCTTAGAAGATGGTTCCATTTTTCTGCTCCTTACATCCCAAGTAATTCCAAACACATTCAGTGATGTCAAAGTCTGGATTCTATGGTGGTCAGTCCAATGTTCTGAGAACACTAGCAGCTTTTTATTTACTTGCAAATGTCTTTTTTTTGTCTATTTTCTTTTCTCAGTGAGGGCCTCTTGACAGCTACGCATCCTTTTAGACCCATAGCACGAGTTGTCTTCTCACAGTGGAAGGATGGAAAGAAACACATGTGGATGTCTTCAGATCTGAAGCAAGAGTGGAGCTTGATTTTCTCCTCTCTCTTACAGATAAAAGCTACTGTTAAATACTGTTTATGCGATAGTTACCTGACAGTTTTGGTGTCTACCAGGTATTTCATGGTTGTTGAGTTTCATTTTCTTTGCATCTTTTACTCATTTTTAATCGATTGTATATGGAAACTAAGCTACCAAGAACTATTTTGGCTCTGATGTCACAACTATGAACATATGACCACTCGTTCAGCCTAATTTTGGGTTATCCTCTTAACTAGCCAGTGGCAGTCCCTAAGTTTTTTTACGCATTTCTATAAGCTAAGAATAGCTCAGCCAGTTTGCCCTGTAGTTACCAAATAATAAGCATTATTAAGACATGTTACAATGAATTATGACTGTATTTGGTGAATAAAACCACACAGTTGTTATAAACAGACTTAAGAGGGAAAATTTCACAAAATATGAGAAAAAAGTAGAATGTGAACCCTTTAAAGCGCACCTTAAGCGATCACTTACCTTTGGCTGGAACAAACATATTCACCTTGAACCCTTCTCACTGCTCACCTGCTGTTCTTCTGCTCGCTCAGCGCCACGAAGAAGCTAAACTCCAACCTCCAGCCATGGTGAGGGTCGCACGACCCCCGGGTCAGCATCCATCGTGGCCGAGGGTGGTAGGCATGGGACACGCAGACTGTAAGCTGAGTGCTGAAGTTGCCATGGCGACTGCTGTAAGCCTATTACCGCGATAACAAAACAATCATAAGCTGACAGCTTACACTGAACAGAGTCAGCTTGAATGCTTAAAAAAGCCCTGAAGTGAACACTGAGGGAGGGAGATTGACGCTTTAAGAGACAATTGGCTCGGGGTGAAAGTATCCACTGCTTTTGCTGCTACGCATAAGTAATGAAGCTTATGGATTTTTCCAAAGTGGTCCAGCCATTAGGCTCCAGTGAAATCCCATTTGCTCATGCTATCAATGCTCGCCTTCTTATTGTCTTCTGTGGCAGATCACTGATGATCTGATCAAAACCGTGATTGATAATGCGATATAAAGTATAACACAAACTTGGTAATGGATTCCGATTACGTCCCATTACTCTGAAATGACTCTCTCTCTAAACTCTCCGTATTACGGTTTAAAATGAGCTGCTGGCTGAAACTTTTGCCCTGAAGGCTGTGTTTACCCGTCAGCGTGTCAAATTGCACCGTTCTTTTGTAATTTCCCTTTGTTAGCATGTTCTTTTGTAGCTGGAGAGGCCACGCTGCCTGAAAATTCATCCCAACGGATATGTTTGTTCTTTTAACACTTTAAAACACCAAATAATCACATTATTCTTTAGAGGAATCCGTATAATTATTGCCTTTGTAAAGAAGCTATAATGGTTTAATTGAAGCTTTTATATTGGAAGTTAAAATGGTAATCCCATTATTTCAGCATTACTCCTAACCCTCATGCTAATTATGTTTTCAGGAAAAAAGGACTTTTCTCAGTGGACGCATAAACATAACGTTCTGCTTGAGGACACCGATATTGTTATTAAGCCTGATGTTTTTAAATGGGTCTAGTGCTGAAAGAAATTTGGAGATGGAGGTCTATATAATGTGCATTAGCCAGCAAAAAAACAAGTGCCGACCTGAAAGGATGGCACGTCTCCGTGCCCGGCAGTAAGTGCCCTCCAGGGAGCCTCTATGCTGGCACTCAGAGAGTAACGGTAGAGCGTGATGGGTGTGTCCACCTCCAGCTTAGAAACGTAGACTGTCAGGATGCCGGCTGTAGGAGAAATCAGAGCAGATCTGATCAATCTCCTGGTCACACACTTTCAAAAGCAAAGACAGCTAATTCCAAACACCATAGCGATGTCATACTGGCATCCATTTACAGCACTTGAGTATTCTCAGATGGTAGAAACATGTCCAGCTGTTATAGTACCTTAGAATCTGGCTTGCCAATAAGTAATTAACTTGCTCATTCACCTTTAGCAGGTTGAAGCGGCGCTATTAACACTAAGTAATCTTTATGTGCATCAATAGCCAAGTTTCCATCAACATTTTGCAAACAATAAAATGAAAATGTTTTGCTGCTAGCAGACTGTTTCTATTACACTGACTTATAATTCTCATAAATCTTATTCCTCAGTTAATCACCACAGTTAACATTCTTTAAAGGCAATGAAACAGTTGCTCAATAGATGCAAGAAACTGCCCTTTTAACAAACTGTAGGCAGTATATATTAAATCACATGCAGCTGTTTTACTGCCCTGTTGTTGCTCCTCAACAGAATAAGATTTTTTAGGTAAAAATAAAATAATCCTCCTTTGCAGTAAAAATAAAGCTCTGCTGATCGCTCTAACACAGTTTTAACAATAAATGATCCTGAACCCTGGTATTATTGTAGCCTACAACTGCTAATTCACCCTTTAATCCCAAAGGTTGGCACGCAGACTTCTGGTCAAACATAGCAACACAGACAACAATCATGACTAGCTAGCGAGACAAATGGACTTATTTGCATTTATATTCACTCCAGCTAGTTTACTGATATGTTTAATCTGCAATGGGAAGCTGTCAAACCCTAAAAAGTCAAAAAGCTGAAATCAGCTTCTTATTCGCCAGCTTCTTGTTCGAATTCTCCCGTTCCACCTTAAATGGTGCAGCAGTTGCATTCTGACACCTCAGGCACCATTTAAGGTGGAATGGAAAAATTCGAACAAGAAGCTGGCCAATGAGAAGCGACTTCAGCCTCTGAAAAAGTTGTGTTGAGAGATACTTTACAAGAAATTTTTCTACTTTTGCAGAAAACATTCCTTCCAGAGATGTGAGAAAAGATGCTATAGCTGAGCTAAAGCTTAATGCAGAGCTAATTGAGTCTGCGTTATCGCTTATAGGCTATTTAATTTTTTTATTTTGAGCCAAGATGGCAAAATGGATGTAAATGTTGTGGCTACCAAGATGGTTAGATTTTTGTTGAAAGGACAACATGGCTCTTCTTAACATTTGGGTTGCCGGCTCCTGGTTTAAACAAACGTCTTGATTCTGAAACTGATGCCTGCAACATATTTCCAAAAAAGTAGAGACAGGCAATTTAAGGCTAGGAGCATTGCAAAATGTTGACAAAACTTCTTTAACAGGTGATGCAATCATAGATTTAAAATGAGCCTCCAGGACAGGCCAAGTCCTTTATAAGCAAGAACAGGTTGAGATTCACCACTTTTGACAAAAAGCAGCACAATCCAATATAATATACAACATGACAATCTAACAGTTTAACAATAATGATTGTTCAAGAGCGATTGCAAAGATTTTAGGTATTTCACCCTCTACAATGCATAATAACATCAAAAATTTCAAGGGTGTGGAGAAATGTGCATAAAGGGTGTGGCTGAAAATCACAGCTAAATGCTGATCAGAAGGCCTTGCTTTAAAAGCACATTGTGGCCAAAGAAGAATAGATTGTTACCAGTTTATAGTGCAAAAGCCAGGTTCTGTCATCGTATGGAGTTGTATTAGTGGGTAACGTGCACATCTGTGAAAATACCACTAACACTGCAAGACATACACACATTTTAGAGTAAGGTATTCTGCCTTCTAGAGGACATCTTTTCTCAAGGAGGCCCAAACTTATTTCAACATGAAAACACCTAACATGCTGTGTTACAACATCATGGCTGCCTAATCAGAGAGTGCAGACGCTAGACTGGCCTGCCTGCAGTCCAGAGTTGTCTCCCAATGAAAATGTGCATTATGAAGTGCAAAATAAGACAACAAAGGCCCTGTACGGCTGCATAGCTGAAGACTTGTATAACGAAAAACTTTCAAAACTGGATTAGCTAGATTCCTCAGTCCCCAAATGATTATTAACTGTTGTTAAAAGGAGAAGTGAGGCACGCATCAAATTTGAAACATGTATATTTATAAGAAATAAGTTCATAAAGTAAAACATAAAATATTGTGCTTTTGTACTGTTTTCAAATTGAGTTTAAACCAAATGTATTAATCACTTTTCTGATTTTATTAGCTATTCACATACTGTCCCTGTATTTTATCAAAAAATGTAGTTCTACAATGATAATAATCTTAAAAATCAAGTTTAAATATGCAGCTATGGGAGGCTTATTTCAGGGAATCCAATAGTGAAGCAGACCTGACAATGCTTGTGTGGAGTTAGCAGTGTTTGGCACCCTCAGGCTGCCCTCGGCCTGGCTGTAGGGCGAATGCTTCCTTGAGTTGGAGCTCACGGAGTGGACGCTATTGTGCAGACTGTGAGGTCTTTCCATAAACACTCCTGTGGGACAGAAACAGAGCTATTAAGGCAGAATCTGTGCAGTCTCAGAGCAGAGCCATTACATAACAAAAACTACAACTTTTAACCAAATTAAACATTCATGAAGTGTCGAACAACGCTCGGTCAAAATGGGCTTCGCTGTGCCACCGAGCTTTTTAATGACATTTTTGGAGGCGACTTACTCGCGCACATGAATAATTCAGAGCTGTTAGGTCTGTAGTATGTTTCGGGTCCTTTCAAGCGCACGTGCTATTCTTACGTTCTGACAAGCTAATGAGGCCCCATGAATACGGGAACGAAGAGACTGGGCAAACTCCCAGAGAGGAAAAGGTGTGGAATGAGAATGAGATGGAAGGAGGAAGACAGATTTGTTCTGTTGACTGATATATTTAACTCTGCTTGTTGCTGGGCGTGTGTGGCCTCAGGCTCACCTGAACACATGTGGCAGGAGATCCCCTGGGCGCTCAGGTTGCTACGGAGATCCAGCAGCCGCTGTAGGTTGGTGTCCCGGTGGAAGAGCACAGGAGCGTGACTGGCTGGCTTCAGCAAACTGCAGCAACACGCTGATGCCAGCAGCACTAGAACATACAGTGCTGAGAGAGAGAGAGAGAGAGAGAGAGAGACAGAGACAGAGAGAGAGAGAGAGAGAGAGAAAAGCTCAGTCACTAGTGCGTATGCTAGCACCTGGACATGCGACCTCCTGGCGGGTCCCCAACAAAAAAGCAGCAATTTGACAATCAATACTACAACCAGTACAAAACAGTACAACAACTGTGTTTTCAATACTGGTAAGCTGGTCAACCAGCATGTCACTGTTGTCGGAAGAAAACCTCGTATCTCCAAAATGGCAACTTTACAGGAAACCTGCTTTACTTTTAATGTAAGTCAATGGAACCAGACTTTTTACCAAGTCATTCTGGGTCGTTTCTTTTGGTCGATTCATCATGAAATTTACACACAATGTAAAGGACACCAGGCATGTTCAGATTATGTCAAAAACTGAAAAACGGCAAATATGGAGATGTGAGGCTTTCTTCCGACAGCAGCAATATGTTGTGTTTTCCATGCTGGTATGTTGGTCAACCAGAATGACTATGTTGGGTGAACAGCTAAACCAGCATCAGGCCAGCATAAACTACAGGGTGGGCCTGAAAGAATAAAGTTACGTTAAAACCAAGCACACCACTGTTTTTCTTGTGAAATCCTCAATAAGTCTGATGTGTCACACGACCCTCTTCCCATTGACAAAACTAAAGTTGGATCCAAAATAGCCGACTTCAAAATGGCCGCCATTGTCACCACCCATCTTGAAAGGTTTTCCCCCTCCCATAAACTAATGTGCCACAAACAGGAAGTTAATATCACCAACCATTCCCGTTTTATTTGATTGTATCCATATAAATAACCCACCCTGTAGTGTAAAACAGGCTAGATGACTATGGAATTAATTCCGGTCCAAGCTGTTTTTCCGTTTTTTTTTTTTGTTAAGCAGGGTAGTAATGGAGGCTTAGGCCTATACCCTACCAATTAGTGTTGTGTAAACTACATGCATAAATCACCACATGGTCTCCTCAAAACGCATCAAATTGTTATGTAATTCCAAATAGAGTCACTTAAGTGGTTTTCGACACTGTATTACATAGTGCTGAAGAAAGTTCAGATGCCTGCTACTGTTCATCACTATGTGACTAATACTAAAACCATTTTTATAGGTAACTATGTCAAAAACCACACAGGTCTAAATGAGATTAATGCAGATTGAGGAAAGTTTGTGATGTGATGTAAGCATATAGTTTGCAGAATGCTAATTAGTGGGATATAAGCTTTAATTACCCTGTGGAGCGAAGGCCTGCATGAATTATACCAGCATACCAGCATCCATAACACAATATATGCTGGTTTTGGTGGTGATCAGCATAGCAGCTTCCATTGCTGCTGACCAGCATACCCGCATCCATAAAACAGCATACACCAGCCCAATGACTTCCATTTCTGCTGACCAACTATGCTGGTCCATGCTATTTTTTAGCAGGGTACGTTTGTGTTACCGCATTGTAGCTCCAGCTCAAAAGATGCAAACTTTAAATGCCAAACATGTCTTGGCTGGTCAGTTACATTTGAGGTCTAGGGATAATTTTGTCATCTGACTGTATTGCTACTTATTCTTCACCTTGGTGGTAAAGTAGGAGCACAAGGAATATATGTGTGTGCTTGACTCTATGGATACTGACAATACAGGGACAGAAAAGAGCAAGCAAATAAAAATAAATCCAATAAAGAGGCTGGATTTTAGCTCAGTATTTCTCAGTACATGTAAACTCTTACTCTGATTTCTTTCTGATTTCTCAGTCTGTGCATGTGCGAAAAAACAGACCGCTGTACCGGAAATCAGCAATCAGCGTTGCTGCGAGACGCAAGAAAACACTTTTGGAGCGATGCTGAAACCAACTACATGCTAGATGACATGAAGGACTGAAATACTGAAATATTCTTTATCTTCTAGAAGTTGGAAAAAAAAAGTCGCAGCATAAAGTTTGAGTTTTACATTATGATTTATGCCACGTCTTCTTCTGTGAGTTTATTGGCTGGTTGCACAGCAGAAATCTGATTACTGTCTGACTCATGCAGACCCGGAGATTCCCCATTATCTGATTACGCAAGTGCATGTAAACGCATTGATGGGATTACTGACCAAATCTTATTTTCTGCAGTTATCAGATTATTAAGTACATGTAAACGCACTCACTGAGAGAGAAGAAACCCACACCAACAGGAGCTCACATATACACAGGTGCATACCTGCAGCCACAAAATTCAAAACGGGACAATGAGATCTGTTAATTCAAGAAAAGGATATAGGCTAAAGATAATAAGAGCAGTTTCCAAATATACCATATCTTTGAGCTATACTTGCTTTTTTCAGAAGCTTTAATGATTATTGACTTTATATTGAGCATAACAGCCTCAAACTACACACTATTAGGACACTTTTATGTGTACATCACGAAACTCTCTATTTACAAACATCTGAATGTGTTCTGTAATGTTCGAATTACTGGATGGACTATCATAAACAACTAGCATATTTACTACCATAAACACTAGAACTTACTCTGCACTCAAGTCATAACTATTCTTAAGCAGATGGTTTGGGAAGTTGGGAAATGCTGTTTAATATTGCAGTACTACACAGTACATTTGTAGTGAGAACAGTTCATGAATTGCATAAAGATCTTATATGAACTGAGAATATCTGGACAGAGATTCTAGATATGAATGCACACATAAGCTAAACAATAATGTGTCCAGATGTCTGAGGGTTGAGCTGATTAAAGGCAGAAATATCCGAGTGGCTTATTAAATGATAAAAGCTTTCTCAAAAGCTGGGGACCAATGACACTCCTGCCAAACTGAACACATCTCACTGTGAAATCAGCTTAACCTGCCCAAGGAAACATTTTAGGAAACAAAGAAACACCCCTAGAGATGAGACGATTTGACTGAGTATTAAAAAATGGCTGGCTAAAAAAAGAAATTTGATCTGATAAAGGCTTCCATTCACACACATTCAAAAGCACCATCACGGTTACACAAAGGATTAAATACTTAGAAGATAAAAGCCTGGAAGTAGAAAAGTGCCTGAAGTTTTGCTGTGATTTTTCTTTCTTTTTTTTTTAATGAAAATGACTGATGATGGGCTAAAAAATACACCATGCTGCACAAATGCTGCATACTGTACAGCTATAATTGATATTTCCCTTCTATCACTGCAGGCCAGACTGGTGATGGGGATGATGGGATTGGCTGGAAATGAATACAGCAGCGATTCTTTCATTTATCTTGTTGACATAACTGTATTGTTACTTATTCTTCACATTGGTGGTACAGAAGAAGCACAAGGAATATTTATGTGTGCTTAACTCTATGAATACTGACAATCCAGGGACAGAAAAGGAAAGAAAATAAATCTGTAATTGTTCAAACACGCACACACACACACACACACACACACACACACACACACACACACACACACACACACACTATCTAAGCCGCTTATCTGCCTGGGTCGCGGAGGAGCTGGAGCACTCATTGAGGCGGAATGCTACAAACACCCTTTTTAAACACTCTTTTGAAAATAAGCAGACAAAAGACAGGATTGGCGCCCCCTGGATGCACATAGTTTTAAGTTAGTTGAGGCTCTGAGCACCTAAGTGTCTAATGTTTCTCATTTTGAGATTGTGGTAAGAATATTATAAGATTATTAAACACATTTCTGGAGTTTGCTAATTTGTTTTGAGAAAAATTGACCCTTTAAACGATCTGACAATATAGTGAGATAAAATGGACCAGATTAACATAGAAGTAGTGAGTAAAGACAACACTGGAGCCACACTGTGCTGAGCCTTTACAGCACTCTGTTCTTACTAAAACAACAGAATTAGCTTTGGGAGTGACAAACGTTTTGCTTTCCTCTCTCTTTTTCCATTTCTCAGCTGCACTTTATTTGATTTTTCCTCTCAACACCCAGGAAACGAAGGCCCTCCTCTCCAGTAATGTAGACTGTGTGTCTTTGGGCATCTATGGACAGTTTAAAGGGTCAAACTAAGGCCCAATCTCATTTCACCCCTTGCCCCTACCACTCAGCCCTCTGTTTTGTACGTTCACGTCTAGGGTTAGGGTCTCCCAATTTTTGTTGAGATAGAGGGGTAGGGTGAAGTGTTAGGGCTACATGGCCCTCCAAACAGAGATTTTTATGTGTTATGAGAAAAAAAGAAAAGCCGGCAAGATGGCTACATGAGTGACCAAAGAAACCCACAAATGTAAATATTTACTTCGTTAAAAAATATAAAAACCATTGTTTTATCTTAGTTTAATGTCGTTTCAATACATTTTGGTCGTTTTCTTCATAACAAGAATAAAAAATCGCTAATAGCATGCTAATGTCTTGGTAGCTAGTTTTCCGTTCCACCTTAAATAGTCCAGCAGTTCTGACGTCTGCAGTGCCAGGATGTAACTGCTGCTCCATTTAAGGTAGAACAGGAAAATTTGAACAAGAAACCGGTGAATAGCCAACTTCAGCTTCATAATACCAAAGAATTAGCGGTGGGTGATAACAAATAATTATCTTATTCCCCCTCTTTGAAAGCGTAGGATGCCCAAAATGTAACTAAAGCCCAGCAGTGAGGAGCTGAAATTTTCCCTTCTTTGTTATCACTGAAGTCGGGCCAGGTCGCCTGCAGAGCAGTGCTACTGGCCTGATAATGAAGTAAGGTTTTTTTTATTTTTTAAATTTGTCCCATTTTGTAGGGCAAGCTTTCAACCATTACCCCTTGTAACTCAGTTCTAAGGGGTTAGGGTGACACTTAAAAACAAGGGGTAGGGATAAAAAGAAGAAATGGGATTGGGCCTAAGAAAGTGTTAATGGCCTTAGAAAATAGAGTTTTAAATTACGTGGATGTTCTTTAAAGTGTTGTTCTTCCTACTCACACGTTTCATTTACAAAGATGTATTTTTAAAGAACCATCCATTTGATGGTTCTTTAGGGAAACAGAAATGGTTCTGCTCTGGAACCGCTCCAAACAAGCAGAAACAGAATTTCACCTTGCTTAGCAGCCAAAACCCAACTTTCATTTAACTGTCCTGACCTAAAGGATCGAAATCTACACTGTGATATTCAGTTAGAAAGTCTACAGTGAAGTGAGATGGCGAGTGAATAAGTGCACTGACTACAGTATTTCATAAATCAATGTTTTCTGAGTTTGTGTGAGGGAGAAAAGGCGGGAGCGTGGATGGTGGGTGGGGGGAATCAAGTAAAAACTTTATTACCAGTCCTCGACGAGGGGTTTGAGCACAACAGTAGCAGATGTTGATGTAGGAATAAAACTAGTTTGTAATTTTTACTCTATGACGTCCAGCATTATATGAATGAGGCTATCAAGAACGATTTTGAAGCAAATTGACAGCATTGAATCCGAGGGGATTTTAACTGGGAGGCTATTTTACAAAGGTCCATTTCATTCATTTCGCTGGAAGCATCCATAATATTAGGATCTGCTCCAGTGCTCATGGAATATGCTGTGCCAAAATTAATATTAATGACAGATTTTCTTAGTGGGGGAAAAAAAGACTCACATTCCTCACAGACAGAGACAACTCAATGCATGCTTTAGTCACCGCGGAGGCGTTTAAAGGCTGATAAGAGGCTGGAATAGCATTCTGTCTCTGTTTCTCTGCTCCATGTATTATTATTTATTATTGATTTTTTTCCTCTTTGGTCCTCTTATGAGGTTTGTGTGAGTTGATGTACCACAAACAGTCATTATTCTGTTTTGAAAAGGACCATTTGATCATTTTCCTCTGTCTATGCCTTAGAATGAAGACTGGTATATGTAAATGAGCTCTGTTCTGATTGGCTGCTCTGTATTGTTCGGTATGCCTCATTCCAAAAGCAGACCAGGCTAAAACCTTGCTTATATTTTCTGAGAAAGAGTGCTAGGTTTTAGCAGAGTAAACAAATTTCTCTATGCATGTAAACTCTTACTCTTACTCAGTCTACACATGTGCGAAAACAGGCCGTGGTACCGGAAATAAGCCCACACTGTTGGCCCAAGATGGCAGCAAAACACTTTTGGAGCGACACTGAAAGCAACTACATTCCCGACGAAATTAACGATTTAAATATTCTTCATCTTCATCATATTTTCAAGTAAAGTGATGCGATGTTCAAAAAAACCCACAAAAAAACAGGTGTCACAATTAGCCTCTCCCTGTCCTCCATGTGCTTTTGTTTTGTTTTGGTCTTGTCCATGTGCTTTCTTTGTTTTGATTCTTCCCTGTCCTGCCCCCTTGTTTCTTGACTCCGCCCTTAATTGTTCTCACCTGTGTTATCCACCTGTGTTTTGTTAACCCTCCTTGTTTCTGTATTTAAGCCCTATGTTTTCCCCTGTTAGTTGGCTGGTCTTTGTATTGTTTGGTCTTTGTAGTGGATTGTTTGGTGTTTGTTCTTCTGGGCTCCTTTGTGTTAGTCTGTGTTCATTTTCAGATAATGGATTTGCCCCTAATAAATCTCGCTTCTCTCAGCGTATGCGTCCGCCTCATCAACAGGGCATAATGTTTGAGCTTTACATTACGTTTCCGTCACGTCTTCTTCTGCAAGTTTTTGACTGGTTATATAGTACAAATCTGATTATTGTCTGACTCATGTAGACCTGGAGTTTCCCCATTGTCTGATTACTCAAGTGCATGTAAACACGTTGATCAGATTACTGACAAAGTCTGATTTTCTGCAGTTATCAGATTATTAAGTGCATATAAATGTAAAGTGTCTCAGACATCAGGCAGCGTATTCATAACCATTTCATGTAATAGCTTGCAGGGAGGGACCTTTTAGAGGCATTAAACGCTTCTGACGTCCGGCTCCCATCACCACTATGAACAATTCTCACTCTAACTTTGTTTACATCTTATAAATGTAATTGTTTAAACGTGTATGGAATTCCCTTTAAATCCTTATTTAGGAAAACGGTAAGCCTTTGTAAGCCCTTAATAGTCACTGATGATGTGATCTGTTGTATCAGCATTTCAGCCTCACCTACGACAATTTTATGTTTCTCCACCACAGGCTCCGCCACCCAGCGCTTCAGCGCCCTCTGGAGCTTGGCGCTGACCACCCCTACGTTGCCCTCTGCGGACTCAGCCTGGGAAGGCTCCAGTGAGAGAGACAGCAGAGCTGCATCCGATTCGAAATCGTGAAGTCCTGCACCAGAACAAAGGCGTAAGAGGTGTGTGATAATAATACATAGTAAAAAGTCCTCATGACTATATAACAGTGACTGAATTAGAGTGCATTTGTAAAAGTCAGAGATCTCTTGCTCTCCTTAGTAGAAGAAGAATGTGATAATGTAACATCTACACTATATACTAATACACTTGTATGCAAACATTTGCACACCCCTGGTTAAATGACATGTTTTGTTGATTTTTTGTTGAAGTGAAAATAAGTGAACACATCCTGCACAGAGATACAGATCATTTTTTTAATTAAGCTTACAGTTAACTCTCAGAAAAAAATGTACAACACTGTCACTGGGGCAGTACCCCTCTTGTCACTGCGGTGGTACCCTCAGGGGTACATCCCAGTACCTTTAGTCAGGGAACATAACTGTACCAGAATCCACTGAAATGATATTTTCTAAACTGTACTCACTCCACACCCCCCGTCTCGCCTCCAGGCTTTTTATTTTATTGTTCTGACTTAAAACATTCAGTTATGAAAAGGTACAAATATCTACTTTTCCACTAGGAAAAACTGATGTAAGGTACACCACTGGACCTTAAAAACACGTTGTACCTTTGAGGCTACACTTACATTGTTTGTACCTTGATGAATAAATCATGTACCTGCATAGAGCGATTTTTTCTAACAGTGTAGGAAATGTAATAAACAGTAATTGAGTATTAAATATTAAAATATGCTAAAGTGTGTTTTCTTTAGAGGGCATGTTAACTTATTTTTCTCTTGTCATTTGACTGGAGTGCCCAAACATCTGCAAACAACTGTATGCACCAGAGCAGGGACCATGAAATGATTCATTATTTCATTGTAATATTAGATAACAGCCATGAAATTGATAGTTACAGTTAGAGGTAGAGCCATGTCAAAATGGTACACGGCGACACCGGGACAAGACGTGGTATTTTTATTCTTAATATTAGTTTAAGGTTTAGTTGTCCAGGCTGTTTTCACACCTAGTTCGTTTGCTGAAGTCCAAAAAACCGTTTGGGTTTTTTGTAATATTGCTAGAGAATCTGTCGAGGAGAACTGCCATTCAATAATGTCTTCCAGGCTTGTCAAATGCTAGAGGTCACTCTCGAGCGAGTCCATAAATGTTTGATCATGTTTTTAGAGAAAAATGCATTCATTTTCTAACACAGAACAGCATTGTATATTTCAGCACTGCTGTTATATTTTTGAGTGCTTTTGAACTCAAGTAACAGTAACAGTAATGCCAACCAATCAGCACTCAGTAACAGTAATGCCAACCAATCAGCACTGGCTTTTGACCATTTCTGCCATAAACTGTGAACTTGCAATGCTTTGACAAAGGACAGTAATGGCTTTCATGACAAACTTATTTAGGGTTCAGAACATGCAGAACATTCTGCTCTTTATTTTAAAGGATAGCGATCATCATTTTTCAGATGAACTCCAAGTAATTTTGGGCCATTTCTGTTGGTCTATTTATCAGAAATTCTTGGAAAAACAACAAAAAATGGAGATACAAGGTTTCGTCCCAACAGCAACGATATATTTTCCACTAAAGTGTAAACAGTTCCAGTCATTTTCATGTATTCAGTGTATTTCATAACCAGACTGAATTTACAAGGTCCAGGATTTACACCTCACTGACCTCACGGGATTTTTATGAACGGTGTGAGTGGATCTGTCCAAATAGCACTGAACCCACCTGGTTCCATCTCTACAGTCAAAAGAGCGACATCATCATCCTCATCAGAGAGAGGGCTGAGGTTGACCGACAGTTTTGTCAGAGCACTCCACCTGTGTTGTGAGAAATGAACCACGATCACAAATCACTGGTGGTGCCTACAGAGTTCATCACACCGACACACATTTCTTGACATTTCAGAAGGATAAGACTGTACTCTACCATTTTGGGCAGGTGCTAGCATGGGCAGCGCCACACTTATCCCAAAGACAGAGGGCAGCAGGCATTAGAATGGACACCCATAGCCAGCAGCAGCTCACAATGAGGGACATGAAGAGGCCGAAGTCATGAACCGCAGGGATCTGTTAATGTGTGGTGTCGAAAGGTCAAAAACAGTCTGAGTTATTCAGCTTCTTAACATATTTTATTATTCATACTGAATTAGCTTTTAAGTTCCAACTATCATTATGTGGCTATTAAATAAACATGAGTTTGTGCCACCAAGGTGAACCCTGTGGGTAAAGTGCCCACGCTCTGCCATAGACAGAGTTTTCTTCGCTTTTTTGTCGGATTCGCTTGGATGTTCTTACAGCTTATTTCATCATGTGCGCCTCGCCTCTTGTTTTTTCGAGACGCCGCTAAGCGTCTGTCAACCTGAGGTTCATTTACACTCCCTGAGCTTGTTCGTCACTTCAGAACAGAAAAACCTCACAACTTCTGACTTTGTGCTTTTTATAGCCTTGATCATGATGCACATTTCAAATCTTTGCTTTACCCTTTGTTAAGAATCCCTGATTGTCTATTCAAGAAGATCTACTGACATTTGATATGGCATGTTAGCTTTGTATGTGATACAAAGGAAATCGCCATTGGAATATTGGAATGGTTATAAAAGGGATAGTTCCGGTCCTAAAATCTGATTGGCTGAGCCGTTTGAAGCCGTTTCAAAATCCACGATATACGCACACCTGTGACCGCCTCACAACAACTGGATTCTGTATCACTGCGCCACGGCACGAAAAACCCTCGTGGTGTTAACGGATTAATCTTTGACTGTACTTAATGCTACTCGCATGCACCACCGAATATACTGATGAAGTAAGAACCTTCTTTTTGTTTAAACTGAGGGGCTGGAAACTTCTGTTCTTAACTACAACTAGCTTGTCGAGTAGCTAACAGGCTAAAAGATAGCAAACATGCTAAACAACTCCATCGTTAATATCGCAGGCTTGAATTGAAGTACTTACGGTACTGTAAAACGACAGTGTAAACATATACAGAATGTCACTTGAATGGATTACACGCTTCAAATGTTCGTGTTTCGGTCATATGTCACGTCAAACCCAAACGCTCAGTGCTCTCTAAATAGTGCGCTAGCTACGCTATGAAAGTTTAGAAATTCTAGTCCTTGACAGCCAAATAGAGCATCATTAATTTAGTATGGATGAGTCTGAGTCCCAGCAGAGACTATTCCTTAGCTGTTTTTTCACCGTTGTGGTGCAGGAACCAGTATTTAAAATCCTACATAGTTAGTGCACTATGTAGGGAGCAGGGAGCCATTTGAGATTCAGCCCCAGCACAAGAAGAAGCCGCCACCGGATTATTGCTAAATAAGACTCAGGGTGGTAATTCAGAGACCAAAAAGTGCTTGTAAAGCGAAAGTTTTTGCAGTGGTGTGTTATCATATGTTCATTGTTCTACCACAAAAAGTAAGAAACATCACCACAGTATAACGTTACAGCCAAACGTTCTGCTCATTCAGCGGTCCGTGGTTGCCTGGCATCGATATCGTACGCTAAAGGAACTACATTTCTTGGCGGAATACGTGTTTATGTTTATTGTTATTAATAATAAGTTCAATTCTTTTCTGAAAAACTGTGTATTTTATCATGTTTTATGTTGGCTGTCATTTTCTAAAAGCGATAAGCCACTTGAGGCCGTGCGTTACTGAAATTTTATCACAGGGAAAGGAGGCACTTCACATCACATTTTGACAAAGAACACCCTTCCCTGTGATAAAGTCACAGTAACGTATGGCCCCTCTTGGCTTATTGCTTTATTATACTTGTCAATCATGCTGAGACAGAGTGGTGTTGCGCTACCTGGGAGAAGGCGTTGGCAGCATAGGCAGCAGCGGTGGTGAAGGAGGTGAGGAAAGTGGCCCTGCCAGCCGTCTTCACCGTGTAGATCATACGCTGCTCGGCTCCTGGTACGTGAGCTGCCTGTCTGAAGGTGCTGATGAACACAAACACATCGTCCACACCTAGAGAGCAGGAGACAGGAAAACAGAGGTGATCAGATGCTGAAATAGGCACAAAAATATCTTAGAAGCCACTACAAAACCCTTACAGAGGGTTCTGTCCTGTTTATACTAGTGGTGTTGCATGTCTTTTGTTCACATGGTCCATCACTAACCTCCTAACCTGCTAGTTCAAGCTGAAAACCTGCCTAAACTAAGCTTGACATACACAATGTACACCTTTAGGCCTGGTTACAGATTCCTTTCTTATCAGGAGACTATCTTCCAAAGTTCTCCAAAGTCCAGTCTTAGAAGTTGGTCGCAGTTTCTGCTTCTCACAATCCAAATAATCCCAGTTCAATTTGGACTCATCTAACCATAAAACCTTTACTCCACACCTCAGATGTCCAGTTTTGGTGTTCTACTGCAAACACTCTTCTATTTTGTCTATTTCCTTTTCCCGGTGACAGATACACATCCTTTCAGACCCATAGCACTAGGTCATCTTCTCACAGTGGAAGGATGGACAGAAACTCCTATAGACTTTTTCAGATCTGAAGCACGAATGAAAGTTTTATTTTTAATTTCTCAAAATTTATGGATAATTTAGTTGATATATAAATAAAGTCATCCAGAGTGGTTTGATGTGAATTTGTTCATTTGCGGAGAAACTTACCAACTCAGATTTCCTTACAGTGGTGGTGATAGGAACCAGGAGTCCCGATGTTAACAATGAGAACACAGCCGTTTTTATTTACTGTTCAAAACCGCCAGTGAACCAACACTTGTTGTTTGTAACAATGATGAAGGTAAAGTAATGGTCAAGCTGAAAAAATAAGTTTTTTTGGGGGGTCTACTTTGCCTTAAAACACCCCTCATTGTATCCCTGCATTGTGAATGGATTAAAATAAACATATTAAAATATGATTTGTTTTAGACACCAGGCTGTGCATTCATAAAGAAACTTTCTTTCTGTGAGGGAGTTTTTAGAGGTGTTGGACTCCTCAGACGTCTGGTTCCCATCACCACCACCGTGAACAACTCTGACTCTGTAAGATTCTCTAGAACAGAGCATTTCACACCAAACCATCCTAAATGATTTTGTTGATATATTAACTCTTTAATTATGCAGAAATGTTGAAAAATCTGTGTTCCTCTTTAAGCACTGACAGATTTGGTGGGCTAGCAGGTCTTACAGATTGTTGTTAGGAGCCCAATTTCTTCTGTAACTTTAATACAATTCTTGACCTCTAGTTCTGGAAACCATTTTCCTTAGTTTAAAATGAAAGAAGCAAAGTTTAGAAACCAAACATGTTTCAGCTGATTGACTACAACTGGGGTACATGGAAAAGTGAGTTGAGTGAATTTTACTTTCACCCAACTATTGTTTTAGTGGAAGGAGTCTCGCTATAATATGCTAAGACCCTGTATCCGTTCTCAATCCCTTTCCTGGACAGTTGGTTCGTACTGGTCATACTGGTCATCATGAAAAAGTGAACCACTGTGTTCACTTGTTAGGCCATACCTTTACAACAACCAGGGCAAAAACAAATCATAGTTTCATATTTTAGCAACGCTGCTGCTCTTTCAACATGGGTCTGAGAATAGTCCACCAACCAAAAATATCCAGCCAACAGTGTCCTGTGACCACTGATGAAGGCCTAGAGGATTACCAACTCCAACTGTTCAGGAGCAGATGAGCTATCATCTCTGACTTTACATCTACAAGTTGGACTGACAAGGTAGAAGTTCCAAATAGAGTGGACAGTGAGTGTTTAAAAACTCCAGCAGCGCTGCTGGACCACCACCACGTCTGTTACTGCAGTGCTGAGAATGATCCACCACCCAAATAGTACCTGCTCTGTGAGGGTCCATGGGGGTCCTGACCACTGAAGAACAGGGAAAAAGGGGGCTAACAAAGTATCAGAGAAACAGATGGACTACAGTCTGTAACTTCACTGTAAAGAGCATGTGTCTGGTCTCCAGTCCTTACAGGCCTAAACACTGCAGACTTTAGCAGTGTGCCTCATTAAACACCCCTGATTCAGCTCAACAGCTAATTAGCAAGGCCTTCATGAATTCAGAGCGTTAGATGAGGGTAAACGCTGATCTCTGCAACACTTTGGCCTGGAAAGTTCAAGGTTTGACATGCCTGGTATAGAGGTTCAACAGGATGGTCACCAAACAGCTCTCCATACTTGATTCGTCTGTAAGATTGGCACCTCCACATGCCAGTGGTTCTCCTGGCATGATATTCAACAGTCTAGAAATCAAGGTTTCACACAACATAATTGGGGATTGCATCCTTCAGCCTGACAATCTGGAGCTGATCTGGTCCCAAGGTGGCAGTCTACCTGTCTTTGTACTGTTGTACTGCTCACCCACTCCATTCAGAGTGAGACAGAAGTGGATCAGAACTCTAGCCATCAGATATTCACGGTCATTGAGCCGGTATGGTGTATAACCTCAAAAGAAGGGACACTCCGAAAGCTGGAACTGCTTCTGCAACACCTGTTTGACATGGTCTCCATGGGGCCTGGTTAGCCCCCAAAAACAGCCTGGCTCAGGTGACAGATGAGGGTAGACCAACAGGAAGCCACTCCAGCTCCTGTGGGGGAGGCTATAGGGGATACATCAGCCAGCTAGCAGAGCTGTTGACACCAGCTGAGCCCTAATATGTTTAGAGGACTTTGTTTATGGTTAACAGGGCTACAGCAGGGAAACTCTGTTTATTTTGGGGGGTGTGGGAGGGGGGTAGCGAACTAGCAGAATTGTTCTCATTTATCTTAGCAATGTTCTGTTTTCAGCCAATAAAGGGCAGCTTCATTTACATACGGGCAGGCACTTGGGGAATTACACTTGCCATCTGCAACAGATGTAAGGAAACCTAGGCAAGCCATTTCATTACACACATAGCCATTTTATATGTTATGTAAAACCATTTGACCTGCATATGTCTTCTATATGTAATGCTAAAGGGTAAAATAGTGATAAATCTATAATGTGCATTTTCTTTGGGGACTACTTTCCCTCACAACACTCTTCATGTAAATTGCCGCCATGACTTATGTATATATATTATATACACCAAACATTCTGACCACCTCCTTGTTTCTACGCTCATTATCCATTTTATCAGCTCTACTTACTGTATAGCTGCACTTTGCAGTTCTACAGTTACAGACTGTAGTCCATCTGTTTCTCTGAGTTCCTTGTTAGCCCCCTTTTACCCTGTTCTTCAGAGGTCAGTACCCCCATGGACCCTCAGAGATGTGGTGGTGGTGTGTTAGTGTGTGTTGTGCTGGTGCAATTGGATCAGCCAGCAGTTCTGCTGGAGTTTTAAACACTGTGTCCACTCACTGTCCACTGGCCACACTTATCAGTCCACCTTATAGATGTAAAGTCAGAGACGACAGCTCGTCTGCTGCTGCACAGTTTGTGTTGGTCATCCTCTAAGCCTTCATTAGTGGTCACAGGACGCTGCCCAGAGGACGCTGTTGGCTGGATAATTTTTGGTTGGTGGACTATTCTCAGTCCAGCAGTGACACTGAGGTGTTTAAAGAGTCCAGCAGCACTGCTGTGTCTGATCCACATCTTTAAAAAAACTTTTAAAAATATTTTAAAATAAAATCTCAAAGCTATCATAAAAATGTTACAATTTATTCATAATCATATTGTATAACAGATTAACAGAGGGGGAGATCTATTATTCTTATTTTCAATATTCATAATTTTATTTATGGGGTCTACTAGAATAGATTTACAGCTTCAGTGCTACAAAAATGCATTAATTTTCTCATACTGTACATCTCTATTCTCTCTATCTGTCTAAAATGCTCTGTTAGAGCTCCTGTGTCTTTAGGCCCTGTCTCCCAATGAGCCCAGTATGCTCTGACTGGTCAGCCCAGCCACTCTCTTCTGACTGGTTAACCGCCAGAGCAGCACCGTGCTACAGGTTCTGCCCTGACATCGTTGTGGTTGTTCTTACAACAGCGCAACTGCTGTTACATTTTGAGCCACAGTCCAATCCTGAAAGTCAGCTAGAACAAGTTGATATATCTGCTGCACCTTCTCAAGCTAGACTTAGGCAAGACGTTTCAGAGTGGTTTTACCTTGTAGCTCTTTTGTATGAGGCTGTGCCAAGCCTGCAGGTAGGCAGGCAATAAGGACTGTATTACGAGATTGCATCATCTTCTTACAAAGGAAATGGGCTGGAATCCCAACAAGGCATTTCAGGCAGCTGAGAAAATGGTTTCTGTAGGAGAGAGTTACTTCCTCTAGCTTGTAATTTGGAGTTTGTGACTTTGCAGACTGTCCCCTTTTAAATGCTTCAGACCGATGGAAGCTGATGGTCTTTCAAAGAGGGGAAGCTCATTGTCGGCTTACATCATAAAATTTGTCAAATTATTTATACCCAAATTCTGCCCTCCATTCCTTTTCAAGAAGGAATGTTCTTGTGACAAACAACATGTACTGCTGGCCGCGCCTCTTGATGAAATCATCTCGGGGATCATGTCTTGCCTGGTCAAAATTGGGTTTTGGGGATCTGTCTAACTAACTGATTCTGAACGAACTCGGCTTCGAGATTAACGCGTTCTAAAGCATTTGTAGTCAATGAAATGTTAACACAACTGTACATATTTGACCATTTCATTTTTGACATTTTAGGGGAAGCTGAGCTTCCCTTGCAGTCTTGGAGAAATCGCCACTGCTTCAGACGTCTGGTTCCTATCACCATCACTGTGAACAATTCTGACTCTGTACGTTTTTCTAGAATGGTTCATTTAATTTCACATCAAACTTCTCTGAATGACTTTTGTTTAGATGTTAACCACTTAATTGCACAAAACCTTTGAAACATTGATAGAATATCCATTTAAGAGACTGTATCAGTCCCTAAACCAATGAGAACTCACCAATGCCGATGATGACGAAGGCTGCCACACCGTTAAGGATTCCCAGGTATTTCACCCCAAACACCACATGATAGAGGAACAGAGCCACCAGGCAGCTGAGACCAATACTAGCCAGGCCAAAGAAGGTCAGAAACACTGCACATGCAGAAAGAAAAATTGGGGGAAGATTATATTAGGTAAATTTATCCTGGCAAACTTTACAGTACTAAGCTTGTTATTACATACTTTACAGGCTTAAGAATGTTGCCGTACCTGAAGAAAACAAACATGAGCATTTTTTGTGGTAATGTGGTGTTGCCTTGGACAGGGCTCAAAGAGGTGCAAGCTACAAAAAGAGGTACCCTTGGTTTATTCTATAAGCTCTTTTGAGACCATGCTGAATGGGGCTACTGTAAGTCTCAGTGCCGTCTAATAACTTTGCACCAAGCCAACACTGAAATGCCCACCTTGCAGACTTCACTGGAAATCCAAGATTAAAGTGTTGAGGTTGTGCTATGAAGTTCAAGGATGCCTCTTAAAAGTGCAGAGGCCATGTTATGTAATACTCTAGAGGACGACTGAGTCTTTTATAAAAACATATTTTTCTCTTGTTTATAGTGTCTGTAGCTGCCAGAGCATATTCCTTAAGGAATACAAGTGTAATAGGAGATTAAATAAGGTATTAGTGACAGGAGAAAAAGGAAAAAGATTAATTTTCTTCAGAAACAGCTTTCAGTTTAAAAGGGTTCACAGAGCTGCTTAGCCTTACGTGAGAATGAGGTGAGGACGTAGACCAGCACAGTGATACAGGCCCCACTGAACAATGCCAGCAACATATCACTGTGAAAGGTCCTTCTGACCTCGTCGTCAAAAAGCTCTGTGCCACCATACAACACCTTCACCATGCTGAGGAAGAGATGGAAAGAACAGAGCAGCAGAGAGATCTTAAAGGGATACACAGTGAAAGAAAACATATATGGATACATTTGATTTTTGTTATTTAATGTACTTCCAGTACAAATACCTACTTCTTCTGATTTAAACATGTCTTTTGAATTTGAACAAAAAATCATTCATAAGCGTAAATAATGGTACGTTTATTTGGGACACTATATTAATACGGTAGGGCGTCCTTTTGCTCTCAAAACAGCCTCAATTCGTCGTAAGTATGGATTTAACAAAATGTTGCAAACATTCCTTTGAGATTGTGGTCCATGGTACCATTTCTGCTCCTTGCAATTCCTGCAGATTTTTCAGATGCACCTTTATGCTGTGAATGTCCTGTTCTACCACATCCCAAAGGTGTTCACTTGGATTCAGATCCTGTGATGGGAAAGCCACTGAAGAACACCGAACTCAGTATCATAAACATGAAACCAGTTTGAGACTACTTTTGATTTGTGACATGGTACATTATCATGCTGGAATGGCCATTAGATGATGGGTAAATTGCGGCCATGAAGGGATGCACCTGGTCAGCAAGAATACTCAAATTCATGCAATGACTGATTGGTATTAACATGCCCAAAGTATCCCAAGGAAACATTCCCCTCACCACACCACCTCCACCAGCCTGGACTGTTGACTCAGTCAGATTGGGTCCATGTTAACAGGTAGGTTGAGTCCATGGATTCATGCTGTTGGTGCCAAATTCTGACCTTTTGTCTATGTGCTTCAGCTGAACTCGAGAATCATCAGACCAGGCTATGATTTTCCAGTCTTCAACTGTCCAATTTTGGTGTACCTGGCCCAATGTAACCTCAGCTTCCTGTTCTTGGCTGACAGAACTGGAACCCAACATGGTTTCACGCTGTTATAGTCCATCCGTCAAGTTTCGACATGTTGTGCATTCTATGATGCTTTTCTGCTCACCAGAATTGTAAGGAATGGTTACCATAGCCTTTCTATCAGTTCACACCAGTCTGGCATTAACCTCTCTCATCAACATCCTTTTCCATCCACAGAATCGATCACTCGATGTCTGGTCTTTCTTTATTACACCACTGAGTGAACTTTACAGACTGTTATGCATAAAAATACCAGGAGATCTGCAGTTAGAAATACTTAAAACTGAAAATCTGACACCACCAGTCATGCCACAGTCAAAATCATAGCAATCACAAATTGTTTCCCATTCTGATGGTTGATTTAAACGTTACTGGAAGCTGTGGCCCTCATTTGCATGATTTTATGCACTGCATTGCTGCCATATGATTGGCTGATTAGATAATTGCATGAATGAGTAGGTATCCAGCTGTTCCTAATAAAGTGTTCAGTGAGAATATGTCTTAAAAATAAAGATGATAGGAAAAGGGGGGCGGCACGGTGGTGTGGTGGGTAGCACTGTCGCCTCACAGCAAGGAGGGCCTGGGTTCGATTCCCCGGCCGGGTGACCGCGGTCCTCTCTGTGTGGAGTTTGCATGTTCTCCCCGTGTCTGCGTGGGTTTCCTCCGGGTTCTCCGGTTTCCTCCCACAGTCCAAAGACATGCAGTCAGGCCAATTGGATATGCTAAATTGCCCCTAGGTGTGAGTGACTGTCTGTGTCTGTGTGTCTGCCCTGCGATGGACTGGCGACCTGTCCAGGGTGTATCCTGCCTTCCGCCCAAAGACTGCTGGGATAGGCTCCAGCTCCCCCCCGCGACCCTGACGGAGAAGCGGCTTAGAAAATGGATGGATGGATGATATGAAAAGGACACTATAAATGAATATAATTAGTACTTTAAGACATACACAATAACATGGAATTTGCTTTTTCCAGTGATGTAGTTCAATTTTGGCCCAATCCTCTTAGCAAACTGCGGTAATTTCCCCAAGATTATGAAGGTCCTTCTGATGTAATCGTAATTTTAAAAGTTTTCAACAGGATTCAAGTTAGGAGCTTTATTAGGCCATGTAAGCACCTTCATCTGGAGAAACCTTGAGCTATGAGTGTGGGTTTGATATCTTCAGTGTGATTCGGCATTTTGGCCAATGAAACTAGATTGTCCTCTGTAACGTCCATTACTCCATTTATGTTCCCTTCAATTCCCCAGTACTGTTTGCAGAGAGGCGCCTTCATATCATGATGCTCCCACCTTCATGCTTCTCTGTGGCACTTCTTTCTTTAAACATGATGAGGTGATTGATGACCAAAGAGTTTGATTTTTGTTTTGCTTGCCCAGAGTATATCGTTCCTAAAGAGTTTGTCTGACTGCTTTTGGGGCAATTTTAGACACACGCTGACTCTTTTTAGCAGAGGAGTTTTCCCTATCATTAGTCTGAGAGTGTGTTTTGAAATCTTATGTGGTGCACCTGTCCAGGAACGAGAACTTTCCACTTGCATAGCATCCAACCAGTTGTATTGACAGGGATGTTTAAGTTCTTTGCCATGGCTCCAGCTTTTTCCAAGTACTGTTTACATGCCCTTCGATGGACTGGTGACCTGCCCAGGGTGTATCCTGCCTTCCACCCGATGACCACTGGGATAGGCTCCAGCACCCCATCGCGACCCTGAGGGAGAAGCAGCTTAGAAAATGGATGGATGGATGGATGTTTAC
Organism: Pygocentrus nattereri; assembly: GCF_015220715.1. Classification (NCBI taxonomy): domain Eukaryota; kingdom Metazoa; phylum Chordata; class Actinopteri; order Characiformes; family Serrasalmidae; genus Pygocentrus; species Pygocentrus nattereri. The sequence continues at coordinate 9,698,503 of NC_051239.1, forward strand.
TAATGCTGCACATGAGAAGTAAGGAAGCTCCTTCACCTTATGATTGCTACCATCTTCCCAACCAATGGCAACAGCTTTTATAATACCACCAGGTGCAATTTTCAGTTTTGTCACCGTTAGAGAAGACTACAGAACTGTAGAGCAAATGGACAATGAGGAAAAACGAGGAAGGAACATGAGTCAAAAGGACATTACGAAGGGTAAAAGAATCACAAAGGCGAGAACAAGACAGATTAGAGCAAAGAAAATACAGACAGCTCAGTTTGGTTGGCCGAATGGAAGAATACATGGATTATCTTAATTACATCAGGGTTCAGACTGAGCCCATCTTAAAGGAATAATTATGTAATCATTACAATGATGTAGTTTAATCATCTACCCAGTCATCCACTCATAATATTCCCACTGTCACATTCAAAGCAAGGGGATCTCAGTTTCCATCGCTGAATCCTGGATAGTCTTGACATATAGTCAGAAAAAAAGTCCCTCTATGATGGAAAAGACTGAATAGAAATAGGAAAAATCACATGGAGTAAATTAAAGAATATGACACATGATGTGCACTGGCCAGACTTCTTGACTAGCTTTATGGTTCCCTCTCAGATGTGTGACTGTTTCTCCAAGCACTTTATTAGCAAAGATGACTAATGCCAAGAACTGAGCCTGTGATACTGGCAGATGTCCATTGCCAAGTAACTGGCATTCGTCACTGGCGTTGGCGGATTCGTAAATTACCCGAGGTACCAATTTGTGTTGGATTAGTTAGCCAATAAATAATAAGAGAACTTTGAGAAGCCTCAAAGGTGCAAGTGTTTGGCAGTGGTGGGTGGGTGCTAAAGAAAGCTTGTAGCTCACCATATGGTTTGAGATGTATATGTACTGTCAGTGTTAGCTTGGAAATGACCAGGAGTGTCCTTTACTCGAAGCTTGGTTTGATAGTGTAAACCTGTACTGGTAAGATATCATGGTTGGATAATCTTGTAAAATTGTGGATAGCTGTGCCAATGCTAGAGACCACCCTTTGTTTACTTAATTTTCAGTCAAAATGGTTCTTCATGTTTCAGCATCAGGAAAAAGAAATAGAAAACATATTGTTACAGTCACTGCCAAACGTTTTATCTCTTATTAAAATGGTAACTTTACAAAAGAAGAAAAGTTCTTAGCATCAAAATTAAACAAATAAGATTTGTTTACGACAAATTTTTGAGCATTTCTAGTGGCGTCTAGTTCATCATGACATTTTGACACGTAAAGATCAACAAAAAATGAAGAACAACAAAGATGGAAATACAAAGTTTTGTTCTGATACTGATGGTATGTTTCACAGAAATTACACAGACTCAACAACCAAATATCACATATTTCAGTATTTAGTGTGTCCGCCCTTATTTTCATTCATTACAGCTTCCAACAGCAGGGAAATTTTTTTTGTGTGTGGTCTCTCCCTTCAAACAGGTGTACCTGCCCTGCAATCAGTCATATGAGGCCCAGTCAGAGGTCTGGCTGGTGTAGATGGGGTGAGATGGGGTTTCAAACAAGTAAGAGGGGCGCACCTGTACATAGTCTACTCTATCTAGTTCTCTAGGTTCTCCAGAGGCCAGCCCCACATGTACTTGATTACTGGCCAGGGAAGTGTAGAGTAGTTAGCTAACCTAAAGTAAAGAAAACGAAAGCTAAGTACTGACTACTGTTTCAGAGTCACAAGGCCAGCCTGGTTAGGTTATGGTTTGCTCTTTTCTTTGGTGCTGGTCACTATTTGACTTCTCCAGTATGGTGCTAGGTAGCATAGTACACCAGTTTTATTGTGGTGGCTTTTAATAAAATGGCTTCAAAAGCTCTATTGGTCACCATATGGCACCCAGAGTGCCCTAGACAAAATGTGGGGTCGTCACATTGGCATTACACATAACGGTTGGTTGCATTTCTGCTTCTCACAATCCAAGCAATCCCAAGCATGTTCAGTGATGTTGAGGTCTCGACGCTGGGGTGATCAATCTATTTTTCTGAGAAACACCAGCAGCTTCTTTTTTCTTTATTTCCCTTTCTCAGTGCAGGTATCATATTGGACACATTCTACACATCCTTTCAGCCCCATAGCACTGAGTCATCTTCTCACAGTGGAAGGACAGACAGAAACACCTGTGGATGTTTTCAGATCTGAAGCACGAGTGGAGCTTGATTTTCTCTGTCTCAAAGATGAAAGCTTTACGTGCTGTTGATCTGATGGGCACAGTTTTGGTGTCTAACTTAATCATTTCTTGAACTCTAGTTTTGGAAACTTTTTTTTCACTTCTTTGCCTTTCCTCTTTCCTATGCAAGTGGACTGTCTTCTCTAATCTCCTGAGAAATACCTCCTCAAAATGAATGAAAACTGAATAAATACAAGGGTGATTCATTAGCTTCAGTATCCAAAGGACTGTAAACACCCCTAAGATGCCCCCCCCCCCTGCAAAAATGTAATTTGTTTGTTTACTTCCTATTTATGTCTCAACCAAGTTGGTATACTGGAGTTAAAGTGTATTATGTTGTCGTAGCTACCCAAGAGTAGGTGGGTTAAACTGCATAAGTAGCAATAAACATGTTAGGAAGCCCACCAGCAATGCCAGTAGTTATGCCAGTGAATTCTGCACTACCTGTAGTCTTACTGTGGTCTTACTCCTAAGGCATTTCATTCAGCTCACGAAAACAACTTAATGATTATACTGTATAATGAGTGGCGTCAGGTGCAGTAGAGAAGGGGAACTAAAGCGTCTAGTGGAGGCATCTCTCAGGACTGGAAATGATCATTTACAGCATATAAGCCGACAGCAAGAAGAGTAATTTGTCTCCCACCTGGTGGACTGCTGAGCCAGAATATCTGCATATTGGACCACAAAGTCCCTAAATCTGCGTCTCTGCTCCAGAGGGCGGTCCTGCAGAGAGTAGAAGGAAGGAAGTGGTGCTCCAAAATGGATCTCGCTGCGGAGGAGTGAGGAATGCAGGCTGTCTGGTGTGAGGGTCTCATCCACATACCAATAAAACTGAGGGTGGGTGATCGCCAGACTCAAAGCACCTGGAAGCAACAAGGAGTAGTCTGAGTAAGTTCTATAAAGCTAGAGTGGTAGTTTCATTTAGAAGGAAAAGCTCAATTCTTTTTTTACCCAAGTCCACATTTGGTCAGTCTACAAGGGCATTTTTGGTGTTTAAATCTGCTTATTTCTGTCCATTTTCATAGACAACCTTATGCCAGACATGGTCAATAAATATGGATGTGCTTCTACATATAAATGATACATAGCTCTGTAATGCTGACCTGTTGGATTTAATCCAGTTTCTACATTTTGTGAATGTGATGTATCAGCATCCACAGAAACATGCATGTCCCTAAGAGGAACATTTTCTAAATGCGTGTATTATAAATGAGTATTTTACAAATGTTAAATTTTAGAAATGTCTAAAAAAAAAGCATTTAAGAAATCCATATTTTAAAACATGTATGTATCAGCATATACACACACAGTATGTATATATAAACATTTTCTAAATGCACATTTTATAATTATATATTGAAGAAATATTTGATACACGTCCAATTAATAAATGTATTTATATCAGTAGAAACATTTTCTAAATGTGTGCATATCAGTAGAAACATTTTAGAAATACATATGTATTAGCAGAAACATTTTATGAATGCACATATTTCAGTAGAAACATTTTGTAAATGCATATTTTACAAAAGTATACTTTATAAAAGCATATATATCTGGATCAATATCAACAGATATGTGCATGAGAAGTATTGCATATCACCAACATCCCTGAATCCCTGGTGCATCCTTATCAGAAACCACACAAATAAGAATATTTGAGATTATTTAACACCTCAGGATGTGTGTAATGATTTAGGAATGCAGCTAGTGCAAGGCTAATAGGTGGCTAAAAGCTTCCATGTCATATTAGCTATATTAGCCTTGTAGCTCCACTGCAAAACTACAGGACTTCAAACACCATCATATCTTGGCTGACTGATTATGTGTAAGATGTGTACATGTGATTTTTGTTAAATTCTTCCTTTACTGTTATGCTGAAAGGCTAAGCAAATATTAGTAATCATTCATAAACAGACTGGTCTTAAAGACGCCACTCAGTTCATCTGTAAACGTTGCCGGGGCCAGATACACTAAAGAGAAGTGACAGGATAAAGTGCTGTGATGAGTCTTCGGAAGACATGTTTTTAAAAGACGGATGAGGGAAGTCAGTTCGGTTCAACCAGTGTAAGAAACAGCTGTAGTCATAATCTGTCTGTGAATCTGAAATTTCACCCTTACTGACTCTCGCCTGCAGAAGCTAAGAGGTTCAGCTGTTGACTGACACTGAAGCACAAGTGCCCAGAACACGTGGCTCGACACCTGCAACATTTCAGATACACTGGATTTTTCGAAGTCAGCAGAGGGCTTATGAAAACATTTCTGAATGGCACAACAGAGAACGACTGCTGTATATTTTTTGCATGTGTTTGCAGATTGTCTGAACAGCTTGAAACTGTTTTTCGAAGCGCAGCTGAAAAGTGTTATGTTGCATTCATAACCCTGTGCCTTTGGAAATACGGCATTGTGTAGTTTCACAGCGCAAAATGAATTGAGGGATTCAGCAGTTCTCATACTTCAAAAAGAACTTTCATTTTGATAAACCCCTATGTCAGGTACACAACTTCTGAATAGATTTTTACAGCGACAAAGTGAATTGACGGATTCAACAGTTCTCATTTCATTCACCATATGGTCAAAAGTATGTGGACACCCCTCCTAAATATTGAGTTCAGGTGTTTCAGCCACATTTATTGCTAACGGGTGTATAAAATCACAGTCAATAGACAGACACTGGCAGTAGAGTGGGTTGTTTAACGCTCAGAGACTTTAAACGTGGCACTGTCATAGGATGCCACTTTTGCTACAAGCCAGTTTGTGAAATTTCTACCCTGCTAGATCTGCCCTGGTCAACTGTAAGTGCTTTTTACCAAAAATGGAAGCATCTAAGAGCAACAACAGCTCAGCCATGAAGCGGGAAACCACGCAATCTCACAGAGAAGAGCCACTGAGTGCTGAAAGTGCTAAACACTAGAACTGTGCAGCAGGAGCTTCATAAAATGGGTTTCCATAGCCGAACACACAAGCCTAAGATATGTGCAATATCAAACGTTGGGTGGAGTGGTGTAAAGTACACCACTACTGGACCCTGGAACTAGCATGTTATCTGGAGTGATGAATTACACTTCACTATCTGTCAGTCTGATGTTTGAAACTGTGTTCGACAAATGGCAGGAGAATGTTACCTACCAGAAAGCCTGGTGCCTACAGTAAAGTTTGGTGAAGGAGGGATAATGGTCTGGGGCTGTTCTTCAGGGTTTGGGCACCTTAGTTCCAATAAGGGGAGATGTAGATGTTACAGTATACAAAGACATTTTAGACAATTCTATGCTTCCAACTTTATGGCAACAGCTTGAGGAAGGCCTTTTCCTTTTCCAGCATGGCTGTACCCCTGTGCAAAGCAAGATCCATAAAGATATGGTTTAACAGGTTTGGTGTGGAGGAACTCCAGTAGCCTGACCTCAGAATAGTGAAGGGTCTTTTAGTTGCAAAAGGTGGCCATTTCCCTGGTTTTGGAATGGGATGTCTAGCAAGCTCATATAGGTGTGATGGTGAGGTGTCCATATACTTTTGGCCATAGTGTGTATGGAATGTACTCTGCAACAGCCCATCTGAATGAATTGTTTTTGTTGTATCATGAAGGCCTACAGAACCCAGCTGATGACATTCGGAAAAAAAAAAAAAACATGCATTGAGTTAGTAAATCGTGGGAGCGAGATCCTAATGCGTGGCCACGACTTAGAAAGACATGGTAATGAGATAATTAAGTCATGGCCACAACTTAGTAAGGCGTGGGAATGAGGTCATGTCTTATTAAGCTGTGGTCAAGGCTTAATTATCTCATTGTCACGTCTTTCTAATTCATGGCTACACATTATGATCCTAGTCCCATGCCTTACTAACTTAAGGCTACAACTTAATTATCTTGTCCCACACCCTAAGTCATAGCCATGCATTATTTTTATTTTTTTACGGGATGTCACTAGCTGGGTTTCTAAATGAACAACACATTCTGACTTTCATATTTTCATTTAGAAAATCAACAAAATATATAATTTGACCATGCTATATCTTTATTTATATCACTGATACTTCCCAGCAAAGGAACCTCTCAGGCATCTTTGAGTTACTGTGTTTTCTCAATAATAGCTACCTGTATTTGTAACACTTAAACTGCCCCAAACTAAACCAGTGAAAAAGTCTAAAATCGTACATAGCTAGGGAACAAACACTCTATTATAATAGGGTACAGTAGATTTTATGGCTTTTTAAAGTCATGATGCTGGCTTTCACATAACAAAACCACCTGAAAAAAAATTAGTTTTGTGCCCTGACACTATCTGACCTAACATTTGCATTCTTCTGTATTTATAGTTAACTGTTAATCTTTATTGTACCAATAACAATGAAAGTGATTTTATACAGCACTGTGCAAAAGTCAGAGACCATCCTTCATCAATTTAAGGTTCGGTCTAAATGGCCATTAAGTATAGCCATTAAATAAGTTATTTGTTTTCAGGAGATATTTCTGAGGAGATTAGATAGGTGGCTTTAGAACAATGGACCACCCCATATTCCAGACCTCAACATTTACTGGATATGTCAAAAAAGAATAATTTGTAATTAATTGCCATTTTAACTGGTAAATTAACTAAATTAATGGTGGTCTCTGACTTTTGCAAAGTACTGTAGGTCTTCTTAAGTTCCTTTTCTAAAAATCTCCAAAGAATAATCAGCTCAGCACCTTTATCTACGCTACGCCTAGGTCTATTTTTTCAGTGTAACTATGCAGCATCAGCAGGAACTGGTTAAATATATGACTGCTGAAAGTCAAGTTTTTTTTTTTTCTAACTGCCTCAGCTCTGCGAATGACTCACCATGTATATCAGCCAGATCCGGACCCATGCCATCGAAGTAGATCTTCCCTGCCCGCTCACTGGGGAACAGGTAGGAGATGAGGGAGCTGGGAGGAGAGCAGTAGGAAGGCCCGAGAGGTAGATCCCTCAAAACTTCTAGAGGCTTCCAGCAGAACTGCTGGAATTGTGGATGCTGCATGAGCAGTTGCTCCACGTGGTGGATGGTGCGAAGGCGCTCCGGGGTGAAGATATTGTTGTCCTTGTCCCCCTGAGCAACAAAGACCAGCTCTATCCTCCAGAGGGCTTGCGTCTGAAGGTAAGAGTAGCCTGCAAATCTTGGTTTTCTAATCAGAGATGAGCTTGACCTGTTATGAGCTTCTGTTCTGTTGGATTCCAAAGATGGATGTAGACCAGACCTTGTTGCACTGGCACTTGGGATTTCTCTTCTTCCCTCACAGTCTGTTGCTTTCTTCATCTCTTTTTCTCTTGTAACATTTTGCATCTGTTTTACCTCCACTTGTCCACTTGCCAAGGCACCTGGCAACTTTGTCTCATTGGTCACCTTAGGGGAATCCTTGTCTTGTCGGTTCAGTTTCAGCAACAGCAGATCTCTAAGAGCGTTGGAGTCCAAATCAAACCCTTCGGCATCGCGCCTGTGCCTGTCCCATGACCCTAACTGACTCTTGAGTGCGATGGCAAGGGCATCAAAACGCTCTGCGGATGAATGACTCCTCACTTCAAAGGCACTGTAGGAGAGGTCAATGTCCAGGGGCTCGCAGTAGAGGAACATGTAGGCAGAAAGAGCCAGGGGAAGCAGAAAGCCCACTGCAAGTACTGCTCCACTTGCCCAGGGCTGAGTGTACACCCAACCCACTGCCCACCACACTCCTTTGCACACTTGCTCTCCTCTACTTGCACCTTCCACTCTGCCATTGCATCCTTCCTTCTCTTCTTCTTCTTCTTCTTCTTCTCCTTCTTCTTCTTCTTCTTCTTCTTCTTCCTCTTGTTCCTCAAACTCACTCAGGTCACATGGAATCTGGAACAACAAGGGTTCATCCTCTGAATCCATGACACTGCCTGTAAAGAGAAGCACATGCTGTGAAAAGGAATTTGACAAAAAATCTAGTTTACTCAAGTCTCCCCTTTTGTCAAATGATATGAGAGATTGCTTCTGGCTTCTGAATTTGCTTCATGAGTTTTGCAGTGGAGCTACACTATACATCCAATGTATATTTGTAGATAAATCTTCGAATTAGTTAATCTAGTTGACGCAAGTGATCATACAGCTTGTATAATTCCCATAAAAAGCACTGTTAGTAGTATAGAGCTATGGCGCTTCATCCACTACCTTTTTGAATGAGTTGGAGTAAATAACTATTGATATAATGTTATATGGTGTGCTTGCACAGTGGGGCAAGGGGTAACATTGTCACCTCCCAGCAAGAAAGATCTGGGTTCAATTCCCTGGACAGGTGGCCTGTGTTCTTTCTGTGTGAGGTTTGCATGTTTTCTCCGTGTCTGCATGGGTTTCCTCCAGGAGTACCCCTCCACAACTCAAAAGGATAAGCAGTTTAGAAAGTGTGTGTGTGTGTGTGTGTGTGTGTGTGTGTGTGTGTGTGTGTGTGTGTGTGTGTGTGGAGTGCTTTGTTACTTTCATGCTCTGAATAAGCTGTGTTCTTGCTTCCTGTCCATATGAGACGGTGATGGTCATGGTGTTTTTTTTTTTGTTTGTTCCAGTGTGGCTAATGTAGCTTCCAAGTGATGGAATCTTAGCATCCAGTTTGCATCGTGTATACAAGTTTGCATGGCATTACAAACTTGCCTAAAACTCCTCTGAATCATTAAAGGGTGAGGGAACCTAAATCTGTGTTTTCTTTCTGATTAGGTTAAACTTCTTCTTGCAGACAAACAGTAAACCTGTACTAAGTATATCCTTTTGAATAATGTTGCAATAACCAATAAATCACCAATATGTTTCTCTCCTCTCAATGCAATCCTAATCTTGGGTAGCACTTCTGTAAACATTTCTCTAACCAATCACATCACTGAAGTCTCTTGCCTCACCCACACAAAACAATCTGAGTCAGAGAAACTTAGCGAGCTAAGGCTAACCCAGCAAGCTAGCAAGCCAAACCACTTATCTGAAGCTAACTGTCACCCGTTCATCTACTTATCCATGCACGTTCATGCATTTAATTCATGCATTGCTTTATCCGTCCGTTTGTCCATTCATCCATCCATCCATCCGTCTACACCTCTGTTCGTCCGTGACTGTTTTTTGTCCAGTTACAGTCGCATAACGGCTGGATAATGAATTTAGTTCTGTATGAGCGGTGGAGCAAGCTAGCAATGTTGGACAGAGAGCTGTCAATCAAGCTGCTTATTAGTCATGCTGACTCAGTTCTCAGATCTAATCAGCATTTTTAAGCCATGTTTTATCAGTTATGTCTTACAATTTTTATATGTAAGATGTGCTGGATGTTCAATATAACACTCGTTTTCAGAATCATATGAACAGTTTTAATATTTCACTCTGTGAGACACTATGTAAACTCGAATAGATCTCCTTGTGTGATTTCCGGCGCTGTAGACATACTGTATCTATAACAATATACAAAAGTACACTACATAGCTAAACGTAGCGGCAATCTAAGGCCTGGATTTGGTCTGGACTCTCCATTTTTATAGATTACAGGGCTGAAGTGAAATTGTGCAAATTAGATTTTTTGCCAAACTATTCTAAACCTCTGCTGGCCCGGTGCACCTGTCTGTTTGCACCGCAGACAGGTTAACTCTGCAATAAAACGGGTGCTGATTTACGGAGCAGTTGCTGAAGAGCGCCAGGTTATCCGTAAATGGCCAGCGCAGGGGAGGGACAAGGACATGGCCGTTAATTCTGTCTTTCAGTGGGCCGCCGGAGCAGAGGCTGCAGCGAGTACAGAGGGTATAGGTGATGAAGGAGAGACAGCGAGAAAGGAATTGTGAACCGAGTCTCCAGGGGCAACAAACGGGCCCAGACCACTGAGCGCTCGGTTTGAGATGCCAAACACAGAATCCATGTGTTTGTGTGTGTGTGTGGGTGTGTAGGGTGTGTGTGTGTGTGTGTGGGGAGTGTGTGATAATATATTCTTCTCACTTGTCTCTCTCACTGTGTGCAGACCTTTCTCTCTCAGCAGGGGAGCCTGCAAGCGGCTTTCGCACCAGCAGTGGACAGTTGGTGTTTGTGTCTGTGGACTTGTTTTCATACCTTTTCAGGACAAAATATCCTGACTTTGTAGAGAAACAGAAGGCAAAAAAAAAGACTTTCCTTTTTTCTTTTCCCTTTGGCTTTTGGAAAGTGTTTTTACACAACCTCCATTTTTCATGTATACTTTCACATTGTGCGAAAGAAAGAGACCACCTTTCATTTGTTCAATATCCAGTCCATTTTTTTGTGACAGAGAAAAAACTGAAAAACTTTTTTTTTCTTTTGTATTCAGTGTGTCCAATCTTTACCTTTCTTATAGCTTCCATTTTTTTCAAGACTCACTTTCAGTTTTTCAAAGAAATCTGGGCTATTTTTTCACACTTGCAAAGTTCAGTCTTTGAAGTTTGTTGCATTTTCTGCTTCTCACCATCCAAGTAATCCAAACACATTCAGTGATGTTAATGTCTGGACTCTGGGGTGGTCAGTCTACTGTTTTGAGAACACCAGCAGTGTCTTTGTTTCATTTGTTCTATTTCTTCTATTTTGTTTCCTTTTTCTCAGTAAGAGCTGCATGACAGCTAACAGCTGCACGTCCTTTCAGACCCATAGCGCTGAGTCGTCTTCTCTCAGTGGAAGGATGGACAGAAACACTTGTGGATGTTTTCAGATCTGAATCAAGAGTGGAGCTTAATTTTCTCTTCTCTCTCTAAGATGAAAGCTTTTAGGACTGTCTGATGGAGACCATTTGGAGTGAGAGGCAGGGTTGCCAGTGTCCAGTTTTGGCCTAAATGGTGCGGTTTGGAGCTCTGTTGTCTGGTTTGTATACTCAGCCAAACGTTAAAATGTTGAGTCTCACTTTAAATGCATTCCATCAATTGAAGCAGATAAAGTGCTGTTGCAGTCCTGCCATTAACCCCCCCACCCCCTTTCTCGCTCTCATTCACTCTCTCTCACTCACATTTCAATTGCAGGGTGAGAGAGTTCTGTGTCTCAAATCACTTTGTCACACAGCACTTCAAAAAAAGTACCAAGACCAAATCATTCAACAGGTTTTATGGGCGTGTGATCAGGAGTCCAAGCCACTAGGGGGCCCCTGCGAGCAATAATAATAAAATCTAAACAGCCGTCTAAACTTTACTTGCGACACATTGTGTTATTGTGTTATGGCTTATCTTAATCCCCGTGCTTTCCACATCTCCCCTAAATGTCAAGATGTGATAAGACCCCGCGCCCAACAAGGGTGTGGTTTTGACACAGGTGGAATCTGGCAACCCAGTGAGAAGATAACTCAGTGCTCTGGGTCTGAAAGGACGTGTAGTTGTGAAGAAGCCATTGCTGAAAAAAGGAACTAGGGAAGAAAGAAGAAACAGTGGTTTGTTCCAATTCAGGGGCTGCATTCATGTCCTTCGAAGGCTTGCACAGACCAACAAAGGCTGAACTGAAATGAGACGGACTGCTGTACAGCGGATTTGTTGGGCAGATTCCTTGTTTGCATAACAGCATCATTGTTCCTGCCCTGTCAAGTGCTTCAGACCACACTGGCTTTTTTAAGGTTTGTACTGTGCTATTCGGCTCCCAATGCTTCCATTTAAAGTGTCTCCTCAGCCGTAGTTGCTCCCCTGCTCAGGATATGTTGGCTGTCAATAAAAAAAAGAAGGACACATTTCTCAGCTATATATGAAGGAGCCTTTGAAATGGGACAGCCTAGTCGCGCTGCTGTGACGCAGTCGGCGTTCAAATGCAGTTTCTGAAGGACGCGATCCCTGAATTGGGACACAGTTATGGTGAAAGCTTTTATGGACAAATTCATATTTGGGATTTCTAGGATTTGAAGATGCTGAGAAACAGAAAATGCAATCAACATCTAAGACTGAACTTCGAAAGTGTGAAAACATCCCCGCAGATTTCTTTGTAAAACTAAAAACTTGTACTTAAAGGCCATTTTGACTGGAAATTAAACAAATCAAGTCTGGTCTCTGACTTCTGCAAGTCCTGTACAGTACAGTACAATTGAGACTTTATTACTACATAAAGATAAGCCGCTGTACATTTACTATGTAATCCATAATACATCCTAATGTTGTGCAAACAAGCCTGTGTACACCATTCTTAGTGGACCCTCCACTGAAAATGAAATCATCCAGATTGTCCAGTCGCTGACAGCAGACAAGAGCGCACTGAAAGTTAGAAGCTGACAGCAGAGCCTGCAGTGGCTTCAAACAGGATACCCCACTTTACTTTCAGCGGATGTTGCCAGTCGCAACTCTGCTTGCAAGCTTATAAGGAACCCAACAAGGCCAGGGAGTCATTCACTTTCGGTAGAGCATAGCCCCAGGGGTCCTGAGTGAAAGATAGACTGGACAGAGCACAGGGGAAGCAGACAAGTATGGATACCCAATCCCTGTATCTCTGTCCTGCAGAAAGCCTGCATATGTTACCTCTGAGATTAGCTGGCCTGCTGGGGGATCGATTGCTTGATTTAGGTGTTAAATAAACCCCCTTCAGCACGTTGATGGGCTGCAAAGACACAAATTAGCATTCCGGGACACATTTCATGGCCCGGGAACACTTTAGAAGTCACCTCTTGACACCTCGCCATGAAATGTTCACAAGCCTGGGATAAACTTTACGTTAGCGAGCCTCTTAGGTGACATTTTTTCAGAAAACCTTCATCACTCAGCCACAGATGGTCATTAATAATGCTCCTCGTTGAGCATGTCCACTCACATCTACACGTTTGTTGTAAAGGCTCGGAGCAATGGGCTTACTTTGTTTGTAGTGTGTAGGAAAGGAGTAGTCTTTGCAGACACTGGCTTGAGTTTAGGCCCCAAGCTTAAAGGGGAATGTCGCTGTTTTTCCTACATTTTTCTGCATAATTCAGTTGTTGAGATGTAAATAAAGTCATGTAAACTGAGTGGCTTGATATGAAATGGTCTGATGGAGAGAAAGTTAGTAACTCAGATTTCTGTACAGATTTCTGGTGATAGGTATTGCAGTGTCTACAATATCAGCATAGCCATTTTATCACTATTTGTTTGTTTACTAAAGAACCAGTGAACCTAAGCATGTCTTCTGAGTTTTTATATGCAGTGTTGATGAAGGTAAAATAGTTTCCTTTGCGCACTATTTTGTGTTATAAAACGGACAGTTCTGAGCCTAAAATCGGATTGGCTGCACTGTGTTCAAAGCCACTGTAAAATCCATGACACACACACCTATGATCGCCACAGCGACTGAATTGTGTATTACTGCGCCACGGCACAAAAAACCCTTGTGCTCTTAATGAAATAATCTGTGACTCTCATGCTGCTCACATGGACCACCACTACTGATTTAGTAAGAACATGTTTTTTTTGTTTAAACTGAGCGGCTGGTGACTTACATTCTTAACTAGAACTAGACTAGTAGGCTAGCTAACAGGCTAAAAGATAGATTAACTGTAAAACAGCAAAATGAAAGTCTATCTATGTTTCAGTCAAGTCGAGTCAAATTCAGGCTGAATCCCAAACGGCTCCATACTCCCTCAGTAGTGTGCAACGATACCATACTATAGAGAAACTGCATACTTCTTTATGTCAATCATTATTAATCATAAATTTCTTTCTGAAAGGCCGCCGTTTTATAAAAGCAATAAGCTACTTGAGGCTCTGTTTCGTTCGGTGCCTAAGAACCCTTCCCTGTGATAAAATCGCAGTAACACACAACCTCAACTGGCTTAGAGCAAATATAAAAATACATGTGATGCCAAAGGTTTAGACATCAAGGCAGTGTTTTCATAACCATTTCATGTAGGAACTTCCTATAAGGGAGCTCTTAGAGGCATTAAACCCTTCCGACGTCTTGTTCCCATCACCACCACTGCGAACAATTCTGATTCTGTTCCTCTAGAATGACACAGAAACAAGCAGGGAATTTCTATGGAAAGTGCAGTTTTTTTACAGTTCAATTATTTGTGTTTGGAAGTAGGAAATATTTCATTATGATCTGAGGTCAAACGTTTTTGTTCTGCCACCCATGTTTTTGCCTTTTTTGACATTGAAGAAAATGAATGGGAAAAAAAAATGCTGGTACCAGATGTGCCATGTCCAAACATTTGAAGCATTTTAATACTTTATAATGAAGGTATGCACTCGAGTACCAACATTACACGTCAGTGTGTGGCGGAGCTCGGCAACTCTGCTGTTCAATTTCTCAGTGCTTCACGGCCCCCCGCTCATCATTTTGTCATTAGTACATGACATTAAAGCCATATGGAGACCAAAGAAAGCAACAGTAGCCTGAAATGTACACAGAGAAAGGCAGGCAGTCTTTTGGATACACACACGTTATGCTAATGTTATGCTAATGGCATGATACTGCAGCTGGGCTTTTTTTCACCTCATATCTTTCAGCTCAGAAACAGTTTGTAAAGAGGTGGTAAACTGATGCTAAGTGTGATGAATCATGTTGAAAGTTTTACTTCTTGAAATTCATACAAGAAGAGTGTGAAAATGACGGAACCTGGCATTTATTAGTGCTTTCACTGCATGCATGCTATAGCAGTGCTCTGCTATGGGCGGTGTTGTGATGTGTCCGGTGTGCAGTGGCCTTAACTGTGATTAATTACATTAGTTTCATTACGTATGCAATTACATGTAAGAATTACACAGGGGGCTCAGAGTGGCACAGCCTGCCTTATCATCAAGAGATCACAAGTTTGGTCCCTGCTGATGCCAAAGCCGTCCACAGTCGGGAGTCCAAAGCCTTGTTTTTATACATTTTAATGTGTCCTCACCAACTTCAACTCATCAGTCAGAAGTGTTACCCCTACAAAAGTGATCACTCGTAGTGCAAAGGGAGGAGGAGATTGTTCAAACAGATCCCACTCTCCCTCGACAGGTCAGCCTCAGTGAGCTAATCAGCTAACCATGCAAACTGGCTGAATGTGTGGCCTTTAGCTTGCTAACTAGTAAGCTAGCAAAGTAATGAAGCTCATGAGAATAACAGATGGAGTAGTTTGTAATCTAAAGCCCAGCAAATCAAATGTTAATATTTTGAAATATATTGGCATCATTTGGGTATTTTGGAGCAGGAGTCACAGTGATTTCTAGGTAAGTTCTGC
Organism: Pygocentrus nattereri; assembly: GCF_015220715.1. Classification (NCBI taxonomy): domain Eukaryota; kingdom Metazoa; phylum Chordata; class Actinopteri; order Characiformes; family Serrasalmidae; genus Pygocentrus; species Pygocentrus nattereri. Next base: position 9,713,776 of record NC_051239.1, read on the forward strand.
TACTGAAGTTGGCACAAATGTTCACTCAGTTGTTCACCCCAAGGGCTGAAATCCTTCTCAAACCCTTTACTTGAGCTAGTGTGGTAATGCAGTGTCTGTGAAGTTGGTGTCTAAGTCTCCCCTGAGGGGGGAGAGTGAGGCAAAGTGGATAGGCCATGTTAAAACTGATGCTGAAGCGAAAGGCAGCCGGTCTCCTTTCCAACATCACTCAGTGTGATGTTGACCAGCACAGGTGTCTGTTAGCTGACATAACAGAAATGGCAGTTAGCATTCTCAACCAAGCACATTGAGCTTCAACGATGTTAGCGGCAGCTCCACCCCCTAATGTGAAATGCTCTATTGTAGAGAAATGTACCAATTCAAAAGTGCTCACAGTGGTAGTGATAGGAACCAGAAAAATGCCTCGAAAAAATACAGAAAGTAATGGTACCCAGGATATTGTTATGATTTTAGGAAAGACACAGTTTTATGAAAGTTTTAAGATACGGTCTTGGTCTAAAATATGAAGAAATCTATCAAAGGTGGAAGGATAAACACAGGATGTTGTAGGGCAAAATAGTCTTTTCAGATTTACTACCTTTTTACCATCGTCAGTACATGTAAAAACTCAAAAGATGTGTGTAGGTTCACTGGTGGTGTTGGATAATGAAAATATCATCTACACTGTGGACAAAAGTACTGAGACACCCCTCCTAATTATCAGTGGTGGACTATAACTAAGTAAACAGATCAATACAGTAAAGGAAAACTTATTTGTGATCCTGAGATTAAAGCCAGTTTTTATTCAACTTGTAACTAATTTACAAAGTAATCTAAAACTGAAACTTTTGTGTAAAAAGTGATTTAAGAGCCACTCGGTTCTCCCTGATGGAAACTGTTTGCCTTCAGTGTTTTGTGCTTATGACCATTTTACCATTTTAATAGACATCAGTGTCACTAATTAATGACGTTCTATTAAAAGACTGGTTTACCAAGAGAGACGCTGGAGGACTTTCACCTGAAATGAGTTCATGAAGCCAGTCTGGTTATAAAAATGATAACAGGACATCAGAGCCAGAATTACTCTTTTAGTACTTTTACTTTCGATACTTAAGTACATTTGAAGCTTTAGTACTTTAGTACTTTTACTCAAGTTGAGGTCTAGAGTAAGGACTTCTACTTTTACTGGAGTAATATTTTACCTTGGGTATCTCTACTTTAACTCAAGTACATGATTTGTGTACTTCGTCCACCTCTGCTAATTATTGAGTTCAGGTGATTCAGCCACACTCATTGCTAAAAGGTGGATAAAATTAAGCACATAGGCTTGAAAGACAAACCATGAGAGTAGAATGGGTCATACTGTTGGGCTTAGCGACTTTAAACATGACACTGTTATAGGATGCCACCTCTGCCACAAGTTGTTTCTGAAATTTTTGTCCTGCTAGATCTGACACTGTCATGCTATTTATTGTGAAATGGAAACACCTCAAAGCAACAGCAGCTCAGCCACAAAGCTGTAGATCACGCAAACTCTCAAAGTGGGGTTGCCAAGAGCTGAAGCACACAGTGTCTATTCTAAGCCTAACTTAAGATCAAAATGCACAATACCAAGCACAATGCACAAGGTGGTGTGGTGTAAAGCGCGCCACCATTAAACTCTGGGGCAGTGGAAACGTATAGTTTGAAGTGATGATCCACGCTTCTCTCTCTTGCTGTCTTTTGGTCAAGCCTGGGTTTGGTGAATGCCAGGAGAACATTACCTGCCTGACTGCACTGTGCCAAGTGTGAAGTTTGGTGGAGGAAGGATAATGATATGGGGTTGGTTTTCAGCGGTTGGCTTAGGACCCTTAGTTCCAGTGAAGGGAAATCTTAATGCTTCAGCAGACCAAGGCATTTTGGACAATTCTATGCTTCCAACTTTGTGGGAACAGTTTGTTGAAGACCTGTCTCTGTCTCAGCATAACTGAGCCCCAGTGCATAAAGCAAAGTCCATAAAGGCCTGGCTGGGTGAGTTTGGTGTGGAAGAACTTGACCTCAACCCCGTCAAACACCTTTGGGATGAAGTATAACAGAGATTGCAAAACAGACCCTCTCCTCCAATATCAGTGTCTGACATCACAAGTGCTCTTCAGGATGAATGGGCATGAAATTCCCACCAACACACTCCAAAATCTTGTTGAAAGCTTCCCAGAAGAGTGGAAGCTATTGTGGCTTCAAATGTGGATCAACCCCATATTAATGCCCATAGATTTAGAATGGGATGTCACAAAAGCTTCTATAGGTGTGATGTGTAGGTGTCCCAATACTTTTGTCCATATAGTGTATGTTTATGTTGTAGATAATGTATTCAATTTGTGCGGTTCCCATCAACACCACTGTAAAGAAACTGGAGTCAGTAGGTTTCTCTACAATGAACCATTTCGCACTAAATCGCTCTGAATGACGTTGTTTACATCTCAATTCTGAATTATGCAGATATTTTGGGAAATCGCTGGAATTTCTGTTTAAGGTTCTAGAAATAACCATGTGGTGTACAATTCTTCACGGTTTTGCGCTGCTGCTGTCACAAGTCTCATTTCCATTTTTGACACTGTTACAGAAACCCAACTGTCCTCTTTATGCCTCCCAGGCATTTTCTCGTTGCCTGGGGCCAGACTGCACGAGTGTGGTCGTTTACCTCCTGCCTCGCAGGCCGATTTCACTAATGCTCAACTACGTGCTCACCTGCTTTCACGGCCGGTTTTCTGACCAGCCATAAAATTGATCACTTACATGGTAATTTGTTTCTGTGTATCTGCTGCTGGTTACTAGGATTAACTGTGAGCACTCTACTGTGGCATTCCCTCTAATCCAATCAGCAAAGTTCCTGCCCATTAAATCCTACTTTATGATGCTTACGATTAAAGCCTTCTTTTACGATGCTGCCAGCCGGGAAGTCTAAATCGGACATCTTCTGAATGTAAAGCACAGCCCTTCCTCGGTGTCGCCCCGGGCTAATTTTATTACTCTGAGACGAATAAAACACCTTGGAGTTTCATGATAATCAAACCCAGAAGCTTTTTCTTTCCGAAAGGTGCAGAAAATTGGAAACTGCGTTTTGCCTTAAAATCAATCATGTAATTGCATCAGAGTGAAATGAGTTCAGTGTATTCAGCACTTTGAAGTGGTTTAGTTTAGTTAAACTGAAGGAAGACAGAATGTGCATCTTCAGGACTGGAATCACTAAAGAAGCAATGAAACTCTGACTCTTTAACAAGCACCAGTGACCGCGGTCAGTTCATTCCACTGCGATGACAAGCGACAATATTCTGATCTGTCTTTACAGGCATCTTGTTTAAAGGAGCCCTCCAACATTTTGCAAGCTAATCTCTTTCTGCTGAGTCTGTAAAGTGCGGTCAGTTACCATTAACACTGACTTTGACATGTTTCCATGCACTTAGAGAAGGACAGAAAACGCACTCATAACATAATGGAAGCGAATGGTCAGTGGCTGAACGCTGTCAGTGAACGCAAAACGTCATTTTGTAGAACATCTTCATGAATTCAGCAGTCAGAAACCTGTGTGCAAATGTTTGCACACCCCTGGTCAAATTACATATAGAAAATCAACAAAACTTAATGTGAAGTGAAAATAATCCTGTAGAGAACACACTTATTCACATTTTAATACACAACTACTTCTCATTTGATGAATTTAACATATTGGGGTAAACAAGAAAAATTGCAAAAGCTAAGGCACATTGTATATCTTTTCCCACTGTATTCAATTTAGCCAATAAATAAATAAATAAATAAAATTTTCTTAGGTAGAAAAAGACCAAACTGTCATTTGACCAGGGGCACTTAACCTTTTGCATATGTCTGTATTTTGTTCAGTTTTTCAGAGATGGGCTGCTTTTCTAGAGGGAGGAATTTGTAGTAATTCATTACCAGGATAGTGGTGTGGGCAGAGTTTTCTCAGGCTGTACCTGATCAGTATGGATCCAAGGAAAACTTATGGAAAGCGAAAGTAACCGGAACTGCTTTATTACCATTGCAGTGTTTGAAAGTCTGGATAAAACTTAGGACACTCTCTCTCTGTCTCATCCTGAAACCTATACTGTTAGATCACATTGTTCAGTTTTTAATATAATAATAATAATAATAATAATAATGGACTTTGAACACAATGTGAAGGGAATTTGGAGTTTTCAAGTTGCCATACATTGAGTTAGAAAGTTTTTTCTGAGAGAGTATTACTTCTATTACTAATACTACTACTACTATTACTACTACTACTAATTTTATTACTACTACTACTACTACTACTATTACTACTACTACTACTATTACTACTACTAATACTACTATTATTACTACTACTACTGCTACTACTACTACTAATAATAATAATACAAATAAAATGTAATAAAATCTGTCATTATTACAGCTTCCATTCTTTTCAGGAGACTCACTTTCAGTTTCTCAAAGGAATCTACAGATATTTTTCACACCTCCAAAGTTCAGTCTTAGAAGTTGTTTTAGCATTTTCTGCTTCTCACAATCCGAATAATCCTAAACACATTCTGTCAAGTTGAGGTCTGGACTCTGCCATACATTTAAATAACATGCATAATGACTGTTTTGGATGGTCTCTGACTTTTGCACAGTACTGTATGTGTTATGTGGTCATTCATGGTTTATTCATGAATTCCAGCAACTGCCGAGCAGCTTCTATGTTAGCCTGTACACCCTCACAAATAAATGTAGTAAACTGTCACTGGAGCAGTACCCCTCTTGTCACTGGGGTGGTACCCTCAGGGGTACATCCCAGTACCTTTAGTCAGGGAACATAATTTTACCATTGAAATTATATTTTCTGAGTTGTATTGACTCCACACACCCCGTCTCACCTCCAGGCTTTTAGTTTACAGTTCAGTTTTAAAGCATTTGGTTATGAAAAGGTCCAAATACCTACTTTTCACCTGGAAAAACTAATTTAAGGTTCACAGTTGGACCTTAAAACCACTGCTGTACCTTTGAGGGAACCCTTACATTGTTTTTACCTTCATAAATGAAAATGAGTATCTTTAACAGTGTAAGTGGGTTGTAGTCAGTGGCTTCTATGTTCTTTTCTGAGTATGAGGAAGCAACAGTAGCGTCCATGCTAATCGATGCTGTGATGCAGATGCAGCAGATAGAAACCAGGTTAAAAAAAATGCTCCGTCCAGTTTGGGTCATCTAATCAAGATAACTGAAAAATACTGAAACAAAACACAACAAAAAACACTGAGTGTGGAAGAAGAGCACATGTCTTTTACGGAACACCAAACTGATTTCGCTCGAAACAGTGAATGTTTCACATGCACTTAATCATCTGGTAACTACAGGAAATCAGATTTTGTGAGCAATTTGTTCACCGAGTCAGGCAGTAATCAGATGCCTGCTTTGAACCAGCCAATAACCTCCTCCGTCCCAAGACTCCAGTCACTGGACAAAAATAAATGGTTTGTTATGAAACATGTTCTTTGCTGCCTGCTAAACATAAGACATGATTTTTTTTGTTTACTGAGAAACATAAAATATTCAGTGTGCAGTATACTCGATATTTGGATTCAGGCACATAATATGAGACTTTTTTATCACCAATATAACAAGGCACAAAGCAAGCACTGGGTTTTTACTGTATGTCCTGCATGGACAGTTACATTAAAAAGTCTCTGAGCTCTTGGGATGACCTTGATGTTTGTACAAATGGCTATAAATGTTTAAATAATTTTCATCATCATAACCTATTAATAAGCAAAGAGCTTTTTAAAACAAAGCATGCACACTGATTTGCATTACTACATCTAAAATGAGCAAATGGTGGAATTAGTCGAGGTCATTGATTCAAAAACTTTACATAAGCTATTTTACATAGATTTTGATAAATATATTCATTCTTCAAAATCTTACAGGTTTATATGCCTAATTTCTATGTCCAGTATACTGAACAGTAAAAACAGCGACATTTATAGAATATCATCTACTGTTACGACTAAATTCACATTAAGTTCTACTTTTACCAAAAAAATAAAAAATCTAGAATGACTGGTTTTCTAATGCAGTACTAATCAAAGCATAGTTTACTAATTGAGTCCAATTAATAATCCAAATGTCCAAATTACTGGACATTAAAATGTATCCCAATATTTATGTATGTGAAATAAATATCTATTTCCTTTCTTACTTTCACAAGCAGGACCTCCTAGACCAGGAGTCGGCAACCCAAATGTTAAGAAGAGCCATAACATTTCACCATCTGGCTGTCAATACTGTGTGTCACAGTATGTGTTAATAAGCTACAGGCTAAAAAGTATAATATGAACAACAACACAGACTTACTTTGCTCTGCTTTCAGCTTTAGCTCAGCTACAGCTGCTTTTCCTGCATCTCCGGCAGGAAACTTTTCCTCAGAAGTAGAATAGTTTCTTGTAAAATGTCTCTCAACGTTAGAGTTTTCACGAGGCTAAAGTCGCTTCTCATTCACCATATTCTTGTTTGAATTTTAAGGTGGAACGGGACAATTCGAATTCGAAGAAGCTGGCGAATGAGAAGCTGACTTCAGCTTCACACATTTTTAGTGTTTGACAGTTTCTCACTGCAGATTAAAGGTATCAGGAGACCAGCTGGAATGTTAAAAAATGTCCTTGGCTAAAATTCATTTGCCTCCAAACTATCGATGATCTCTTTGCCTTTATGTTAGTTACTAGCTAAGTGAGATTATTGTCTGTGTTACTATAGTGACCAGTAGTTTGTGTGCCAATCTTCAGGGTTAAAGGGTGAATTAGCAGTTCTACATTAACTCCAGCGTTTAAGACCGTTTACTGTTAAAACTGTGTTGGAAAGGTCAGCAGAGCTTTATTTCACAGCAAAGCAATATTATTTTATTTTTCCCAAAGAATCTAATTCTACTGTGGAGCCGCAACAGGAGAGTAAGAAAGCTGCATGTTGCCGACCCCTGTCCTGGAAGATCATGCATTCAAAAAACATTTCTGAGATAAATACAGGATCATTAAGAATCTCGCCAGCTGCCATGTGTGTTTTTCTTAATAATAAGATAAAAAAAACATGAGAAATCAGAGTAAGGGTTTATGTGCGCTGAAAAACCTGATTAGCAGTTAAAAGCCAGCTCTCTTTATCAGATTTCCAGACCTTAGTCTAATTTAAGAGATTGGTGTTTGCTGTTTACAAGACCACTTAAACAATTAAACTCCCTAAATCCAATAATCATTAATAATCACTAGGTGCCTGTAAAAGCTCTCAGTGTCAAATATTTTCATGATTTTTAAAGGAGAAGCTGAATTTAAGAATGGCATCTGACTGGTGATGAACACCTCCGAAGGTGCAAATCAACATCTGTCTGCACACAGCCTAACATCTGGCTCAGGTTCTCTCTACTGTAGAGGACAAAGTCATTAGTGTTGATACATCTCAGACAAACACACAGATTTTCGAGGGAGTCCGAGGCTCTGAACAAAGGCTATGTTTCTGATGGATAGCAATGCTAATTCACAATCTGCATAGAGGAAAAAGCTCTGATGACTCATGCTGTATGTAAGTTATCATCTTATCTCCAGGACACTGTGGCCAGCAGACAAACATCAGCCTCAGTGTTCAACCTTCAAACTTTTCTCGGTCACAGTGATGACTGCTTTATATCCTAATAAAGGTCAGATGAGGCTAGCTTCAGCGCACAGAGTACAGCTAGCAGCGCTAACCAATTACAGCTTTCTAAAAGACACCATATCTTTTCAAATTTCTTACTGTAGCTGGAGGACATATAGCCGTTATGAACTCATGCATGTACGCGCACACACACACACATAGACTTCATCACCCAGTGATATGCAGAGTCTGTGCTGAGCACAGCAGCCTGCATTTCCCTGCGCTAATGAGCAGGGCTGGGATGTAATGGAATACAGGACCTAGGGATACGCATTCAGAATGCAGAAATTAAGTGCCTGTATTCAGTCCGAATTACATTTTGTAAAGACCGTATTCAAAATACAGTTCATTTTTGCATTTAGAGGGTAATACCTTTAGAATAATAACCAACTACATTTAAAAAATATACACCGTCTTACAAAAACACATCATCAGTGCTTGTATACACACTGTTTTCAAATAAGGCATGTAGCAAACATTTTCATAAATAAATTCAAAGAGGACATCTGTCAAAAGCTTCTTTACTAAAAGTTCCTGCTAAAGCCTGAGTAAATGGATAAATCAGTGTGATGATCAGTTATTAATCTCAGTGTTACTGAGCTCTGCTAAAGCCTGAGTAGACTGATAAATCAATGTGATGATCAGTTATTAATCTCAGTGTTACTGAGCTCTGCTAAAGCCTGAGTAGACTGATAAATCACTGTGATTATCAGTTATTAATCTCAGTGTTACTGAGCTCTGCTAAAGCCTGAGTAGACTGATAAACCAATGTGATGATCAGTTATTAATCTCAGTGTTACTGAGCTCTGCTAAAGCCTGAGTAGACTGATAAATCAATGTGATGATCAGTTATTAATGTCAGTGTTACTGAGTTAATTTCAGCGTTACCAAACAGAAATAGGGAACCTTTTAGCTTCTTTATTAAAAACAAAAGGGTGAAAAACGCAAATACAAATACAAAATGCACACATTTGCACCTTCAGAAAAAAATAATGGAATTACCAAAAAAAAACTAAGAACACAACACTTTATCTTCTTTTTAAACACACATATACCATATGCAAAATATAAACTTTAAGAAAAGTAAAGATGAAAAGTTTAGTTTTTTTTATTAAAGAAGCTGAACAGTTCCTGATTCCTGTTTGGTTTATTGAGTAAAATCATTCAGAATAATCATGTCAATTGAGAAGGTATGTGTGCTTTCCATTTAACTTGAGGGAACACAAAAATTAGTATAGAGCAATTAATACCAGTAAGTGGTCGTCTCTCAAACATGAGTTCGTAGGATAATTAATGGAAAAGGTTGTCATGTTACTTGGAAGGACACAAAAGCAGTAATTAATGGTTGTGTAAGAGGAATTTATGAAGTAATTAATGGTCAGAATGTAAAGATATAATGGCCATTAATCATCAAAGTTGCATTAAAAAGAAGACGTTTCATTGCCTTTTTATAAAGGATGAACTGCTCTGCGTCTGATTCATAACAGTTTTGTATGAGGTGGAAACAAGTGGAGATTTGACCATAAATGATAAATCAGCTTCAGTGCATGAAACCAGCCTATCAGCACCTCATTTACATATCATTTACATGAAGCACACACTAACTCATGCAGATGTTTCTGTAACCAGCCAATAAAACGGCAGTGTATGGCATGAAAGTGCGTGGAGTTTGATGTCCAGCAGTGAGTGCACTCCTCCCCTGCTGACCAAACTTAACTGTATTAAAATGACAACTGGAAAAGAAATCACATGTATAATAAACAAAATACTCTGTGTGTGTTGTGTAATTAATTCCCTATAAATGCTGTATTATTGCAGTGTATGCCATGAAACAAATGTAATGTGCCTTTAAACTGAACATGAAATAGTTGCAGGATTTGTTTATATCAGTGCACATGTAAAGTAAGTGCGTCCACTTGTGTACTGGACTGTCATGCACACAATTTAGTATTATTGATATTTTCTTTTCGCCCGAAGACTGCTGGGATAGGCTCCAGCACCCCCCCACGACCCTGACGGAGAAGCGGCTTAGAAGATGGATGGATGGATGGATGGATATTTTCTATTGTTATTATTTTTGCTACTACAGATGATGTTGATAATAGTTTTGGTTAGTTAGCCACATACTCAGCATTTACATGCACCCCTACCAGGTATGAGTTAGTTTGTACAGATATGCCACAGATGAAAGTGATGAAGAACAAACCCGTCCGTTGGTTTGTGTGCGCTCATCTTACACTCAGATGTGAACCTAAGCATCTTTAATGAACAAGAACCAATGTGATAAAAGTGAAGCACTGACTATATGGGGGTGATGGAAAGTTCATTAACAGATAATTAACAGGATTAACACATAAGTGTTAGTAAGTTATCGTGTTATTTCTTTATATGAATAAAAATGCTTATTAGTTCATTAGCAGTGTAATAAGCAGCAGTTAATACACAGATAATGAGTAAGTAAGCTATAAACTAACCACAAAAAACTTATCAACTAACAGTGACCATTAATAATTGATAAGTGCTTAATCAGTTACTAAGTAATAGCTAATGCTTAAAGAAGAGTTAACTAATAGCTAATTAATGGGAAATGAATAGTTGATTATTATATGATTAATGATTGATTGGCCACCCTTAATGTAAAGTGTTACCAATGTAAGTAAATTTTTCATGAAACATTTCAAGAAACAGAATAATTACATGAAGAAAATGAAAACCAGTAGCAGAACAGTGTGATATAAAAAAATCCAATGTGTCTTTCCAAGACTTACTGTAAAGGTAAATTTGTTATGTATTGTAAAGAATTCCATTACGGAATCCAACTGTATTCAGTGTTTAGCCATCGCTACTTTTTCAATGTATTTTGCTCTACTCTTGTAATGAGTGCTTAGATAGATGACGGTGACTCAGATAGGATACAGGGGACTAACCGCAGCATTCCGCTTCATGCACAACTTGTTAGCTCTAATTTCCCACATCACATCATCATTTCCACAAATTTTGATAAATTGTTGCCAATTTTACACCAGCTGAGTCTTTCTTGAGATGAGGCTGATATACCATGTTGCGACACTTATTGGCCGTTTTATCAGCAACACTGCTGTGCGTGATACACTTGTACTAGCAGAATGCACACTACAGTGTCGGTATCACTGCCGTTTTACCCCTCCAAACGAATATCAGGTCAAATGGACTATAACCTATATGGCAAAAAGTATCTTTGGAACAATAATATAGAAGAAATTTCTCTCCCTCGATGTTTTTTAAGATGCAAACCCTTTTTTTGTTTTGTTTTGTTTTTCATTTTTTATCTTTACCAAGTTTTCTCCTCAATATAGTTGGTCTCCCCACATCACATGATGTTACCATGCTGGGAAGGTGAAGGCAAGGCAAGTTTGTTAATATAGCACCTTTTATACATTGCTGTCATTCAAAGTGCTTTACAAATCGCCGTAGTTAGAACAAAACCTCGTATCTCCAAAAGAAAAAAAACATGCTATACTTGTAACGTGAGTCAATGGAACCAGACATTTTTCCAGGTCGTTTTGGGTTGTTTCTTTTGGTTCATTCATTAGGACATTTCCATACAATTTAAAGGACAACAGGTACTGAAATGTCAAAAACTAAAAACATGTCAAAAATGAAGATGCAAGGTTTGTTCCGACAACAGCAAAATGAGAACATACAGGGTCAGTAAAGGAGGACAGAACTTAAAAACATGACTAAAACATGATTTAAGGCAGTAGATTTGATAATCATTTAATTAAATAAAAACTCAAACTAGAAATGAAATTATGATAATTAAATTTGTAAAAATTAAGTTAGGATAATAAATAGAGGAGAAAGGTCTAGAAACACTAACAGTGTTGGCTAAAAGCTGCTAAATAGGAATATTTTGAGCCTGGATTTACAGTGTCCTGTTTCGGAGTTCTTCTAATGCTGTCTGTCAACTTGTTCCATTTATGAGCAAGCCTTTTTTTATATTTTATCAGCATATGAGTAATGAATGTAAGACCATGTCCATGTAATGATTTATAAACAAGCAGCAGTGAAGGTGAAGGCTAATACATGCTTCCTCCTAGTGAATCTGAAGCACCACTGCATCTTTTCAAGCTGCTACTAAAGCAACATAATTGAACAGCTCAACACACTTGGAGAAGAAAAGACTGCATTGGGTAAAATCATGCTGATTAATTGGGGAAAGAGAGAAGGCCTTTCCCCCCATCCAGAAAGAGTGAGGACAGTTATGATCTCTTGGACTCCTGGCCATGGATGGTTGTGTCAGTGTGTCAGAGATCAAACTCAAGGTCTCCCAGTGATCGTGCCAACACTTTCCCTTTTAATAAGCGATGCATTTTGTTATAGCTATATGAGTGGATAAAGTGAGCTTCATCAGAATGTACTTATTACCTTCAGTATTTAAATCAAATGAATACAGAGTAAACACAGTGTGTGGTTATAATTACCACCCAGTGAGAGCAACAGTGGCTACATGTTCCACCTCCTGTGTGATTGTAGCTTCTTACTCTCACACAGCTATGCTATGTCCTTGTGGCATGCCCCCATCCCCTGGGCCCCAATGATGGCCGCAAGAGAAATTCAGTAGTCCCTAGCCTCACTTCCTGGCCACCCCGTCCAGTCCCACAGCCGTCATTAGGGCACAGGGGACGGGCGCATGCCACAATCCTGTTTGGATTTGGAACTGGAGCTCCATATGTTTTATCCATAGTGTCCATGATATGTTGCTCATATCAGCAGTGAGTTTTGCTTGTAAATAATACTCCAGACTTGATGTACTTATACATCTTGATGTACTTATATATGATAAATTCCTTGCATGGAAGTAGCCTTGAATGGAAGCTGCTATTTAAAGGCTGCATTTTGATGAGGGGACACAGCAACAGCACTCAAGCAGCAGGGCTTAAATTAGGGATAGTTTGAATAATCAAACTAGGGTCAAATTTGTATAAAGTTTGGTAAAGTTAGTAATTTATTGTGTTAACTTGTTATTAACTTGACTTTGACACCACTAATTATAGTTTTTTAATGAATCACGTTTGCATTCAATGGACACGTCTTTTCTTCGGCTTACAAATATAGTTTCAATTGAAAGTTTAGAATCTGCACTTTCTCTGCTTGTGTCAATCATCTGTGAATGAGAAACACTTTAACAAAATATACAAAAAGGCATTTCGATGTTTTTACACCAAGGGCCGATGCCTCGACAGGTGATTCCTGAAGAACTCATAATGTGAAAGTTCTTTAAAGTTTATTTACTTTACTATGGAACTGTATGTCCAAGCCAAGAACCATTTATAAACCTTTATATAGTATATAATAGGTATACCGAAAAACTGGTCAATGATCTTAAGTTCAAGGTAGGTGTACCAAATAAACTACAGACACAGTAGCCTGTCTGATAAGTCTCTATAGTAAGTTGGGGTTGGGAGATATATATATTGATCCAGTGCCAAAAATTACGAAGTCTAGCATCCCGATACCATTACCGATACTTTTAATAGTCATCTGGTGCACATAAAAAAAGGCAATTTCTTGACTTAGTCTTAGCTAAACTGTCCAGGAGCCAATCCATTGATCTATTATTGTAAAATCTTGTTCCTCAAGAAATAACATGAATGATTAAAATATTCAAATATCAGGTCTATCGCTATATTCCTGGATAATACTTCTAAATGTATGTTATCATCATACCTATTCATTTGACACAATCCCTTTTTTGGGCACCAAATATACATCAAATTTCACTGGACCAATTAAGAAAGCACGATATCCATTTTCTAAGCAAGGATCATTTCTCAAATGGAAACATGAAATTCAATAGTATTGACACTTCACTGTCGGTCCGCTCAGCCTTGCAACCAATCCTCTTTTTTCCATCTACAAGCGGGCAGTCTCATCGAAGCCTTTCAATAGGTTACAGCTGCTCATGACGCGTGGTGAAATTAGACTGCACTCATAAAGCCAGGCAGAACAGACCCCTGCATTTCACAGTAATCTCCAACCAAAAGAGCCCCAAGGCTGCATCCATTTACCGTAGGCTGAGGAATTAATATGATGAATGAATGTAAGCGCAGTAATGCTTGGCCAGATAAACAACATCATCAGCATATTAATGATGGCTGATAATGGTTGAGATTGGTCTGCTCCGCTGCTGTCGTGGCTGGTCCCAGTGCGTGAACGAAGCAGACTCCAGATGGCAAATTGCATTTAGGACTTGAGACACCAAGGAGCCAGCTCAGCTCGCTGCTACCTGTTTTCTCTCCAAACAGGAAAAAAAGATGAGAGCGAGAGAGAAAAGAGAAGAAAGATGGGAGGCAACCAATTCCCCTGTCTGGACTGAACTCGCTGAGAGCTACCCACTTGTCTCCTTCAATCACACTGATCTCACTCAAGCAATCATTCAACAGGGCTAATTTCATTTGTTTACTACCGCAGCAATATTAAGCGTTGATACACATTCGACACATCTAAGCTCTTAAAAGTGAAAGTTCCTGAATGGTTCTTGGAGGAAAAACCTGCAATTGCTGTAGAACCTTTACATTTGGTGAAGATTCTTTTAACGTTTTTCATGTTTGCATGTCTGAGAGACCTCAGTTAGTCAGGATAGTAAATAACATCTCCATCACCACCACACTGAGCACCGGTGCCCCTCAGGGCTATGTGCTCAGTCCACTGCTGTTCACTCTACTGACTCACGACTGTACTGCAAAGTACAGCTCAAATCATATCATCAGGTTCGCTGATGACACAACTGTGGTAGGTCTGACCAGCAAGAACAATGAGTCAGCGTGCAGAGAGGAGGTGCAGCAGCTAATGGACTGGTGTGGAACCAACAACCTGTCTCTAAATGCAGATAAAACTAAGGAGATGGTTGTTGACTCTTCCGAAGAGTGCAAGGTGACCACCCCCCACTGAACATCACTGGCTCTGCTGTGGAAATTGTCAGGAGCACCAAGTTCCTCAGTGTCCACATCACCTGGACCCTCAACACCAACTCCATAGCCAAGAGAGCCCAGCAGTGCCTCTACTTTCTGCGGAGACTGAAGAAGGCTCATCTCCTCCCTCCCATCCTCACCATTTTCTACAGGGGGACTGTGGAGAGCATCCTGAGCAGCTGCATATTCGCCTGGTTTAAATGCGCTGCCTCAGACCGCAAGACCCTACAGTGTATAGTGAGGACAGCTGAGAAGATCATCGGGGTCTCTCTCCCCTCCATCATGGACATCTACACCACACGTTGTATCCGGAAGGCCACTAGCATTGTGGACGACCCCATCCATCCCTCACGTGGATTTTTTTCACTGCTGCCATCTGGCAGAAGGTACTGGAGCATCTGTGCCACCACTGCCAGACTCTGCAACAGCTTTATTCCTCAAGCAATCAGGTTCTTAAACTCACAAGGACTGAGCTAACCCCCCACCCCCCCTCTCACACACACACTCCACACACAACTCTTTTGATGCTCTACTTGCACTATCTGGAACATTGCTGTTACACTGTGTTTTCACTGTTTTACTCAGGTTTTTCTACCTCAGTAACTGCTGTTTATGTCTGTCATCTGACTGTGTGACTCACAGATCACAGCATGTTAATATCTCTGCACCTTATCCCACGACCTCATGTCCAGAATGAGTGCTGTGTCGGTGCTGCACTGTCCTGTCTGCTTACTGTGTCTAATGTCTGTTTAATTTATTGTATTTATTGTTTCTACCTTAATTATTTGTTTGCACACGATGTCTGCGCATTCACACTTTGTACTTATTGTTCCTTATTGCACCATGATGTTCCTGGAGGAACGTAATTTCACTCCACTGTGTACATAGATGGAATGACAATAAAAACCTCTTGACTCTTGACTTGACTTGACTCTCACCTACAAAAATGACTCCTCATTTTTATGATTCCTCAGGTTCTTCAGTAGCTCTTCTATGGCCACTTTCTAGAATGTATATATTCATACATAAAGCATAGAGACTTCAGATGGGGCACCAGGAACCCATCTTCACCCTGTTGTACTCCCATATATCTTTGTATGTTCATTGGTATCAGTTGCACAAAACTCTATGACCAGAGAAAAGAGTTTACTGCTTGTGGCTGTCCTCCAAAACTCTTTACAATCTTTTTTATGGTGCTGAACACCAAAGGGAACCGGCCCTGCTGCTGGTATGGATCCACAGCGCAGTATATATAGCACCCAGGCCGGTCATTCAATACACTGTGATGCTAAAAAACGACTGTCAAGCACAAACTGTATTGATAAAGAGAGAAAATGGAAGATTAATAATAAGCACCGCCAGTTGTGGATGGAACTTTTGCAATGTGCCTGAATTCATATTCCGTGATTTCACTGTGCATTTTAATACGGAATATAAAATTCCTGCATGTGCTGCTTTAGTATCCTTTTAGCATCTCATTTCACGCAGCCAGTAGGACCTGTTTTCATCCAGATCTGTAATATGTACAGGCCCCAGTGGGATCTGTCATTTCATACCAATTTGGCACAAGGTTGCAGTTTGAAGTTTGACTGGCCGTAGTAGACAGATAGGTTTAATCCAGAAAAATGACCATGTCCTTCATGGCCACTGCCTTCAACTCAATGAATCTGCTCATACTCTTCATGCTTGCATTGCCACAGATTTTTCTTGTCCTTTTTTCTACTTTTTCAGAAACTCATGTGAAGAGGGTTTGAAAGGTCCAAGGCTTTTGGAGGGTGAAACATCTGATATAGTGCACAACAGATATTGAGGAAGAAGCATCTACAATCACTAATCATGTCCATTAAGGTCGGTAAGGTTTACATTTAAGTCAAGCAGAGGCTCACTTATACCCATTGTGTGAAATAACCCCTGGTATTTGGCAGGCTCATGTTGGCTGGCTACTCTGTCATTGTCTAGCTGCTAACTCACTTGCCATAGCAGCAGTGATGCTAGCTTTAGCTGGAACAAATTGTTTAGTTCAAAAGCTCTTCTTCTGGAATCACCCTTTTCTAGTTTGGTGATGCACTCTTCCACACTTTAATTGATTTTATACATGAAAAATGAGTAACAATTCACCCTTTCCACTAGTTTCATGGGCAATTAGCAAATATGCTAGGTACCATGGGTATAATTAAAGTTGTAGAGTTGTGTAAGGACCAACTGGTTGAACCAACTTGCAAAAGCGCCACCCTAAGGCAGACCAGCCTTAAGAACACCAAAGACAGAAGCTGACCATTTCCTGAGTGAAGAAGCAATAACCTTTCCCTGAATTTAAATTTTTTTCCACATCTGAGAGTATAGTTTTCAGGAACACCACCCCCCCAGAACTGATTTTGAGACATTCAGGGGTTACAAGAGGTTATTTAGACATTTCGCACCTTGCTTACACTTACTCTTGAGCGTCTATGGCTGGGAGTCCAAGAGAACATAACTGTCTATAATCTCTCTTGCTGGGTAGGATGACCTCTCTCCCTCCCCCATCACTCAGCAAGAATTTGCAATTAGTGTTCTCCTCCAAGCATGCTGAGCTGTCCATGACTTTGCAGTAAGAAGTCATGATGCTCCACAATTCTTAAAGATAGCACATCCAAGCCTTCATCCTCCCAGCTCTGGTCACATTGACTAATAGGGGAGAGCTAGCTAGTGCGTGGAATGGAACACAATTCATTTAGGGACAAAACTTGCCCCTTAAACTTGTTCGAATCTGCTGCAAGAGTAGTTGTGGTGTGGGAATGCACATTTTGTCTTGTCTTTTGCTGTCTTTTGTCTTTGCACTGTTTACTATGCATCTTTTATTACTGCACTGGAAAAGTAGCCCGATAGTGTTTCGTCATACTGTACTACCCTGTATTGTATAATGACAATAAAGTTGAATTGAATTGAATTGAATGTCCATGTTACGCAAAATATACATGCATGCAGACTGTAAAAATTGAAGATGCTTTACTAGTTTGTGGGAGTTCCGAAAAGTCGTCAGAAAAAAAAAAACAGGCCAAGATTGGTTCCAAAATAATCCAAAACCAGGAAAACGCAGTCATAAGTCAAAGGGATGAGGCAGAAACGCAGAGTTGGAACCAATAGACAAAAAAGTCAATAAACAAGAAAAACAAAGCATAATTCACAATAGCTCTATTAACAGACAGACAGAAAAGGTGAAAATGATCAGTATTTAGGCTAGGCTGGTCTCGAACAGGTTGTGTGTTGAGGAGACATAGTCACGTGATCATCCAAGGGCACCAAAAAAGGTTCTGCTATTGCTAGGATGTCAAGGTTTGTTACAATACAACCATTTTCAAAAAGGTTCTATATAAAGCCATCTATAGCACATTCTCCATCAATCTGAAGAAGGTTTCATGATGCAAAGAACCCTTTGATCATGCAAAGGATTCTTTGTTCATGGTTCTACCATTTGCTTAACTAAAGAACTCTTGAAGAGCCATCATTTCAAGTGTGTAGAACTCCTCTAGGTAAGGTTTTGTGCTGGCCAATAAGGCCTCATTATGATTTGTGCTTGGACCCCAGAAGACCTTGCAACAGTACTCTAAGTTTTTTGGGGAGTTGTATGTTTGAAAATAGAGATTATATTTGACTATAATTGGTTCTAACACTCCACAATCAATGCAGTTGAATTGCCACCTTCAGATCAATGAATCACGATGCAGCTTGTCTGAATTTTATGGGATACAAAATTGCAGCCTGTAAAAATGCCCACTACCCTACTCCGCACTAAATTACAATGCCTGATGCGTTCTGCATCTTTCAAAATCAGCCACACAAAAACATGCCTGCTCACTGTTTGTCAGTCTTTCCTTTTTCCTCATCAACATCAGTTTTAATATATTCTCTTTTCTTCTGCCTTTTCATGGCTCCTCTGTGAAGCAATAGGCTTTAACAACGGCCCCACAGCATCATTTACTAAACTTTCACTGTAAAGCAGAGCAGATGATTTTTCATTTTTATAGCTGTAATAAAACCAGTGATCTTCATCATAATGACCTTGTTGGGCTTGTTGTTTGTTTGCGCGGGCTTGCCATCACCCACAATGCTCATCATCAGCCACGACACCACTGCAATTATGAAGAAAACCGTTGCCTCCGTACTTGGGGGGCCAAATGTCAGCATTCGATTCAAATTAACTTAAAGTCATAGGCTACATTAAATAAAACCTTTAGATCCAGAAAAAGCCATTCTGCTGGTCTTGCTTTTTTTATGTATCTCCAGGGTTTGGATGTAACAGAATATAAGAATTGTGATTACAGAAATTAAGTGTCTGTATTTAGTGCTACTCAGTGTTACTGAGCTCTGCTAAAGCCTGAGTAGACTGATAAATCAATGAGATGATCAGTTATTAATCTCAGTGTTACTGAGCTCTGCTAAAGCCTGAGTAGACTGATAAATCAATGAGATGATCAGTTATTAATCTCAGTGTTACTGAGCTCTGCTAAAGCCTGAGTAAACTGATAAATCAATGAGATGATCAGTTATTAATCTCAGTGTTACTGAGCTCTGCTAAAGCCTGAGTAGACTGATAAATCAATGTGATGATCAGTTATTAATCTCAGTGTTACTGAGCTCTGCTAAAGCCTGAGTAGATTGATAAATCAATTTGATGAGCCAGTTACTCACTACACACTGTTAATTTAGAAGAACTCCTTTTGATGCTATAGAGGACACCTTTCAAAACATTTCATCTACAACACATTTTACCATCAACCTGAAGAACATTTCACAATTAAAGGAACCCTTTAAAAATGCAGTGGGTTCTTTGAGTGTTCATAGCTCTATATACAACTTTCTTTACTAAGGAATGGTTGAAGAACCAGCCTTTTTATGTGTGTAGAACTCCTCTGGGCAATATTTTGTAATGGCCCATAAGACATTTAGGACAGTATTCAGTAAAAATTTTTTACCCAACACTGTAGAGTGGGCCAAGGCTAAAACTTCTTATTTCCAGCTTGAGTTTGAATTAGAATACAGTAGAATGCAGTAATGAACAAACGCACGCATTAGACCCATTTTAATTACTGTATGTTGTATGTACAATCACAAACTAATCAGAGCCTTTGATGCCTTTAGTGCAGATATGATTTGCTGCCACTGTGTTTTCGTTAGCACTTGTAACAGCCTGATGAACATTATTTTAAATCGTCAGAAGTTTTATTTTGGCATGCTGCTAATTTTGGATTCATTTAGACTAGGAAATCTACTCACAATGCATGGTCCTTCTGAAAAGGAGAACCAACTGTGATTAGCTGAGTCTGCAGAGAATTTACAACAAAAAAGCAGCTGAAGGATAGATAAGGGTGAAGAGAACAATCAGCATTGCGTTAAAAGCTCTAATGTTTTTATAAATGAAATGTGGGTGTGGAAATTTGACGCATGAAGATAAGAACAAACCCATTTGGTTTTTTCTGTGAAACGCTAAGCTCATATTTGTCAATGTCCAACATGCCTGAAGTTCCTGCAGATGTTCACGCAAAAGGAACAGGAGTGATTCATATCCAGATGCATTAATGGAAATTTCACAGCAGTGAGCTCCTTTCAAGGCTTGAGGAACTGACAAATTGGGAATAAGTTGGGAATAAAAAGCTTCTGTTCCTCTGCTCAAAGCTTGCTTCTAAGGAGAAGGAAGCACTGCTGGCATGACAGCTAGTTTCACTGCATCTTGAAATAATTTGTATAATTTTAGCCTGAATACTACTTTTCATCTTATTTAAAGTCCTTGCATCTTTTTGGCTTCACAGCAAGTCACTATAAAGGTCTGGCGTACTAAGCTTTTGTGTGTCAGTTTCAGGCCCAAATCGGATGCAGTCTAACCCCATGACGTACTGAACGGGCACACAAGCCTAAACACACAAAATGCGCTTCTCTCCCTCATACATACAGAAGTGTGCAAAGGTTTGAACAACCCCAGTCAAATGAGGTGTTGTTGGCTGTCTATGTGAGAATAAGTGAACACATCATCTACAGAGCACACAGTTAAATATATTATTTCCTATGTCAATTTCTCTTTATTTGTAGAGTTATTTGTTGAGTTTTGACTTTAAAAAGATAAAACATAAAATATATAATGCACCATCATTTTTGCACAGCCCACATTGTATGTTTTGTTTTTAATTCAACAAAATAATATCAATTTTGCATTAAAATGAGTCTTAGAAAATCAACAAAATATGTCATTCGACCAGGGGTGCCCAAACTTTTGCATTCAATTATGCATTTGAGTAATGATTGTGTGAAATGTGCTGATTGCACAGGTAATGAGTGGAGAAACTGGAAGTGTCTTATTAATCTCAAGAAACACTGAGATTAATAACTGATCATCACAGTGGTTTATCAGTGTACTCAGGCTTTAGCATGAGGCTTTAGCATGAACTCCAGTGTAAAGAAGCTGTTAATTGAGGCCGTCTTTAGAGTGGGTGATTACATGTTGTGCTTCATTTGCTGACGTTTGAGATGCTAGTGTCTCTGCCTTGTTGTCAGCTTGTCTGAGTTCCTGCCTTTTGCTGCTAGTTAAGTAGTAGTTTAGGAGATGTTCATGTGGTGTTCTTAGGTTAAGTGTTTGCTTCCATCAAATCCAGTGATGCTTCTAAATATTCAAAGTCTTCATTCCATTTTCAAGACTTAATAAAAGTTTTTTTTATTTAAGTATTTCAGAGAAATAATGTTAAATAGGTTTAAGGAGGTTTAAGCTGCAGATAAGCTGTTTTCATGAGGGGGTATCCCTGGTGTTTAATCAAAACTGTGAAGATAAGGTCTATTGTGGCACAGCACAGGCTGGGTAGAGACATAGATCTGTTTACAACAATCAATCAAAAGTGTTATTAGCAACATGCAGAATTTTAGTGTTTTTGGTCCTTCTGTTAAGGTGGGAGACCCCTGATGTGAGGTACAGCTAATGTAAGTTAAGAAAGAACAGTGAAAAATTTAAATCTTCAGTTTTAAAGCAGGAAAACAAACTGCTGAAGCAATTGTTGGTTGATTATGGAAATCCAAGAATGGAAAGGCCACGTTTAAAGTATTTGAGTGTGAAAATGCACCCGAAACAGCCATTTAAGGACACAAGAAAAAGAACCAGTGGTTCCCTCATTAAAACCTGACCATTTTTCACCCCTGCTAACGTGAAAGTGCTGGTAAATATCAAACTCACTCAAGCTCACCTTTCATTCATGTACTCATAGATTTAATGTAATAAAAAAATCAACACCATTTAGTGGATTTAGAGGCTGAAGTTGGCCTCCTATTCTCATTTTCGTGTGCCACCTTAGAGCCTGAATGTAACTGCCACACAATTTAAGGTGGAACGGGAAAATTTGAATAAGAAGCTGCTGAAAAAAAAGCTGACTTCAAGAGTTGAAAGGCATGAAAAGGGATGAGGAGGTCGCTCTGTTTCCACTTCACAGGTGGGTTACATAAACTTATTTTTGCTGAACCAAGAGGTGAGTTTTGTTTTGTTTTGTTCCATTTGCTAATATTTGTGGTAGCAATTAGCTTCTCAGCAGCAATTGTAGCAACAGTTTGCTAACCCACTACCTAACTAACATTAGTAACATTACTTGCAGGGTCATTGTTTGCTGTAACATTACATTACGGCATTTGTCTGTACAATGTTTGTGAAGAGTTTTTCCAGCCAAGTGTTGACTTAGCACTGCACAGCCGATTTGGAGGTGGAGCTTTGGACGGAGCACTGAAAGAAGGGGTAAATGAGTCATTCTACAGAAACGTCCCCCTTTCTATCTATCCATAGGTGTCTCTGGTTTTACCAGTCCTCATTGGTGTTACACACAAGAAATGTAACACCAGTGACATTTTTAATGAACAAGACATTTTACAAATTGGCTGCTGCAGAGCATCAAACCACATGTTGTCAATCATGGAATATCCACTAAAATACATAATGTAATCCATTTGTGTTCTATTTTTTCACAATTGCCTAAGACTAAGTGGGTGAAACCAGTGACTTCAATTAAAAGCTTCATATGAAATCATGAGCTTACTGAGAATATTTCTGAAAACTGAATAGATACAGTGGACGTACCATGTGCTTTTTCAGTGGACTTACCTCAGTTAATAGGTAAAAGGAAACAAGTGATGTCATCAGTGTGATTCTTATTTCAAAATAAAAGATTTTTTTGTCATGCGGTAACACCAGTGACATGACTCCTGGGGATGACAGCTTTAATTATATATTTATAATATTTATTTGATATTTGTTTTCTTTATGTCGTTAAATGTATATATTCCATAGTCATGTATAGATTATTGTAGTTAAAATCGCAGAAAAACGTGTTTTTCCTTCAAAATATGGCCTCAGCCTTTACACATGACTAGCATTTCTGTGGTGCTCGGAATTCGAGATAATTGATTCAAAAACCAATATTGCTAAATTGAGGACTCAAGAAAGTGTAATTGTAATTGTCTGTTATCCTAAAATGTTTTGTGAGTGTAATATATCTGTAAATGCTAAGGACACAAATATGGATGTTTCTGTAGGATGACCCATTTATTTTGCTGTCATGTTCAAATATCAACATTCACCTGGATCGTACACTGCACCTTTAAAAGTTGGTTGTAGCTCTAATTTTGTTCTGTTCATCATTCTGGATCTGAAACTGTACAGAATCCAGCAGCCTGTGAGGTAGTTGGTGTTGACTGAAGTCAAGAATGACTCACAGCTAATTCAAACAATGATACATTTTCTGCTGCTACAAATTGGAAAAATAAGTGGCTGAAGTTCAAGTTCAATCGTTTTTATCTGTAGCCCTCACTGAACCGTACTGACTGCTGCAACTTCTGATATTCTCTAACACATCGCAGTAATTTCTCAAGTGTCTGGGTGTTGCAGCGGGTGATGTTAGCACGTTTGTTTAAGTGTGAAACTGTGTATACTGTATCACATGTCAGTGTAGCAGGATACATAACCTTCCCATCAGATGGCTGCTAAAAATAGACCAAGCCCCCCTCCTCGCCTTCTTCTTCTTCCCTCTCTCTATCTCTCTTTCCTATTTTTCCCTTGCTCCCAACACCCTCTCCACCACAGCTAATATGGATCACGCCTCCCCTCCTTCCTCGCCCCTCTCCACACATTCAATCTGGCATAAATTCACAGAGCGTGCGACGCCGCCGTTTAAAGGCGCATCCGTCTCAATGGGGACCTGTGAAGAAGTGCTGCTGGCAGTATGATGCACAACAGCAACCCATCCTGCTTCAGTCTAACTGTGGCACTCTAATTTTCTCAAACGGGAATGGGAGATGCATGGGCCTCTATTAGTCCAAATACGGTACAGAGGAGCAAGGCATTTATGTTATAGCCATTAAGTGAGACAATTAAGAGACTGCGACTTTAATGGAATAGCTTAGCAAAAAAAAAATTTTTTTCTAAAAATTTCCCCCAAATCCCAAGACATGTTTAGTGTGTGACACATAATTCTTTAGTTTAGCACTGGAACTACAGTGTAACAAGTAATAGAGCTTATACGGTACCGGTTAGTGTTGCACCAACACTACTGTATCGAATCGGTTGATACTTGCACTTAAACACAGTATCAGTATTGGTGATAAGCGATTTCTGACGCATGCATGTGCGACAGGAAACAGGACTTAACAACATGTCAGGGGTGAGGGATGACAAGCAGCAGTAAAAATGCTCATGGCAGAATGCCTTTAGCCTCAATTTAGCCTTTTGCCTGCTAGCTGAACCTATGCATCCAGCAGCCCTGCCTGCAGTGCACCTCCATCAGTCAGCTGTATCACTCAGCAGCGGGGTCTCTTCAACCAAACCAGAAAAAAAAAACACTGAATACCACTGATACTGACAGCATGAATGATGGTTGCCTTCTACGCTGTAGCCTGGGGTTCAATCCCCCACCCAGGTAACCACCCTACACTAAACCAGTAAGGGTCCTTGGGCAAGATTCCTAACACCACCTTGGTCTCCCTGTGTAAAATGATCAAGTTGTAAGTCGCTCTGGATAAGAGCGTCAGCCAAATGCTGGAAATTTACTGAACTGATGCTCATAGATGCTAAGTGTGATTTATTTGTGATGCAGAACATAAAAGATATTGTAATCATAAAAATATCAGGACTAAGTGAGTTAGGTTAGATAGAGTTAGTATCCGTATCGGTACGCAGTATCAGCTGATACTAAAGGATCGGGTATCAGTATCAGAAGGGAAAAAGTGTTATCACTGTATCTCTAGTACTAATTATCATTGTGAAAACTGTGCATCTAAACAATCTGTGGCAAGTTGTTAAGTAATCTCAAAGAGCAAACTTGCTTATGTGATTTCTGATACTACATGACGTACTGTAGAGGTGGGTGATATGGGAAACATACAATACTGCAATACTTCAAGATATTTTCAAGACATAAGATTTGTCATGATATGTATTTTTTCAGATATCTGATCGGTTGGAGCTGAGAAAAAAGAACTATTGGTGCTACCTTTACAAAATACTACCAAAACCTGTGAATACAATGATTATTTATTTAATATCTGGCATATTATGTTGCACTAAATCCAGTTAAACGGGAGTAATTCTGCTCTCTTTATAATGAAACAGAACAGACAGTTGGTCAGGGTTCTACAAGCACTGATGATATACATGACATGTTCAGAAAAGCATATTGTGTTGTGACATAATTTATCATGATAATGATACATATTGTCATGTTGCCAAGCACAAGTATTCATTATAGTTTAGCATGGACAAAAATTGGCTACTGCTGGTTTTCAATATTCAGACTTAGGCCTGGTCAAACCTTAATGAAACTTTAGTTGCTTGAAACCAACGTGAAACGAGGTTGCATAGAGTAAAGCAATTCACTTTAAATTTGTTTCTCACTAAGCCACAACAGTTGCAGCTTTGTAAGATATTCCTCTTCTGAGCCACTTATCTTCCAGGGTCACAAGGGGATACTGGCACCTATCCCAGCACACACTGGGCAGAAGGCAGGAAACACCCTGGTAAAGATAAACAAACACACACATTCACACCTAGGGGCAGTTTAATGTTGCCAGTTGGCCTGACTGCATGTCTTTGGACTGTGGGAAGAAACCCACACAGACATGGGGAGATTGTGCAAACTCCACACAGAGAGGACCCTGGTCGCCTGGCCGGGGAACTGAACCCAGGACCTTCTTGCTGTGAGACACTGTACCACCCATAGGATTTTTTTCCACAACTCCGAGGGTCAGTGTTATTCAGATCCATATGATCCCAAACACATTCAGTGATGTCGGGGTGGTCAGTCCATTGAACACCACATTGTTCTTTTTTTGTCCATCTCCTTTTCTCAGTAAGGGCTTCTTAACAGCTCATCCTCTCAGACCCATAGTGTTGACTCCTCACAGTGGAAGGATGGCTGTGGATTTTTTC
Source organism: Pygocentrus nattereri (assembly GCF_015220715.1). NCBI lineage: Eukaryota > Metazoa > Chordata > Actinopteri > Characiformes > Serrasalmidae > Pygocentrus > Pygocentrus nattereri. The sequence continues at coordinate 9,739,822 of NC_051239.1, forward strand.
AGATTTGAAGTAAAAGTAGAGCTTGATTTTCTCTTTTCACTCAAAGATGAATGTTTACTGTTTATCTGATGCGGACAGTTTTGGTGGTCTGCCAGGTCTAGGACAGATTCTGTGACCTCCAGTTTTGGAAACTCTTGTTTTTTACTTATTTTCCTATGATTTACCCATTTCTTTTCCAAACCATGTGATGTCAGATGATGTTATTTCAATCAACTATTTTTAATTGACTTTTTTCAATTTTAAGTGTCTTAGAATCCATCCATCCATCCATTATCTTCCGCTTCTCTGGGGTTCGGGTCGCGGGGGCAGCATCCTAAGCAATGAGGCCCAGACCTCCCTTTCCCCAGCCACTTCCACTAGCTCTCCAAGGGGGATTCTGAGGTGCTCCCAGGCCAGCTGGGCGATATAATCACGCCAGCATGTCCTGGGTCTTCCCTGGGGTCTCAGGTGGACTTGCCTGTGACACCTCCCGGGGGAGGCGTCCAGGAGGCATCCTAACCAGATGCCCGAACCACCTCAGCTGGCTCCTCTCGACGTGAAGAAGCAGCGGCTCTACTCCGAGTCCCTCCCGGATGACCGAACTTCTCACCATATCTCTAAGGGAGAGTCCAGACACCCTGCGGAGGAAACTCATTTCAGCCGCTTGTATTCGCAATCTTATTTTTTTCGGTCATTACCCAAAGCTCATGACCATAGGTGAGGGTGGGAACGTAGATCGACTGGTAAATCGAGAGCCTTGCCTTATGGCTCAGCTCTTTCTTTACCACAACAGACCGGTAAAGAGCCCGCATCACTGCTGACCCAGCACCAATCCGCCCGTCAATCTCCCACTCCCTTGTACCATTACTTGTGAACAAGACCCCGAGATACTTGAACTCCTCCACTTGAGGCAAGAGCCTATCCCTGACCCAGAGAGGGCTCTCCACCCTTTTCCGCCTGAGAACCATGGTCTCGGATTTAGAGGTACTGATTCTCATCCCGGCCGCTTCACACTCGGCTGCAAACCGATCCAGGGACAGCTGAAGTTCGCGGCCTGATGTCCCCAATAGAACCACATCATCTGCAAACAGCAGCGATGTGACCCTAAGGTCACCGTGTCTTAGAATGATGCTGCTTATTTGTTGGTAACTATGCATCTTATTCTTTTAAAGCTGAACATGGCTATTCTGTTATTTTGTCTACTCTTTAGATATTAATGTCATTTCTGAATGCTGTTGTTGCATTTTTCTATGTGAAGAACATGATTTAACATTTAAGCTTAAGCTTTCAAAATTTTTATTCAGTTTTTGTTACCAACTACTTTTTTGAACATGAAAATAGGAAAATTAGTCATATGACACATTTATTAGTCACATTTTATTGCTTACTGTGATTAAACAAAACGACAATAAGTAGCTTTCTGTCATGGCTCATGCGGTCTTCCCCGGTGTTGCGAACTCCATTTCCGATATAATATATGGGAGGATATGTGACTTTGGACTTCCCTGAAACATCGGAGTCCATATTGGACTCCATCTCCCAGGAGACAACAGGGGATCATGTGACCGGACGCGATCAGTCTCGAAGCTATCAGCATTCACAGTTGCTGGATTACTGAATGTTTTCACCTGTGTTCACATGTCATATGATCACCGTAGTGTAGTATAGGTCAAGTTGGCTTTAGATAGGTCAAGTTGCGAAGTATTGTTTCCCTGTAAACTTACTGAGCGTTCTCCTTTGTTACCTGAATCTATTTTTGACTTGTGCTAGTTTCTCTCAACTCTGATTTTTGCCTTGCCCCTTTTGGTTTTGTTTGCTGGGTTTTGGACTCATGTTTTGACCTCTTTTGCTTGTTTCAACTACTGTGAGTTTTGGATTGCCCTTTGAGTTCTGTTTGCCTTGTGAGATGATCACCTTTGTGATCATCAACATTCTTTCGGTTTTGACACATGCATTTACTTTGACAACAACCTCAACTAAGGTAATTAAACCCATTTTCACTTTAATCCACTCTTGTCTGGAACTTGCTGAATCCTCACATAATACTTCACCAAGCATGCAGGTGGCGGATTCTGAAGTCTTCCAGAAGGCCTTTTCTGAGCAAGGGCAGCTCTTAGGTCGGCACTGGCAGGTACTAACCAGAGTTACACAGTCATTGGACTCCCTCACCCAACAACAAGCGTACCAACAAGCACAGTTAGCCCAACTCGTGGCTAGTGTGAGGGGACTGACTGGGCAACTTCAAGTTATGAACCTCACAGAACATCCAACCACTTCAGGAGCCAAATCAGGCTTCCATGGTATATCTGGTTAGTAAACCTGATAAGTTCTCTGGGGATCGTGATAAATGTAGAGGGTTTCTGCTGCAATGCTCAGTATACTACGACAGCTCACCTGCCAGTTCTGATCCCGCTAAGATTTCACTTATTGTGCCTAGACTAGCCAATCGAGCCTTGGAATTGGCTACTGCTAGTTGGGAAAAGTGAGGAAAATGGGAAAATGACAGTGAGACCTGGAGGGGTGTGATTGGGAGGAATGGCCTCTCTGATCTGAACCCGAGTGGTGTTCAGTTTTTGGACTTCTGCGCAAACCACAGTTTGTCCATCACGAACACCATGTTTGAACAAAGGATGTCCATAAGTGCACATGGCACCAGGACACCCTAGGCCGCAGTTCAATGATTGACTTTGTAGTCGTGTCATCGGACTTGCGGCCATGTGTTTTGGACACTCGGGTAAAGAGAGGAGCTGAGCTGTCAACTGATCACCACCTGGTGGTGAGTTGGATCAGGTGGTGGGGGAAGATGCCGGTCAGACCAGGCAAGCCCAAACGTATAGTGAGGGTTTGCTGGGAACATCTAGCAGAAGAACCTGTCAGATTGATCTTCAACTCACACCTCCGTCAGAACTTTGACCAGATATCGGGGGAGGTGGGGGACATTGACTCAGAATGGGCCATGTTCCGTTCCTCCATTGCTGAAGCGGCTGACTGTAGCTGTGGCCGTAAGGTAGTTGGTGCCTGTCGGGGTGGTAATCTTCGAACCCGGTGGTGGACACCCCAGGTGAGAGATGCCGTCAAGCTGAAGAAGGAGTCCTACCGGGCATGGTTGGCCTGTGGGACACCAGAGGCAGCTGGCAGGTATCGACAGGCCAAGCGATCTGCGGCTTCAGTTGTCGCCAAGGCAAAAACCTGTGTATGGGAGGAGTTTGGTGAGGCCTTGGAAAGTGACTTTAAGTCGGCTCCGAAAAGATTCTGGCAAACCGTCAGGCGACTCAGAAGGTGAAAGCAGTGTGCCACTAGCACTGTATATAGTGGAGATGGTGTGCTGCTGACTTCGACTGAAGACGGCATTGGGCGGTGGAAGGAATACTTTGAGGACCTTCTCAATCCCACCGACATGTTCTCCAGTGAGGAGGCTGAGTCTGGGGACATGGGAATAGGCTTGTCCATTACTGAGGCCGAAGTCGCTAAGGTAGTTAAGAAGCTCCTTGGTGGCAAAGCTCCAGGGGTGGATGAGATCCGCCCTGAGTTCCTCAAGGCTCTGGATGTTGTGGGGCTGTCTTGGCTGACACGCCTTTTCAACATTGCATGGACATCGGGGGCGGTGCCACTGGATTGGCAGACTGGGGTGGTGGTGCCTCTTTTTAAAAAAGGGGACCAGAGGGTGTGTTCCAACTACAGGGGAATCACACTCCTCAGCCTCCCTGGCAAGGTCTATGCAGGGGTACTGGAGAAGAGAGTCCGGCTTATAGTCGAACCTCGGATCCAGGAGGAACAGTGCAGGTTCTGCCCTGGTCGTGGAACACTGGACCAACTCTTCACCCTCTCCAGGATTCTGGAGGGTTCATGGGAGTTTGCCCAACCAGTCCACATGTGCTTTGTGGATCTGGAGAAGGCATTCGACTGTGTTCCCCGGGGTATTCTGTGGGAGGTGCTTCGGGAGTACGGGGTACATGGCTATTTGCTACGAGCCATTCAGGCCCTGTACAAACAAAGCTGGAGTTTGGTTCACATAGCCAGCAGTAAGTCAGACTCGTTCCCAGTGAGAGTTGGACTCCATCAGGGCTGCCCTTTGTCACCGATTCTATTCATAATTTTTATGGATAGAATTTCTAGGCGCAGTCAAGGGATGGAGGGTGTCCGGTTTGGTGACCTCAGGGTCACATCGCTGCTGTTTGCAGATGATGTGGTCCTATTGGGGACATCAGGCCGCGAAGTTCAGCTTTCGCTGGATCGGTTTGCAGCCGAGTGTGAAGCGGCTGGGATGAGAATCAGTACCTCTAAATCCGAGACCATGGTTCTCAGGCGGAAAAGGGTGGAGAGCCCTCTCTGGGTCGGGGATAGGCTCTTGCCTCAAGTGGAGGAGTTCAAGTATCTCGGGGTCTTGTTCATGAGTGATGGTACAAGGGAGCGGGAGATTGACAGGCGGATTGGTGCTGGGTCAGCAGTGATGCGGGCTCTTTACCGGTCTGTTGTGGTAAAGAAAGAGCTGAGCCATAAGGCAAGGCTCTCGATTTACCGGTCGATCTACGTTCCCACCCTCACCTATGGTCATGAGCTTTGGGTAATGACCGAAAGAATAAGATCGCGAATACAAGCGGCCGAAATGAGTTTCCTCCGCAGGGTGTCTGGACTCTCCCTTAGAGATAGGGTGAGAAGTTCAGTCATCCGGGAGGGACTCAGAGTAGAGCCGCTGCTTCTTCACGTCGAGAGGAGCCAGCTGAGGTGGTTCGGGCATCTGGTTAGGATGCCTCCTGGACGCCTCCCTCGGGAGGTGTCACAGGTGAGTCCACCTGGGAGGAGACCCCGGGGAAGACCCAGGACATGCTGGCGCAACTATATCGCCCAGCTGGCCTGGGAGCGCCTCGGAATCCCCCTTGGAGAGCTGGTGGAAGTGGCTGGGGAAAGGGAGGTCTGGGCTTCATTGCTTAGGATGCTGCCCCCGCGACCCGAACCCCGGAGAAGCGGAAGATAATGGATGGATGGATGGATGGATGGATGGATAGTTGGGAAAAGATCAACTGTCTCTCATATGGTCAGTTCATAAAAGAATTTAAGATGGTATTTGATCATTCTTACGAAGGAAAGATCAGTGGGGAAATTCTGTCGAACTTACGTCAAGGTAATTGATCTGTAGTGGAGGAGTTCCGTTGCTAGCTGCCAATAGCGGACAGAATGAGGCTGCCCTTTTGGTTACATTCAGGCAAGGAAGAGATACTATCTGAATTAGCCAGTAGAAACGATGATTTATCTCTAGACCAGCTTATATCATTGCCAGTTAAGATTGACCACCTCACCAGTCATCGTCATAGGACCAAGAATCCCACTCCTACCAGAAGACAAGTACGTCAAAGCTACACCGTCACCTCCTGAATTTCCTGAACCCACGCATTCATTGAGGGGAGTAGCCATAAATTAAAGCCCAAATAAATGGGGCCATTCCAGGTTGTCAAAAGAATAAGACTTGCCTCCATGTTTCCAGGTTTCTCGTTTGTTTCATGTATCTCAAATCTGTAATTTCAGGACCCTTGGACCTTTGTGATCATCAATGTTCTTTTGGTGTAGACCCACACATGTACCTTGACAACAACCTCGACTTAATTAAACTCATTTTCGCTTTAATCTGCTCTCGTCTGGAACTTGCTAAATCCTCACAGTTTCTAAATTTTATTCTGAATGAGATCTGTGCAACAACGCAATGAGCCACAAAGCAAGCCTCATGCATATCTTTATAGGGATAGAAAATCACTGAAATTAATAAAATAGTTTTCTTTTGCCAACAACAATTTTCACATAACACAACTTCACTGGTGGCAAATTTAAACTAGTGGCTTCCTGTTTCTTGGGTCTGATACTGGGCTGGGATGTTTATGTGGTTAGCTAGCTAGTTAGTGTTAACCTCACAGCTGCTCACAGTCTATGAAGCTAGGTTATTTAAGCTAGCTATTTTAACCACTCTTCACATAGACAATTATATAAAGTGTGGCTAAATAACATCACAAATGGTTTTATGTAGCTAGAAGGATTCATTATATGAACATATTAGCTACTCATGCTAATTTGAGAAACAGTCAAATGCGTTGCATGTTACTTTCATTATTTTGGAATTATTTTGTGTAACTGTGACATACAGCTACATACAGAAGATAGCAGGCCACTGTTGGCAAAGCTGGCAACCCACTGCCTATTTGCTAAGCATTTTCCAGGTCATTCATTGGTGGTTAAGCACAGAATAAGAGAAAATGCCACTTTTCATCCCTCATTATCCAACCGCAGTCCAATTGATGTATTTTTCCTTTGTTTCATTCTTTTGTTACCCTTTGTAAATTAGCTGATAATTTTTCTTTTGCAGTGTTAGCAACAACATGTTCAACAATATCATGTTAGATCCTGCAGTTGTTCATTTTTTTCTCACTTGCTTATTTTCCTAAATTAAAGGCCACATGCATTTAAAATCTGTGTGAGGAGATTAAAAGTGTAGTTAGGCCTTGTAGGATAATAGTCTAGGTGGTCCGAGGGTGAACCAGCAGTGGCATCCAGTCAGCGGGATGCTGTCCTTATCAAGCCAGCAAGCTATGTTTACAATCTGGGTAGTTGCCTGAAACTTTTAGCATGTAAAGCCAGCCTTAATTCTACCCATTTTATACCTTTTGTCAACTGTTTGTCATATAGTCACAGAAAACCACTTCCACAAGTACATTCAAAAATCTTCATATATTTGTTTCAATTACACTGATAAGCTGTATAAACTCATGAGTACTCATGCACAGACCACCTGAAAACTACACTATCCATATAATGCTACGTTTTCCAGTACTATCCCACCTGAAGAGCTCTGGGAGCGTGTAGCATAGGGATGTGCTGTGAAATGTCACCATGCATCAAGTATGTAGCATTAGCACTATTTAACTCCTTAACTTTGCACTCCGTTCCGCAAAAACAGAACAAAGAAATCTACAGGTAGTTGGTCAGTTGCTACCAATTTCCTGATGCAAATAGTTGCAAACTGTAGGTTGCATTTGGCAGCGCGCAGACTGCAGGTCGCCATAGCAATGCAGATAACAGTCTCGCCTAGGTAGTAGCTAACGAAAACGCAAAGAGAAAGATTTTAGACGATTGGACTTATTTGCATTTATAATCACTCCAGATGGTTTCCTGATACATTTAATATGCAACAAGAAACTGACAAACACTAAAAAGTCACAAAGTTGAAGTCAGCTTTGAAGTCAGTTTGCCAGTTTCTCGTTTAACGGAAAAATGGGAACAGGAAAATTCGAGCAAGAGGCTGGAGACTGAGAAGCGACCTTGTAAAAAATCAAACATTGAGAGACATTTTATGAGAAAATGTTCTGGCCACAGATGTGAGAAAAGCACGGTACATTAGCAAGAACTGAAACATATTTACAGCCATGATGGTAAAATAGACATAAAATGTTGTGGCTCCCAAGGTGGTTTGATAAAATGGCTCTTAATATTTGGGATGCTGACCCTCGACCTACACCGAGTCTGTGTTGTGAATTCCAGCCAATTCACCGTCTTTGGTTGTCCTGTGTGTCCTGTGTACCAATTGTGCTCAGCAAAGAAGCTTCTGGTTATCCTACACGGGTGCCTGTTCTTTTGAGAACACAGGAAGGTTCAATTTGTTTTCACAGTTCTTAGCAAGTCATACTGTATTCTAAGTGGAAAAACAAGTGTGATTTTACACCAAACTATTCCTTTACCAAACTGACAGAGTTTGAGGCAGTTGTGTGATGATTTAGGCCTGTGAACTGTTAACATAGCCTTCCATTACTTGTTTACTACATTTCTCTCTTAGCTCAGTCAAAGCTAAAAAAGCTAATTTGGTCTTGGCTGATTGAATACATCTGAGGTAAGTGGGGAAAATGTGTAGATTTGACTTTATTCTGAACTGCTGCTTTAGGGTTTTGGCTAAGTGATGCAGGCTTAGTGCTGGAGATGGGCTCCCCACAGTGCCACTGTGGCTGCTGTGAAATGCAGGTGCAGGCTGGGGGGAGAGGGGGAGGAAATCGATGTAGAAAGCAGCAGAGCACCGTGCCTTAGCTTTGCTTATGGATTCTGTCCACCATAGGGGGGCAGGGGGTATTAAAGCTCGCAGCAACATAACCCTCAAGTGAGAAGAATGGATTTGTAAGTTCAGTGCATGTGGTGTCTGTAGTGCATATATGTGTGTTTGTTAAAGAATCTGGTTGTGTAGCATTTGAAAGCACATTTTACATGTGTCCACATGCAGGCCTCTAAATGTGCCTCTAAACGTGTATGTTTATGTAGATCTGCATAAGATCTGCATGCGCTTCTACACTCATGTGCATACCTACACTGTATGAGCATAAATTGTCTATTTTATCAGGTCTACTTACCATGTAGGTGCACTTTGTAGTTCTACAGTTACACATGGTAATCTTTTAAATTCTGTGCATCATTTGTAGTTCATTCATCAGCGGTCAGGCCCCCCACAGGACCACCACTGAACATGTATTATTTAGCACTGCAGTGACACTGACATTGTTCATGTAGCAAAAGACCCAGAGACCATATAAATATATGTTGGAACAAAACCTTGTATCTCCATTTTTCTAATTTTTCAGGTTTGACCTAATTTAAAAGCACCTATTGCTTTACATTGTACAATGAAATTTACATTGTATGTAAATTTCAGAATGAATGGACCAAAAGAAATGGCTTAAAATTACTTGGGAAAAAATCTGGTTACATTGACTAACATTAGAAGTAAAATACGTGTTTTCCTTCTCCTGTAAAGTTACCATTTTGTAGATATAAGGTTTTGTTCTGACAACAGTGACACTATATATATATATATATATATATACCATCTCCAAAAATTTGGGACATTTTGTAAAATGCCGTAAAAAAAAGACTTTTAATGGTCAACAACATGGTTGTATTTTGTAACAAAAAAAAAAAACAGAAAAAACTTGATGGGCAAAATAAGGGTGAAATATTTTTTATAGAATATTCAATTACACCATTTTAAAACATTCCACAACAAGCAGGTGAACTGGTAACAGGTGAGGGTATCATTGGGTGTAAAAGGAGCATCCAGTCACAGTCTTTGGAAGCAAATATGGGTTGAATGAGTAGAGACCTCAGTCTATGTAGGTCAAGGCCTGAAACCACTGTTGAATGTGTGTGACCTTTGAGCCCTCAGACAGTACTGCATTAAAAAAGTACAGCCACATGGGCTCAGGGATACTTCTGTAAACCGTTGTCACTTGACACCGTCCACTGCTGCATCAAGAAATGCAACTTGAAACTATTATTCAAGAAAGTCAGTTCTCTGAAGAAACGCAGACAAGTTCTCTTGGGCCAAGCTCATCTCAGATAGTCTGAGATTCTCCATACCAAAGACAAAAGGGATCAACCAGACGTTTTTCAGTGAAAGCTGCAAAAGCCAACATCTGTCATGGTAAGGGGGTGCATCATATCTGCATATCTGTGACAGTACTGTTGATGGAGAGGCACACATTAGGATATTATATGCTGCCATTGAGACAATGTCTTTTCCCAGAAAGTCCATAGTTATTTTAGCAAAACAATGCCAGATCTCATTCTGCACGTGCAACAAAAGCATGGCTTTATAGGTACAGAGTGTGTGTTTGACAGTGTTTTTGCAGTCAAGATTTGCCTGCTATTGAAAATGACACACCATGAAGAGAAGAATCAGACAAAGATAACCACAGACTGTGGAGCAGCTGAAGTGTTTATCAAGCAAGAATGGGCAAAACTTCCACTGGCAAACAATCATCCTCAGTTCCCAAACAATTAAGAAGTGTAATTCAAAGGAAGGACAGTGTAACAGTGGTAAACATGCATTTTGTCTGATTGTTCTGTAAAGCTGCTTAGTGACGATGTCTGTGGTAAAATCAGTAGAATTTTGCCACTGCCTCTGGAATAATGGAAGCTGCCACTGGAATACTTACAGCTGTCACTAACTGCTCAGCAGCTAGCCAGCCAGTGGCAGCTGCCACTTTAAGCTGTCCCTGGCTGACTGGCTGCTGCCACTGTAAGACTTGACAGCTGCCACTAACTTTCTTGCTTGTGGATTATTTTATTACATCCTCAGAAATATCACCTGAAAATGGAACATGTACTTGGCTGTAATGGTTTTAACTGGACATGACATAAATAACAGGGTACACAGAATTGCATAAGTGGACCTAATTAAGTGGACACATCATAGACATAAAAGCTTAAAACACCTGGTATATTACAGAGAAATGCTTAACTCAAAGATAAGGCTGTGAAGAACTGAGAATGGCTAAATGGATATCTATGGATGATGTGTGTGTGTGTGTGTGTGTGTGTGTGTGTGTGTGTGTGTGTGTGTGAGAGAGAGAGAGAGAGACGCTGAGGTGGATCTGAAATCACCTTGGTAATCCAGGTGGGAGCTGGGTGCTTTTCCTTTCATCTCTCTCTCTCTCTCTCTCCCTCTCTCTCTCCCTCTCTCTCTCTCTCTCTCTCTCTCTCTCTCTATCACACACACACACACACACACACGCGCACACACACACACGCGCATACACACACACACTTCATATCCCCCAACACACACGCACGCCCCCCTCTTTATCTTTTCCACTGGTTTTAAACTGCAGCACTCACTCAGGGGAAGCGCTGGAGCTGCTGAAGTTTCAGAGGAAGACAAGAATGGACAGAGTGGGATGAATGGAGCTCCTCTTACCTGAGCTGGACGAGTTCCTCCACTCTGAAGAAAACGTCTCGCAAAACCTTTCCAAGCAGAGCAGCTGGGAAAAATCTGTTTTATTTTTCTTTCTTTTGTCTTTCTTTTGCTGACCTCAGCTTCTCCTGCGGAAACAGTGCAAAGTACCTGACACTTTTAAACCGTCACAGCTCGCGCAGCTCTCAATCTGCAGACCCCCTCACTCTCAGTCTCTCCTTCTTCTCCTCTTTTCTCCCCCTGCAGTTTCTCTCTTTTGTTTCTCCCTCACTTTCCCCTCCTGCGCTGTGTTCGGTTGTCCAGGCGACAGCTTCTCTTCAGCGAGAAAGAGCGGTTTCTGTCGCTCTGTCTCTCTCCCCCCCCTCTCTCTCTCTCTCGCCTGCTCTCTCTGCTTCTCTATCACGCTCTCTCGCTCGCTGCTTTGTTCAAGCTCCAATCCAGGCAGGTTCACCACAACCCAGGGGGAGTGGACAGGGATGCAAATTTACAACTGGAGGAGATTGCCGGCATTTTGCTGACCGCAGTGAAGGTCAGTGGGGTCTGAAAAAGAGGCTTAACTCACCATTTTGGTTATTTGAATGCAAAACTGTGACCAACATCAAGCTTTGTGCAAAAAAATACTACAGGCTCCCCCTCATGATCATCATGGTTTAGTCGAAAGAAAGAGAGAGAGAGAGAGAGAGAGAGAGAGATAAGAGAGAGAGACAGAGAGAGATAAGAGAGAGGGGGGATATGGGAAAGAAAGAGAAAAGGGAAAGGTGAGAAAAACAGACAGAAAGGAAAGGGGGAGAAAGAGAAAGGGGGGAAGAGCGAGAGAGAACGAGAGAAGGGAAAGGGGAGGAGAGAGAGAGAGAGAGAGAGAGAGAGAGAGAGAGACAGAGAGGATATGGGAAAGAGGAAAGGGGAGAAAAACAGAAAGAAAAGAGGAAAGAGCAAGAGAGAACAAGAGGGGAAGGCAAAGAGAATATGGGAAAGAAAGAGGAATGGAGAGAAAAAGACAAGAGAGGAAGGCAAAGGGGAGAGAGAAGAAATGTGGAGAAAAAATTAAGAAAGGAATGGGAGAAAGAAATGAAAGGGGAGAGAAAAAAGAAAGCATATGGGAGAGGAAGAGTGAGAGAGGAAAGGGGAAAAGAAAGGAAAGTGGGAGAGAAAAAGGGAGAGGGGGAGAAAGAAAGCAAGGGTAGAGAGAGAGGAAAGGGGAGAAAGAAAAGAAAAAGAAGGGAAAGAGGAAAGAAAAAGAAAGGAGAGAGAGAAGGGAAAGAGGAAAGCAGTAAAGAGAAGAGATAAGAGAAAAAAGGGTGGGTGGAAAGAGAAAGGTTGAGAGAAAAAGAGGAGAGAAAAGAAGTGAGAGAAAAATAAAGCAGAAGAAAGAGAAAGGAAAAGGAAATAAAGCAGAGAGAAAAGGAGAGAGGGAAGCAAGAAAGACGAGAGAGATGAATGAAGGGGAGAGAGATAGACAGAAGGAAAGAAAAAACAAGAAAAAGAGGGAGACAGGAAGAAAGGGAGAGAGGGAAAGAAAAACAGAGAAGAATGAGAGAGAAGGTAGAGAGAGTGAAAGAAGATAGAGGGAGAGAGAGAAGGTAAGAGAGAGAAGGTAAAGAGAGAATGTAAAGAGAGAGAAGGTAGAGAGAGAATGTAAAGAGAGGGGGAGAGAGAAAGTAAAGAGAAAGAGAGAAGGTAAAGAGAGGAAGAGAGAGAGAAAGAAAGTAAAGAGGGAGACTGAGAGAATGTAAAGAGGGAGAGAGAGAGAAAAAGGTAAAGAGGGAGAGAGAGAAAGAGAAAATTTAGAGAGAGAGAAGGTGAAAAGAGGGAGAGAGAAAAGGTAAAGAGAGGGAGAGAGAGAACAGGTAAAGAGAGAGAGGAAAGGTAAAAACAGGGAGAAAGAAAAAGGTAAAGAGGGAGAGAGAGAAAGCGAGAGAGAAGGTGAAGAGAGAGAGAAGGTGAAGAGAGGAGGAGAGAGACAAAAGGTAAAGAGAGGGAGAGAGGGTCAAGAGGGAGAGAGAAAAGGTAATGAGAGAGGGACAGAGAAAAGGTAAGAGAAAGAGACAGAGAAAAGGTACAACCCCAATTCCAATGAAGTTGGGACGTTGTGTAAAACATAAATAAAAACAGAATACGATGATTTGCAAATCCTTTTCACACTATATTCAATTGAATATACAAAGACAAGATATTTAATGTTCAAACTTTGTTTTTTGCAAATATTCACTCATTTTGAATTTGATGCCTGCAACATGTTCCAAAGAAGTTGGGACAGGGGCATGTTTACCACTGTGTTACATCACCTTTCCTTTTAACGACACTCAATAAACGTTTGGGAACTGAGGACACTAATTGTTGAAGCTTTGTAGGTGGAATTCTTTCCCATTCTTGCTTGACATACAACTTCAGTTGCTCAACAGTCCGGGGTCTCTGTTGTCATATTTATGCTTCATAATGCGCCACACATTTTCAATGGGAGACAGGTCTGGACTGCAGGCAGGCCAGTATTTTGCCCGCACTCTTTTACTACGAAGCCACGCTGTTGTAACACGTGCAGAATGTGGCTTGGCATTGTCTTGATGAAATAAGCAGGACGTCCCTGAAAAAGACGTTGCTTGGATGGCAGCAGATGTTGCTCCAAAACCTGTATGTACCTTTCAGCATTAATGGTGCTTTCACAGATGTGCAAGTTACCCATGCCATGGGCACTAACACACCCCCACACCATCAGAGATGCTGGCTTTTGAACTGATAACAATCGCTGATAACAATCCGGACAGTCCTTTTCCTCTTTGGCCCGGAGGACACGACGTCCATGATTTCCAAAAATAATCTGAAATGTGGACTCGTCAGACCACAGGACACTTTTCCACTCTGCGTCAGTCCATCTCAGATGAGCTCGGGCCCAGAGAAGCCGGCGGCGTTTCTGGGTGTTGTTGATATGTGGCTTTTGCTTTGCATGGCAGAGTTTTAACTTGCACTTGTAGATGGAGCGACGAACTGTGTTCACTGACAGTGGTTTTCTGAAGTGTTCCTGAGCCCATGTGGGAATATCCGTTACAGAATGATGTGGGTTTTTAATGCAGCGCTGCCTGAGGGATCGAAGGTCACGGGCATTCAATGTTGGTTTTCTGCCTTGCTGCTTACTTGCAGAGATTCCTCCAGATTCTCTAAATCTTTTGATGATATTATGGACTGTAGATGATTAAACCCCTAAATTCCTTGCAATTGCACGTTGAGAAACATTCTTCTTAAACTGTTGGACTATTTGCTCACGCAGTTGTTCACAAAGTGGTGAAGCTCGCCCGTCCTTGCTTGTGAACGACTGAGCCTTTCAGGGATGCTCCCTTTATACCCAATCATGACACTCACCTGTTTCCAATGAACCTTCCAATGAAGAAAAGTTAATGAGAGAGGGAGAGTGGGAGAAAAGGTAAAGGGAGAGAAAAGGTAAAGGGAGAGGGAGAGAAAAGGTAAGAGAGGGAGAGCGGGAGAAAAGGTAAAGGGAGAGAAAAGGTAAGAGAGGGAGAGCGGGAGAAAAGGTAAAGGGAGAGAAAAGGCAAAGGGAGAGGGAGAGAAAAGGTAAGAGAGAGGGAGAGAGAAAAGGTAAAGAGGGAGAGAGAGAGAAAAGGTAAAGAGGGACAGAGAGAGAGAAAAGGTGAAGAGAGAGGGAGAGAGAAAAGGTAAAGAGGGAGAGAGAGAGAAAAGGTGAAGAGAGAGGGAGAGAAAAAGTAAAGAGGGAGAGAGAGAAAAGGTAAAGAGAGAGGGAGAGAGAAAAGGTGAGAGAGAAGGAGAGAGAAAAGATAAGAGAAGGAGAGAGAGAGAAAAGGTAAAGAGAGGGAGAGAGAAAAGAAAGGAGAGAGAAAAGGTAAGAGAAGGAGAGAGAGAAAAGGTAAGAGAAGGAGAGAGAGAAAAGGTAAGAGAAGGAGAGAGAGAAAAGGTAAGAGAAGGAGAGAGTAAAGCTAAGAGAAGGAGAGAGAGAAAAGGTAAGAGGAGAGAGAGAAAAGGTAAGAGAAGGAGAGAGAGAAGGTAGAGAGAGAGTTTGGTGGTGAGTGGAGCTGAACTGGAGGAGACTATGTTGTTGGTCACTATAAAGAAGAAAGAGTGTGGATTGGTGAAAGCGAGTCGAGCTGGACTGAGCGTTTAATCCTGACCTGCTCATTCAGGGCGTTACTGTGTCAGCAGGATTAACTAAACACACTTCATTACTATTAGATTATAACAGTCACATGCAACTGGGCCTCAGCAATTTCAGCAGGATTCAGAACTCCATTAGTTTACTAGCAGTACTACTGTTTTCCTTTAGGACACACACACACACACACACACAGAATCCATCATGATGCTAAATGGCAGTATCTCAGAGAAGGCTGACATTTAGATCCCTGCTGGCTTTTTCAATTAAAGAGACTGACATTGTGGGGGGGTGGGGGGTGGGGGGGTGCAGAAGCTGTAAGGCACAAACACAGAAACATACACACACACACCACGTGCACATACATACACCCACGCACGAGCCTCCACAAAAGTACCCAACAGACTTAAGCCCCCCTAATAGCCTGATAACTTACATTTAACCTTGGAATTAAGTGACTAATGACGTTTTCAGGCGTTCCTCTGCTAAAGCTCTATGAGTATAACTGTTTACGTGAGTAAGCATAACGTCTGTTTATGGTATTATAGCTGGAGGAAAGACGGGATTATGCAGCAGCGGTTAAAAGGGGGCTGTAGTGAATATTTTAGCCTATTTCTTGACTGGTGTGCATGTTACATGATACAACAGTAGCCTACACTATGGGTGGGTAATATGAACTCCAGCTTGTATCATGATATTTTCCACTATCTGGACAATAATATGATTTAAACAAAATGAGTTAAACAAATATATGAATATTATCATCATTATTTTTATTATTATTATTGTTGTTGTTGTTAATACTATTACTACTAATACTAATATTACTGCTAATAATAATAATAATAATACAATTATGATCATTATTACTGATGTTGTTAATACTACTAGAAATAATAATTATAACAATAATAATCTTCACTGTCATCATCATTATTATTATTACTAGTATATAAGTAAATAAGAATAAACAACAACAATAATAGTAATAATAATAATAGTAGTAGTAATAATAATAATAATAATAATAATGACAATGGGTACTATTCTTATTAACTTACATTTTATACACTCTAAATACTGTATTACAAAAAATGTAAAAGTACAATATAAATATTTACAACATAAGAGAGACAAACTGTTCATTTCTAGGTCAATAAGATCCCCCACAGAAATCTCACTGGCTTACATGCCGTAAGTACATACACAGCTGTGTCCTGATGTGGGTGGGCTTGGTTGGCATGTTTTACGCCCACCAGTGTGACATATATCATAGCCATATATTGTTTTATATGATACACTGCACATAACACACAGACCCAAAGTATCAGTGAAGTACTGTGCTGTGCTGTGACTGATTATATTAAATTTGCATTCATTTTGTAAGACGTTGTTCTTACCTCTAAGTCAGGCATGTCAAACTGGGGACATTCCAGGCTGAACTGCTGACGCTTAACATTTACCCTGGTCTACCGCTCTGAATTCAGTTCATGAAGGCCTCGCTAATTAGCTGACGAGCTGAATCAGGTATGTTTAATGAGGCTATGTGCTGAGGTGTTTTGGCCACACATGTTTTGACGCGTGTGCTCTAAGCTGTGGTTCCTTTGATGATCACTGAGCCTGTTTCACCATGAAAATAACATTTTTTTCTTTGACTTTGAACCCAAACTGTTTATGTATTAAATATTAATTCATTTGAAAATATTTCACTAAATGGACTGCTAATAATATATTTTGGTGTTTTGATACAGGCTATTAAAAGAAAAATGAGGTTTAAAGTCGTGATTTATTAGTGTTTGAGACTGAGCCCGTACCCTAAAAACAACCCCATAGCATTATCCCTCCACTACCAAACTTTACAGTTGACACCATGCATTCTGGTAGGAAGTGTTCTTCTGGCTTTCACTGAACCTAGACTCACCCTTCAGACTGCCTGATAGTGAAGTGTGATTCATCACTCCACAGAATATGTTTCATCAGTGGTGGCTGTTCCTTTCTTTACACCTCTCTAGCTGACACTTGGCATTGCGCATAGTGATCTTAGTCTTGTATGCAGCTGCTTGGCCATGGAAACCCATTTTATAACGCTCCCGACACACAGTTCTTTTGCTGATGTTGCGTCCAGAGGCAGCTTGGAATTCTGTAGTGAGTGATGCAACAGAGGACAGGTGAATTTTATACAAGAGTTAGTTCCGGCCATACAAGCTGATTGGTTGGGAAGCATTCTAACCATGCTGATATTTTGCTATAATATCACTCTGTATCACTCCTCTGAGACACCGTTGCTAAGCAATGACTTTGACAGCTGTAGGAGATGCTCAAGCCACAAACATAAAATGGACACTTTTAAGATCACTTTGGACCGACAGCCAATTTGGTCGGACTCTGAAGATGAGACTACACTGAATTCCCAAACCGTCAGTTGGTGTGTGTGGAGCTGGAGCACGAATTGCTGGCTGTGCAGCGAGTGAGTGGAGCTTGTTACTCTGACATAGCAATAAGCTGCTTGTTAAGGAATTTGGCAGAAGGAACTGCGAACATTAAAACATATTAAATGCCACGTTCACGGGCCGATTTATTTATTTCTTACTTTATTTATTTACCTGTTGTATAAAAGCAATAGAACACTTGAGGTCGTGTGTTATCGCTAATTCTATTTCACTATAATAGCACTTGTCTGGGGCAGATCTAGCAGGGCAGAAATTTCACAAACTGGCTTGTGGTACAGCTGGCGTCCTATGACAGTGCCAGATTTGAAGTCATTAATAGCAGTATGACTAATTCTGCTGCCCATGTTTGTGGAGACTGCATTGCTATGTGTTTGATTTTACACACCTGTTTGCAATGAGTGTAGCTGAACTCTTAATTAGGGGGATGTGTCCACATACTTTTGGCCACGTAGTGTATGTGGTAAC
Organism: Pygocentrus nattereri; assembly: GCF_015220715.1. Classification (NCBI taxonomy): domain Eukaryota; kingdom Metazoa; phylum Chordata; class Actinopteri; order Characiformes; family Serrasalmidae; genus Pygocentrus; species Pygocentrus nattereri. The sequence continues at coordinate 9,757,550 of NC_051239.1, forward strand.
TGCTCTTCATAATTCTTGGCTTCGTGATATGTATCCATTCGAGAGTCTGACAATGGACAGCGTCTTCTTCACTGTAGACTGGAAGCACAAATTGAAGAGGACAGAATTCATTTCATTCACATGCACTCATTTGCTTGCAATTCCAAACAGACGTCTGGCATATAATAACAGGACATGGCTGTAGGGGAGCGAGGCTGAGAGCAAGACGCAACGGAACATGGCTAAATCTCATTCCCCACAAAGAGGCTGGATATGAAAATGACTCTCCGACTAGAAGATTCATTTCCATCATTCCACAAAAATACCAGTTTGATTTGGTAGTTTGGCAGCGTTGTGCCTCAAAAGGGATCACTGACAATGGTCATAATTTTCTAGAATTTAAAATGAGGAGCCTGCAAATTACTTTACAAAAGCCCTTGTGGTATTGAGCATGCCGCAGCAGTTACTTATACCGGAATTATGGATGATCTTCATCAGTAGTACTCCCTGCTAGGGCTAGCAATATCGATTATATTAGTAGTCAAGTAACTTACTGATCATTTTTGAAAATTAATTGAGTTATCAGTAAACAAAAACGCTACTAGTACAAAAAAAGGGAATATGATTCATTCCTATAGAATTCCACTGTAATGGATGGCACGCTGGTGCAGTGGTGAGCACTATTATCTCACAAATATGGCAAAATATGGCAAAGAAATTACATAAATGGTCTAAATGGAGTGTTTCTTACTGTAACAGTTATCACTGGCAATACAAAGAGTAAATTATAATCAATACTTTTTTGTAATCCACTTTAATTGAGTAATCGTGACAGCCCTACTGTCTACAGTGCGTCCCTCCTGAACGAACATAACGACTCATCTTAACCTACGTCTCTCTCCATGGATGAAATGATTTTGCTAAATAACTTCTCACAAAGAGGGAAAGAGAGAGAGAGAGAGAGAAAGAGAGAGAGAGAATGAAAGAGACAGAGACAGAGTGAGGGAGAGTGAGTGAGTTAGAGTTGACTGAACTGGGACATTGAGGAGATTCTGTAGATAAAAGGGTTCAGGACTTTAAAGGAAAGATGTTGAAGGAAGAAGAAGAAGAAGAAGAAGAAGAAGAAGAAGGAGGAGGAGGAGAAAAAAGAAAACTGCTGAAGTTTTTCAGTGTGCACTTTCCTATGAACGGTCTCTTGGATTTCTCCATGCTCCGGTAAGTAACTATCATCTTCTATAATCAACGCATAGCTCCGCTGGGGGACTGTAAAACTGATATATTGTTATAATTTGGCTTCAGAATGCTGGAAACAGCTGCGCAGACGTGACTTTACTTCAAAGAAACAGCAGTGAAATTGCCTGGCAAAGATGGGAAAAATGTCACCAATCAATGTTCATCCAGAGGCTGGGAGCGATCCGTGTGCTGACGGATGTCTGGAAATGCCAGAAACAGGGACATTAGCTGGAGGCAGCAGGTGGACGGTGAGAGAGGGAGTTTAATATTGATGTGCGGTTGATATCTTGCAGATCCTGTGGTTTCCTTATATCAGTAAACTCATTCATGCGTACAGCAAGAAGCTTCAAACAGTTAAACCAATAAACATTCAATGAAAAGAGTCACTGTTTTCAATGATCTAGAACCACATTTGAACACCCTGGTCAAATGATGTTGATTTTTTTGTTGACCTTTGTTAAATGCAGAAAATTTTACATTTCAGCACAAGATAACATTCTATTTGACTAATTGGTTCAATTGCGCTTAAAAAAAATAAACAAACAAAAACACTGCATACACAAATGTGCAGGAACTACACTAATAATGTAATATATTGACAATAACAATAACACACAAAGGTTTTATTTTGGATTTTTATTTTGGAAAAAAGCCTGATGAGTTTGTTTTGGTAATAGAAAAAAAAATCATTCATAATCATAGCAATTTATGATTGAATCTAATGTTTCAATAGTTGCAGTTGAATCATCAAGGCATTTTTACACCCCAAGTCATTTTATTGCCCCATATTAAACATCTGTCACAGATGCATGTAATAAACTATTCCTTACCTGTCGTAACCTATTGGATAACTTCATACATCTTTATTTCATAGAAAATTCTAAAAGAGAAAAGAAAGGTTTGGCTTTGCATAGTGAAATGTTCATGCAACTAGTTGCAGGCATGCAACTTCATTTCTGTGCAACTTGACAGTTTTTTTGTGATCATTCTCATTATATAAGATCACTTGTTATATGTTATTTACATTTGCATATTTCCAGCATTTTTTTCTTTGTTTTTTTTTTCAGCTGTCTTGAGATCTTGAGGGGTGTCATAATCTGTGTGAGATTAGGGGGTTTCATATGGGGTTAGGGGTATAACAGCAGGCTAGCAAAGAACAACAGGTGCTGGATAGTTCACCCAGCTGTTTATACAGAATTAATTTTATAGAATTTTAAAGAATTATAGGTAATTGATCAAATAACAAGCTTTAAATAAAGTCTATGAAGAGAATTGTGTTGTCTACTGTCACAATTGGCCCCTCCCAGTCCTGTCCATGTGCTCATATAGTGTTTCAGTCTTCCATGTGCATCTGTTTACATGTCCATGTGCTTCTTTCTTTGGGTTCCCTCCTTGTTTTCTGACTCCGCCCCTGATTGTTCCACCTGTTTTCCACCTGTGGCTGTTTCAAGAAACCTTTCTTGAAATTTAGGCTGGAGTGACATGGAGAAACATGCATGCAACTAGTTGTGACTTGATGCAACTTAATGGTCGTGCAACTTGACAGCAACTCAAAAACAATTTAATTAAACATTAAATTACTCCTCAGATTAGCCAAATTGGAAACTCATATTTGGTAATTTGGTTGTTTTTTGAAATGTTTTGATTTCATATAATTGTCAAGTTGCAGGGAAATGAAGTTGCGTGCAGCTCATAACATTTTGTTATGAGTTGCATGTAAGTTTCACCATGTAAAGCCATCCTTAGAGAATGATGCCCAGAGCTCTAGATTATTCTACAATAATTGAGAAAGCTCCACATCAAGAATTAAATGGTGTCTAGAGTATCAAATGTGGTGAGCAAATAAAAATAAATAATTGGGCAAATAATTTAAAAAGAATTCATTATTAGCTATTTAGACTATATTTGTTACCATTCCATTTAATATTTGATATTTAATATCCATATTTCAATATAACTTGTATAAGTTATTATTGAATAAAATAAAAAAGATGATGTTCAACAGAATTTAAATTTATCAGCGTGTGTGGCCAAGACCCCTGGAGAGTCCTGCGCATTGAAGTGTTTTCTCTAATATACCCGTTTCAGCTCAGCAGCCAACGATCAAGGCCTTTATGAGGTAAATGGAGTGTCAGAGATAGGAAAACAATAAACCATGAAGAAGTCTGGCCCCTTTTGACACGCACCCACTGCTTTAATTTGATCTGTTCAGAATGGCCTCTCGTGCTTCTGCATTCTGGCAGTCAGAATCAGAGCCGCTTTATTCGCCAGGATGTGTCATCCACATGGAATTCATCCTGGCACACTTGATGAATGCGGCAGAGGACAATGTATTCATCTTATCTCAATATAAAATGAACAGTTTGTAGATGTACAGAGTGTACAGCAAAATTTAAATGACACATTTTATTGGCTAGAAACCATCTGTAGTCAGATGACTTGGACTTTGAACATAAGATGTTAATACCATCACAAATAAACAGTAGTGCCTAAATTCACATACATAAACACCTTATTATGGTTTGTGTGAGCCAGGGCTAGGGAGCCTCATGTGGCTGTTTTACTGCTTTGTTGAGACTCCACAGCAGAACCTGATTTTTAGGTAAAATATTATAATCCTCCTTTATAGTAAAATAAAGCTCTGTTGAATGTTCTAAAGTTCTACGGTTTAAACTGTAACCCTTTAATCCTGAAGGTTGGCGCTCAGACTGTTGGTCACCATAGCAATGCAGACAACAATCTTTCCTAGCTAGTAGATAAAGAAAAGGCTAAGAGAAAATTTAAGACCAGCATCGATAATTTGGAGATGAATGGACATATTTGCTTTTATAATCACTCCAGCTGGTTTCCTGATATGTTCCATCTGCAATGAGAAACTGACAAACACTTAAAGTCACGAAGCGGAAGCCAGTATCTCATTCACCAGCTTCTAGTTAAAATAAAAAAATTCTTATTCAAATTTTCCTGTTCCACTTTAAATGGCGCAGGAGTTACATTCTGGCACCTGAGGCACCATTTAAGGTGGAACAGTAAAATTTGAATAAGAAGCTGGCTAAAAGTAAAAAGTGGAACGTTAAGAGCCTTTTTATAAGAAACTGTTCTGCGTTTGTGGAAAGGTTTCCTGCTGGAGATGTGAGAAAAGCAGCTATAGCTGAGCTAAAGCTTAAAGCAGTGTAACGGTTGGGAGTGGGGAGGTGGACACACACGCTTTTATTGTGGGCAAATCTAAAATCAGGGTCATAACGGTCCAAAGTCAGATAGCCAACACGGAGAGAACTAAAGTCAGACATGACGAAATGCACAGAAATCCAAAGTACTTCAAACAAACAACACAATCAAATAACACATAATATAACCAAAACAAAGACCAGCAAAACAAAGGGCAAAGCACCGTGCTCAAATAACACAGGGTAAACGAGGGACAGGCGGGAAACAGCTGGAGACAATCAGGGGTGGGGTCATGAAATGACGGGGCTGGACTGAAAACCAAAACAAATGCACATGGACCAGACTGGAAGGGGCCAATCGTGACAAGCACAGCAAAATAAGTCTGCGTTTTTGTATTATATGGCTTTTTATTATGAATATATGAGAAACTCCCCATTTACAGAACTGTGTGAAAATCAGATTATCATTCACTTTTCATGTTTAGTGCAAATGTATTTTTCACGTTCACAAAAAAAAAAAATATATATATATATATATATACATATATATATATATCAGCTTTTTAAAGTGTTTAGTTTGTCTAGTTTTTGCCTTTATTACACCTTCCACTCTTTTCATGACACTTGCTTTCAGTTTTTCAGAGAAATCTGTAGGGATATTTTTGCACATTTCCAAAATTCAGTCTTAGAAGAAAGCTGTATTTACTGCTTCCCACCATCCAAGTAATCCACATTCAGTGATGTTGAGTTCTGGACTGAGGTGGTCAGTCCACTGTTGCTGAGAACACCAGCACCTTCTTTGACTGATTTGCAAACTTCCTTCTTTCCTTTTCTTAGCAATGGCCTCTTGACAGCTACATCCTTTCAGATTCATAGCGCTGAGTTGTCTTATCTCAATGGAAGGATGGACAGAAACACCTGTGGATGTTTTCAGATCTGAAGCAGCTGGATTTTCTTCCCCCTCTCAAAGATGAAAGGTTTAAGTGCTGCTTATCTGATGGGGACAGCGGTTTTGGTGTCTACCAGGTCTTGCAGGTGGTTGTTAGTCTCAATTTCTCTGCTTTTATTTTTTTTTCCTTTGACTTTCCTCTTTTTTCTGCAAGTGGATTATCTTATATCTGATCTCCTGACAATTATTTCTGAAAATGAATAACTTGTTTTTAATGACTGTTTTGACAGGAAATTCAATAAATGAAGGCTTGTCTTGACTTGTGCACAGAACTGTGTATAAATCCAGTAATGTGTAAACATATAAATTCTGTCTTGTGCTCTTCAAATATGACCAAAAATAGAGCAGACTAAAAGCGTCATTTCTGAAGTAGGGCCTGGACTGAAATGCACATTGAAGAACAATCTGTCTCCTACAGAGCACCATTTAGAATATGAAGAGCCTAAATTTAAGTAGTTTCAGCACCACTTTCAGTTCCTCTTCAAAATAAATCGTGTTCCTAACATTCTGTACATTTCAGCCTGTACTGATCTAATCGATTCATTTCTGTGGCAGATAACTAAACCATACTAATCGTCCATAACAGGTTTTTCCACCCTGAATGGAACACAAAATCCCCCATTTATGTAAATCCCAAATTGAGTGAATATATAATATGTATCCTGTGTTCGTGAACTAACACAAAGGCTTTTCCAAGGGAAGAGTCATTTTTTACTATGAAGTTTCATGTGAAAATCTTGAGTTGAGTAGAAGTTTCAGTCCTGCTGTCCTTTCCGTTTCATAGTACATCACATTAAGATCCTTACATTTCAGACTTAATTGAATTCTTTTTTATTACAGGCAATAAAAATGTAGTATTTGCCTAAAGTGCCAATGACCTCTACTTTGAAGTGCTGGCTAAGTGCTTCTGCTACATTAAAGTAACCTCAGCCGTGTCCCTTAGAGACAGGCATCTTTGATGAAGAGCTTTTCTTGGGGGCGAGTCTTGAAACCAAAAGATTCAAAGCCCGTGGCAAGGTTTTTGTCCTGTCAATCTTTCTCTTCCGCGGAAGCTCAGCTTCTGGACAGCTTCGGTTTTTCTGGCCTGACTCTGCTGCTAAATGGCCTGAGGTGTGCCCAGCACAGATAAGGCAAGAGAGCTCTTTAAGGGTGGCCAGATGAGTTGTGTAAAAAAAGCACAATATCCAATCTGTACTAACCCCCAAGAAACGGAGAGCTCTGCACCCCCTGTGTGCCCGAACACACTGAGCCAATTTTACTCGGATGCGTTGGTGATGATCTGGGAAGGAAACTCTGAAGCACTGTAAACTACAATAGCCATGTTTACATGCTGCCTAATAATTTGTTAATAATCCGACTAATAGCTTAATCAGAATAGAATAGGTCCATGTATTCACCTTAATCAGAATAGACAGGTCTGATTGAGGCCATTTGGAATACACCTGAGTGCAGATGAGTGCTGACTTCACAACAAGCGGATAAAATGTGTGGGCTTTGGCATCACTAACACTGTCACAAGTGATGTTATTTTCCTCTAAATAAACTTACTTAGTCTTGAATATGTTAAGGTACTGCAAACCAACAAAGAAAGCAAGCTAATTCATTAAAACAGTCTTAAATAGATATGGATTCCCAAACTTTTCATTGGCAATGCACAATGTTTTACGAAGATAGAGAGCAACCTTCACTTATTTAATTTCCAGGCAAAACAGCCAATACGTACAAGCTAATCATTTTTCAGGAGGCATTTTGAGATTAGATAGAAAATTATCTATTCACAAAAGGAAATAGAAAAGTCAGGGAAAATAAGTGAGTTCCTAAAACTGAAGGTCACAGAGAAAATGGGATTCCTAACATCTGTGCAAGACCTGGCAGACCACCAAAACTGTCCCCCATCAGATAAAGAGAGAACTTTCATCTTTGAGAGAGAGGAGAAAATCAAGCTCCGCTCTCTCTGAAAATAATCCACAGCCATCCTTCCACTGTAAGAAGACAACTCAGCTATAAGTCTAAAATGATGTGTGTCTGCCAAGAAGCCTCACTGAGAAAAGACAACAATCAAAAAAAGAACAATGTGGTGTTCAATGGACTGACCACCCCAACATCACTGAATGTGTTTTGGGTCAAACGGATCATGAGAAGCGGAAAATACAACCAACTTGTATGACTGAACTTTGGAGGTGTGGAAAATCCCTTGGGCCTTAAAGCAAGAAGGGCCTGGGTTCAGTTCCCCGGCCGGTGACCTTGTGTGGAGTTTGCATTTTCTCCCTGTGCCTGTGTGGGTTTCCTTGTACAGTCCAAAGACATGCAGTCAGGCCAATTAGAGGTGCTAAACTGCCCCTAGGCTTGAATGTAAATGTTTGTGTGTCTGACCTATGATGGACTGGCGACCTGTCCAGGGTGTTTCTTGCCTTCTGCCCATTGACCACTGGGATAGGCTCCAGGAGGAGAAGTGGCTTAGACATTGGGTCAAAAATATCCCTGCAGATTTAATTCAAAAACTGAAAGCAAGCCTCCTGAATAAGAACAGAAGCTGTATTAAAGGCAAAGAGAGCACACACTAAATATGGCTAATATATTTGATTGTTGAGGCTTTTGTGTAAGTTTTGTTGATTTTTTTTATTCCCCTCGTGCTGAAAAATGAATAACTTAGCGGCTGTTATGAAATAAATGAAAGGTACTCTCTGACTTTGCACAATATCGCAGCTGTGAGTTTGTTTTCAAGTCTAAACCTGATGCATCCGTACCACACAGTGACCACAGAATACTTTTATTTCACTCTGAATAGAAGTCCATCATACAGAGGCCTACATTTTAAGTCTGCAGGTTTTTTCTTTTCTAAATACATGAAAACATGCAAAATGGTTAGCTGCAGTAGTGTATAACACACAGCTGCAGCAGTTAGATTATGTTTGAAAATGCTGGACTGTTCCTCTAAAACAGTTCACACAGCAGCCAGGATGTCTGGCGCTGCCTCTTCTAAGGAGAATGAGGGCCCACTGCGAGCTCCAGCTCATTTCGTGCTCTTACAGTGGCCGTCTTGTTTGCTGTCATGGCCGATCTGGAAGTGCTATTGCTCAGATAGAGGCAGCAACAGCGCTTATTCATTTTCATTAGGTGTCTCATTAAATACGTAAACACAAGCCTGTGTCTTTGTGCATTTGTGCATCATGTACAGGATGCTAATGAGATTTCTAGCAAACACAACACTGAATTACTGCACTTGAGATAAATCTGCTGTGTCTAGCTAGGCCTTTAAAGGAATGGTTTGGCAAAAACACAATTTTCCCTTTTAACTCCAATGTAGGCAAGTATCCAAGACATGTTTACATCTTCATTTTTGCACTGGAGCTACGAGGCTAATGTAGCTAACAAGCACTGTTGGGCAAAATACTTTTAAAAAGTAATGACGGCTAATTTACTGACTACACTGTCCTGAATGTACTCAACAACATATTCCATTGCAATATATGGAAAAGTAACATTTTCAGAACACATTTAGAGTACTTTACAGTCGTGGGCTGGGGATCGAACCTTGCAAGCAGCGGGTCACTGGTTCGAGCCCCTGAGCCTACAGTATGACTGAATATGACTGAGGTGCCCTTGAGCAAGGCACGTAACCCACCGCTCTGGGCAAGTGTGTTCACTGACCCCTAGTTTGCGTCTTCACTAGTGTGTATATGGTGTTACACTGCATGCATGGGTTAGATTGTGGAGGTGAAATTTAAGAGTCACTTAATCTTAAACTTAATAAATCTTATTAAGGCACATCGGAAATCCTATTTCTCTTCATACTTTTGCTTGCTGTTACTGGTTGTGAGTTTTCTTCACGTAATTATTGTTTCTTGAAATATGTTTCATGAAAAAAATCACATAACATTTCAATAAATTTTCCTAAAGTTCTTACCTTTTTTCCACTTCTCATCGCCTGCTTCAGTCCACTGCTGCAGAGCTCAGTAACACTGAGATTAATAACTGATCATCTCACTGATTTATCAGTCTACTCAGGCTTTATCAGAGCTCAGAAACACTGAGATTAATAACTGATCATCACATTGATTTATCAGTCTACTCAGGCTTTAGCAGAGCTCAGTAACACTGAGATTAATAACTGATCATCTCATTGATTTATCAGTCTACTCAGGCTTTAGCAGAGCTCAGTAACACTGAGATTAATAACTGATCACATTGATTTATCAGTCTACTCAGGCTTTAGCAGAGCTCAGTAACACTGAGATTAATAACTGATCATCTCGATTTATCAGTCTACTCAGGCTTTAGCAGAGCTCAGTAACACTGAGATTAATAACTGATCATCACAGTGATTTATCAGTCTACTCAGGCTTTAGCAGAGCTCAGTAACACTGAGATTAATAACTGATCATCACAGTGATTTATCAGTCTACTCAGGCTTTAGCAGAGCTCAGTAACACTGAGATTAATAACTGATCATCAGACTGATTTATCAGTCTACTCAGGCTTTAGCAGAGCTCAGTAACAGTGAGATTAATAACTGATCATCTCATTGATTTATCAGTCTACTCAGGCTTTAGCAGAGCTCAGAAACACTGAGATTAATAACTGATCATCACAGTGATTTATCAGTCTACTCAGGCTTTAGCAGAGCTCAGTAACACTGAGATTAATAACTGATCATCACAGTGATTTATCAGTCTACTCAGGCTTTAGCAGAGCTCAGAAACACTGAGATTAATAACTGATCATCACATTGATTTATCAGTCTACTCAGGCTTTAGCAGAGCTCAGTAACACTGAGATTAATAACTGATCATCACATTGATTTATCGGTCTACTCAGGCTTTAGCAGAGCTCAGTAACACTGAGATCAGTTTCATCACACTGATTTATCGGTCTACTCAGGCTAGAGCTCAGTAACACTATGATTAATAACTGATCATCTCATTGATTTATCAGTCTACTCAGGCTTTAGCAGAGCTCAGTAACACTGAGATTAATAACTGATCATCACATTGATTTATCAGTCTACTCAGGCTTTAGCAGAGCTCAGTAACACTGAGATTAATAACTGATCACATTGATTTATCAGTCTACTCAGGCTTTAGCAGAGCTCAGTAACACTGAGATTAATAACTGATCATCTCATTGATTTATCAGTCTACTCAGGCTTTAGCAGAGCTCAGTAACACTGAGATTAATAACGATCATCACACTGATTTATCAGTCTACTCAGGCTTTAGCAGAGCTCAGAAATACTGAGATTAATAACTGATCATCACATTGATTTATCAGTCTACTCAGGCTTTAGCAGAGCTCAGTAACACTGAGATTAATAACTGATCATCACAGTGATTTATCAGTCTACTCAGGCTTTAGCAGAGCTCAGTAACACTATGATTAATAACTGATCATCTCATTGATTTATCAGTCTACTCAGGCTTTAGCAGAGCTCAGTAACACTGAGATTAATAACCGATCATCACACTGATTTATCAGTCTACTCAGGCTTTAGCAGAGCTCAGTAACACTATGATTAATAACTGATCATCTCATTGATTTATCAGTCTACTCAGGCTTTAGCAGAGCTCAGTAACACTGAGATTAATAACTGATCATCACACTGATTTATCGGTCTACTCAGGCTTTAGCAGAGCTCAGAAACACTGAGATTAATAACTGATCATCTCATTGATTTATCAGTCTACTCAGGCTTTAGCAGAGCTCAGTAACACTGAGATTAATAACTGATCATCACACTGATTTATCGGTCTACTCAGGCTTTAGCAGAGCTCAGAAATACTGAGATTAATAACTGATCATCACATTGATTTATCAGTCTACTCAGGCTTTAGCAGAGCTCAGTAACACTGAGATTAATAACTGATCATCACAGTGATTTATCAGTCTACTCAGGCTTTAGCAGAGCTCAGTAACACTATGATTAATAACTGATCATCTCATTGATTTATCAGTCTACTCAGGCTTTAGCAGAGCTCAGTAACACTGAGATTAATAACCGATCATCACACTGATTTATCAGTCTACTCAGGCTTTAGCAGAGCTCAGTAACACTATGATTAATAACTGATCATCTCATTGATTTATCAGTCTACTCAGGCTTTAGCAGAGCTCAGTAACACTGAGATTAATAACTGATCATCACACTGATTTATCGGTCTACTCAGGCTTTAGCAGAGCTCAGAAACACTGAGATTAATAACTGATCATCTCATTGATTTATCAGTCTACTCAGGCTTTAGCAGAGCTCAGTAACACTGAGATTAATAACTGATCATCACACTGATTTATCGGTCTACTCAGGCTTTAGCAGAGCTCAGAAACACTGAGATTAATAACTGATCATCACATTGATTTATCAGTCTACTCAGGCTTTAGCAGAGCTCAGTAACACTGAGATTAATAACGATCATCACACTGATTTATCAGTCTACTCAGGCTTTAGCAAAGCTCAGAAACACTGAGATTGATAACTGATCATCACATTGATTTATCAGTCTACTCAGGCTTTAGCAGAGCTCAGTAACACTGAGATTAATAACTGATCATCACATTGATTTATCAGTCTACTCAGGCTTTAGCAGAGCTCAGTAACACTGAGATTAATAACTGATCATCACAGTGATTTATCAGTCTACTCAGGCTTTAGCAGAGCTCAGTAACACTGAGATTAATAACTGATCATATTGATTTATCAGTCTACTCAGGCTTTATCAGAGCTCAGTAACACTGAGATTAATAACTGATCATCACACTGATTTATCGGTCTACTCAGGCTTTATCAGAGCTCAGTAACACTGAGATTAATAACTGATCATCACACTGATTTATCAGTCTACTCAGGCTTTAGCAGAGCTCAGAAATACTGAGATTAATAACTGATCATCACATTGATTTATCAGTCTACTCAGGCTTTAGCAGAGCTCAGTAACACTGAGATTAATAACTGATCATCACAGTGATTTATCAGTCTACTCAGGCTTTAGCAGAGCTCAGTAACACTATGATTAATAACTGATCATCTCATTGATTTATCAGTCTACTCAGGCTTTAGCAGAGCTCTGTAACACTGAGATTAATAACTGATCATCACACTGATTTATCAGTCTACTCAGGCTTTATCAGAGCTCAGTAACACTGAGATTAATAACTGATCATCACACTGATTTATCGGTCTACTCAGGCTTTATCAGAGCTCAGTAACACTGAGATTAATAACCGATCATCACACTGATTTATCGGTCTACTCAGGCTTTATCAGAGCTCAGTAACACTGAGATTAATAACTGATCATCTCATTGATTTATCAGTCTACTCAGGCTTTATCAGAGCTCAGTAACACTGAGATTAATAACTGATCATCACACTGATTTATCGGTCTACTCAGGCTTTATCAGAGCTCAGTAACACTGAGATTAATAACCGATCATCACACTGATTTATCAGTCTACTCAGGCTTTAGCAGAGCTCAGTAACACTATGATTAATAACTGATCATCACATTGATTTATCAGTCTACTCAGGCTTTATCAGAGCTCAGTAACACTGAGATTAATAACTGATCATCACACTGATTTATCGGTCTACTCAGGCTTTATCAGAGCTCAGTAACACTGAGATTAATAACTGATCATCACACTGATTTATCAGTCTACTCAGGCTTTAGCAGAGCTCAGTAACACTATGATTAATAACTGATCATCTCATTGATTTATCAGTCTACTCAGGCTTTAGCAGAGCTCAGTAACACTGAGATTAATAACTGATCATCTCATTGATTTATCAGTCTACTCAGGCTTTAGCAGAGCTCAGTAACACTGAGATTAATAACTGATCATCTCATTGATTTATCAGTCTACTCAGGCTTTAGCAGAGCTCAGTAACACTGAGATTAATAACTGATCATCACACTGATTTATCAGTCTACTCAGGCTCAGTGCTCATGGCCTTCAGATTCATCCCCTCGGGGGGTCCAAGCAAAATCAACATTACAAAATGTTCTTCCGCATGTTGTGTGCTATTACATATTTCCATCACGGGGGTCTCCAAATCCACAAATCTCATGTAGTGTTATAAAGGAGGAGACTGCTGGAAAATGAATGGGGAAGCTTGTACCATTCAAAATGTCGTCTGTTTATGGAAAAGGTCCAGCCATTTAATAAAAAGAGCCAGCTGTTTTGCTGGTTAAGCCGCCTCCACACACCCCATCTTGTCTCCAGGTTTTTTTTTTATTGTTTTGTTTAAGACATTAAGTTATGAAAAGGTACAAATATGTACTTTTCACCTGGGAAAAATGTATTTAAGGTGCACAGTCGGACCTTAAAACCACTGTTGTACCTTTACATTGTTTGTACCTTGACGAATGAGAAATGTACCTGAACAGTACGTGTGTTTCTAACAGCATATAACTGAAAATATTTGGCCTGGTGGTGTTGACAAGATGGCTGCTTTATTACCACATTCCTGTAATGTCTAAGCTTCCGTCACTTTAACTACATTAGCCTTGTAGCTCCAGTGCAAAACTAAAGAAGCAAACATGCTTTAACTGGTCAACTTTTCTTGGCGTAAGAGAAAAAGCATGTATATTTGATGTAAGTGCAGCACACTACCAAGGATGCTTGTGCATGGATGAAGTGATGGGGAAACTGTGCACAGCTGCAACTAGATTCTGCTCACTGCTCACATGAGATGGAGTTTGGAAAGCTATTTGTCCATTTTCTACCTCCAGTCATTGAGTGGCTCTGCCCTGTATGAATCTGTTGACTGGGACACAGTGTGATACAAAGCTACTGTAAAGATTAATGTGTCATTTTTTACCTTCAGCATAAGTGACTGGTTTAAAGACAAATATTTATTGTATGTACAGTACATTAGTACATTGGCAAGCAGGGCACAGCATGACTCTTTATGATAAATCACAGCGGTACAGCAAGGCTCTTCAAGAGAAATCATGCAATAATATTCGCAGTATGAGAAGCGGCAGCGGCCCCCTCTGCGCACCTTATCGCAATTCGTGACAGCTCGCCGCTGCATATTTGTTTTGTGTGTTGTAATTACTTTTACGTGGTGGAGGCCGGTGTTGCCTGATGGCGTGTGATTCAAACGTGATTAATTGCCACCGTCTTGCCAAATAAACCGATCTGTAAGGTTTCTCTGTCCAGAAAAAAAAAAACAGAAACCTCAGGTAAAGTGGAGCTGTCTGGAGGGCACTAGTAGAAATTAATGTCAGGGCTGTATACAATCGATATTGCATTATTCTGTATGAATTTCACCGCATCGTAATTTAGTGAGGCTGCCAAATGCTCTGTTTGGCCTTTGATAGTGTGCTGCATTACATTGACCTACATGTCATGACTGTTAACCATGGCTTTTTCTTGTTTGATGCCGCTGCTGAGAAAACAGCTTAGACAAGTATGAATTCCAGACTAGTCTGAACTGGATTGGGTTAGTGCTGGTCTGGTGCCAGTTTAACTGGTTGACTATCAAAACCTGTGCTCTGCATTTACATGGTGGTTGGCCAGTAAAAGCTTGTTGATTAAGAAAAAAAAGCATGAAAAATAAAAACTTGTATCTTCGTTTTTGTTGTTTTTGCCTTTTTTGTCCAAAATTCCCTGGAAAACACTTCTTTTCAGGATTGGCGGTTATTATTTGTCACTAATGACACTGTGTTTAGCGACAGTCTCAGAAGATGCAGTGGTGCTTCACATGTCTCTGAGAAAGCACATGTTAGCCCTCACTCTCCCAGACTAGTAGCACTACGTGATGGGAGAGACCTAGCTAGTGGGCAGAACTGGACATGACTTATGACCCTGACATTCACATACAGTAAATAACATTTCCTTGTCGTGGAAAGTTAGTATTGGGCAGAGAGAAGCTTTGGTTACAACACATTTTGGCTGAAGACCAGCAATGCTGGGGTATGCTGGAGTTTCTAGCCAGGGGAATACTAAGTAAAATCTATGAATAAATTTCACAAAGATCCAACCACACAGTGTCAATTAATTTCACTTGGAAGTTACTTTTAGTAACTTGAGGGGAAGAAGCTCCTCGGGGTAAGATGCCTCTCTCCCCCTCTTATTTTCTCTCCTGATCAAATGATGGGGCCAAATCTGATCTCAACACATTTGCTGAGTGACTATGGTCTAATTCATTCTGAAATTGATCTGGATCACTGTATTCCAGGATTTTTTTGAAGCAGAAAAAAGGGGTCAACTGATCTGATTTTAAGGCCTTGGCCAAAAGTGATTCCTGGATTTATATGTGTTGCAGAAGAAAAAGCTATTTGGTTTCAAGAAATTAAAAGAAGAATTTGATTTATTTGTTTAAAGTGAAAATATAAAGTTTGGGGTAAATAGTGCCCCTAGACATGACACAAAAGGCCACCTTTATCATAGTTCCTCAAAAATAATAACTTCAATTTTCATCACTACTCGGGTTTCAGAGATTATCTTGTGCAGGGGTCGCAAGTCAAATGTTAAGAAGAGCAATTTCGTCCTTTCAGCTAAAATCAAACCACCTTTGAAGCCACATTATTTTATATCCCTTTTACCATCTTGGCTGTAAATATGTTTCGGGATGTGCTGATGCGTTAGTTTTTTGTAAAATGTCTCTCAACTTTTTACGAGGCTGAAGTCGCTTCTCATTCACCAGGTTCTTGTTTAAATTTTCCCGTTCCACCTTAAATGGTGTAGTACTTATATTCTGTTGCCTCAGGCACCATTTAAGGTGGAATGGGACAATTTTAACAAGAAACTGTTCTATCTTTGTGGAAAGGTTTCCTGCTGGAGAACTTTTAAGTTAAACTTAAAGCAGAGTAAAGCAAGTCTGGCTTTATATTTTAACCTCTACTAACTATAATGACTTCGTGACTTTTTAGTGTTTGAGTTTCTCGTTGCAGATTAAACGTATGAGGGAACCACCTGGAGTGTTTATAAAAGCAAATCAGTCCATTCATCTCCAAATGATCAATATTGATCTTATATCTCTCTTTGCTGTTTCGTGAGCTACTAGCTGGGTGAGATTGTCTGTGTTGCTATGGTGACCAGCAGTCTGCATGCCAAACTTCAGATTTAAAGGGTGGATTAGCAGTTATACGTTGACTCCAGCGTTCAAAACCATTTATTGTTAAAACTGTGTTGAACGATCAGCAGAGCTTTATTTTACTGCAAAGGAGCATCATTTTATTTTTAAAAATCGAATTCCGCCATGGAGCCGCAACAGGACAGTAAAAGAGCCAGATGTTGCTGACCCCTGAGCGAACATCAGTCTTACTTTAGCTATAACAACTCTTCTGTAGAATTAGGTCACATATTTAGCAGTCTTCCTGGAGATGAATATGATCTGTGCCGCTGTCTGATTTGCACTTTTAAGTTAAATGAACACTAACACGTTGTTTAAACTGAGTTTCCTATAACAATAACAACAGATTAATGGTTATATATTTAATCACAATAGCAGTAATTAAGGACTGTTTGTATTCCACAGATACGTGTCTTTTGTAATGGGTTTATTAAAGTGAAATCACTAATTTAGAAGTGGCAAATCATTTATTAGTGTTTGATTTTTTGAAAAATGATTTGACAAATAAATTATGCATTCTTTAAAACTAACATGACAAATTGATGCAAGATTCACAAGAGCAGCTTCTTACCCCAGGTTCCCCCCCTTTTTTTTTTTTTTTTAGGCTATGGAAACAAAAATGTGCTGCCATTTCTCCTAATTGTGTGTATTTATATGCATCATCTTCCAAGACATGATAAACTCAGTGTTACTGTTATAAACTCATGTTGTATTTTACCCTGATAAACATCATTTATATCATTCATTCAAATCCTTGATGCTTTATTTCCCCACATGTTGTTTTGTGTGCACTGCAAGTGATTCTTCTTTGCTGAAGGATGGCAATGCGGTTATACTGGCAATCTGATAGTCTGCTTTCTGTACACGCAAGTGCTTTTCCTTTTTCCGCTTCTTTTGTTGCCCATGGGCACTCGGCTACAAAAACATGCGCAGCGCACTAAAATCTGGCTCGGTGTTTCTCCTCCAGATTGACACCGCTCGCTTCTTTTTTCCAACCCAGTGCAGGAAACTGCAGAGCAAAGGCAGCTGCTGGCAGCCCCCCTTTAACACCATCACCCAGTATCCAACAAATATGAATAATTTGTTCCTCTGCTGTCGAACGTGAAGGAGGAGAGGGAAAGGACTGTGTTAAAATTTAATGACTTTCTTCCATATGAACACACATCAGTACATCAGTATGTATCACAAAAAATGAAAAAAATAAAAAATAAAGAAATTGGCAGCAGGAACTTGCAGGCATTTTGTTGAGACGATACGTTCGTTTAAAAGAACACAAATATTCACTCCTTTCCAGGCACACACAAACACACATGCAAACATGACATTATAGGTCATGGAGAAAAGGAAAATGGACTGTTTTAGAGGCAGTTTGGTGAAAAAATCTAGTTTACAAAATTTTCCTCCTTACTTGAAATGTAGTCAATGAGCTATTTGGTTGAGTGTATGAAGCTTGTTGTATGAAGTTTGCCACTTTAGTTTTGCACTGGAGCAGTAAGGCTCACTGCATTATCGAGCTGCATGAACTGTATTCTATTGTTACTGTAGTGAGTTTCCACAATGAACATGTTGTTTAGGGCTGCCATGACAGAATGGATCAAATTACCTCACATGCTTTGCCTAAATGAGATAACCAGATTGGTGGGAACAGCTTCAGAACCAACAAGTGCTTCCCTGAACTGAGAGCAAGTAACTTAACCATTCGGCTAAACAGCCAATTACAAATTATGCACATGCGCAGCTCAAAAACTGCTCTATTCTGAACAAATTCTGAACGACTGTAAAATGTTCAAACCATAATTCACCTTCCAGTGGTTTGTGTAAAATGTGTAAAGATGTGCTGACTAATGTTACAACAAACATGCATCACCACAAGGATCTTTTAAAGGAATTAAATGTACACAGAACACTTTATTAAAACCATCTCCTTGTATCTACACTCTCTGCCCATTTTATCAGCTCCATGTACCATAAATACAGACTGCAGTCCATCTGCTTCTCTGCATACTTTGTTCGCCCTTTCACCCTGTTCTTCAACCGCACAGGACCACCACAGAGCAGGTACTACTTGGGTGGTGGATCATTCTCAGCACGGCAGTAACACTGACATGGTGGTGGTGTGTTAGTGCGTGTTGTGCTGGTACGAGTGGATCAGCCACAGCAGTGCTGCTGGAGTTTTTAACACTGTGTCCACTCACTGTCCACTCCATTATACACTCCAATTCTGTTGGTCCACCTTGTAGAGCTGACGTTCAGTCGCTGCAGTGCTGGTGATTGTTTAGTCCTTCATTAAATGGTCATGGGATGCTACCCACAGGACTCCAGGGTCCATGGGAGTCCTGACCACTGAAAAACAGGGTAAAAGGGGGCTAACAAAGTATCAGAGAAACAGATGAACTACAGTCTGTAATTGTGGTACATGGAGCTGATAAAATGGACAGTGAGTGTAGATACAAGGAGATTTTAATAAAGTTTTAATAAAGTGTTCTGTGTACTACAAAGTGCACCTATATAGTAAGTGGACTTTATAAAACCGACAGAATGTAGAAACAAAAGTGATGGTCAGAAGTGATGGTCACTCGTATAATTATTCAGTCGTAAAAATCTACGTTTAATTCCTTTTGTAGCCTTACAGTGAACATAAAATATGTAGTTTTGGTGTAAGTAGCTATTAATTTTTCATTATTTTACTGAATGCTATTTTGCTACTCATTTATAAGAAAATTATTTTGACAGTAATTCATTGCTTCTCATATCATCATGATGTCCAACAGCTTTATAGAACATCATATTACAGCACATCAGCCCTACTCTATTCTGATACACGGTTACCTATAAAAACAGATAACTGTACACACAGCTATCTAAAACAGTTGCAGCAGTTTTGTTCAGGGAGGGTAAGGAGAAAATTGTACAAACTGATTTTTTTGCTGAACTACCTCTTTAACTCTCTACAAGAGTTCCGTTACTTTGTCATTACATTTTCCCACCGTGATCAAACATGGAGCACAAAGACACAAAGACAACATTTCAGTACTTTTGGCTTTAGAGCAGGTAAAAGAGTCACTTTAGCACTGAAGATCCAAAGAAGACACGGCAAGTGGCAGTGTTTCTACATTTCATCCAGTAAACCATCATCTAATTAGCAGTGAGACTGCAAAAGTGGTGATTAACATTCACCAGCTTTCCGCCTGTCTCCTTTACATGCTTCCGTTAAAGGAATACTCCAGCTACTTAATCTCGATCTGCCGCAACTGTCCCATATGGTCAATTACCACTCAACAATTTCCTTGTATGTAGAAAGGATCCAATATAAACACTTATAATAGAAGTCTATGTGCAGAAGCTGAAGTAACTGCCCACTGGCATCTAATATAAGCTTGTTTTGTATCAAGTGTTTTTGTTTTTGGGGTTTTTCCACGTAGTGGGGACACGTTTTAAAGTTATTATATACGGTAACTGCACACATGTCACAGATGTTTCAGGCTAATAAATGCTGGCTTATTCCTTTCAACTTCAGCACCAACTGTAGTTAACATGCAGAGACTCATAGACAGCAAAGTCTGGAAAAAAGTAGTCAGACTCATGCATCCACAGAATACAGAAGCTATCCAATTTGCAGGGAAGTATGGTCAAATCAAAGGACAGGAGCGAACCCACAGCACAGAGAGAGAGACTCATAAGATGAGAGATGGACCAAAAAAAAAGAAAAAAGAAGTGGGCATGCCGCAGTTCACACTCAGTGAATCGCATGTATTGTTAATGGGTGCAAAAACACATTTGCTTTATTTTTTCTCGTTTTTCTTCACGCTTTGTGGCATTTATGTTGGTCTATCATCGTTTTTTTGATTGTTAGCATAACCAGTAATTAAATACTCTGAGGGGATAAACAGTTTATTTAATTCACAAAGACCTCTGACTGACCATGCTCTTTCTTCGAGCTCACACACACAGCTTGCTCTCTTACACGCCGTCTCCCTCTCTCCTTCTCTTATCTGTTCATTTCTAAGGGCTTTGACAGATCAGCAGCTCATTGTACGCTGACCTTCACAGTACTAGTCTCTCTCTCTCTCTCTCTCTCTCTCTCTAATATGGAGCCGCTGTGTTTTGGGAGAGCAGACACCCGACCTTATGAAAAATACCCCCCTAGATCCCTCACCCTGACTTCTGATCAGGACATCAGAGCACCCGAATGCAGCACAGGCCACAGCTTTGCCTTCTTTCTGGCTGCCGAATCCACCACAATAGCAAAGTTAAGCAACGTGCATCAGTACGGACCTCCACACCTCTGAACTTACATACACAGCCCCTCAAAAGGTCTGGGACACCATACCTTCCTTTGAAATTAAGGCTTGCACAATATATTGTTTGTTAATTATCATCACAATATCAGTCTTTGCAATATTATTACTGCAGAAAGCTTTACAAAAGCGTTATGAGCAAATATTTTGCTCTGTACTGTAAGGGCTGCTGGAGCCTATCACAGCGGTCACTGGGCAGAAGGCTTCACCAATCACAGACAAATCAAAATGTATTATTATTGTTCTTAGAATTAAAAGAATAATCGGTTGACCGATGGGTTTTAATGTTGCAATGCATACTGCAATTGCATTATGTTGTAAAATAACTGCAACACTTTTTGTACGGCTGGACTGAACGGTGTTCTACAGGCTTCGATTACTTGGTATTCCTGAACAAATACTTAAATACTCACTCTCAGAATCACCCTTAAATAGATTTGATAATTAACCAAAACTTTAAGTATGTTTGTTACTATAGTCCAGCAGGCAGCGATAATGTATCAATACTCATATTATTGATTTAGAAGTCGAGATACAGCCCTCTCATTCAAATACAGCTTTTATGAGTTTTGTTCTGCTCACAATTATCATTTTATCACCAACATCGCGGTTTCAGTTCAGCTCACTTTACTTGCTCTCATTTACTTTATTAACTTTATTTGGTTAGTTTGCCTTTTTTTGACGGCAGGCAGCTGTGAGGGTGACACACAGGTTGAGTTTAGCTGAGAGTCAGTCGTGCTACTAAAAGTGAAGTGAATGATTTGAGGCTCTGCGCTGCCCAGTTTCATCCTCCTCACCACAGATTAGTGGTAATCAGGGAACTGGCAGTCTCTTGCGCTCTGAGGTGGAGGTGATGCATATGCCAGCATGAATGTATGATATTTTGAACTAAACCCAGCTATTATTGATCTATTTTTAACATTTTCCACATATTAACAATGACTGTAAAGGCCTCTGACAATAAAATCTATTGCAGTTTAATTTCTCGCGGATTCCCTGTATTAATTTGGAACCCGAAATAAACCAAATACTCAAGTATTCTAATTATTCAGGCCAGCCCTAGTATTTTGTGCATATCGTAGATCTCTTTTAAAATTTTTCTCATTAAGAAAACATTTCTACATGTGCACTTGGATTTATTTTGCACCACTCAGTTTCAAGTGTCTTGCATGTTTTGCCTAATAGATGCTACTAGTGTTAAAAGCACAGATTGTTAAAAGCAGATTGAAAACACGTTTGGGCCCAAATGTGGGTTAAACATGTGAAACACAAGGGTCTGAGTGCTGACATAAACAAGAGCATGTAGAATCCATCCATCCATCCATCCATCCATCCATCCATCCATCCATCTTTTCCTATGTGTATAACGAAACTTTGAGAATAGGAACTGATCTGATATTTCTTCTTTAAATACTCCTAAGCTTGAAAACAAGCTACTTTTACTTGAAGCACTTCATGTAAGATATAAGGCTTGAACTACTCAATCATTCTACAACCCCACAGCAAGAAATACAAACCCAACATCAATCACGTCACACAGAGTGAGTGAGTGCTGTTTCAGGATAGAGTTGCTGCAGGACTGGATTATTTACTCCTAAAATGGGCCAATACCGATGCTTGTAGGGTTTAGTGGGGTATGGCATTATTCCGAAGGATGCACTGTGAAATATTGTAATAATTGGTAATAATAGGAAATATGCTCATTTGTATTGAACACGTTGAAAAGCTAGGTGTCCCCAAACTTCTGATGGGCAGTGTATGTGTCCGCTTCATCTCGGTCATTAATTATGAAAATCTTCATTTCTGAGACTGAACAGCAAAGACAAAGGCCTTTCGCCTCAGCGGCCACCATCTGCTTTGGAACACAATGAACTACAGAGCGCTTCAGACAGAACAGCTTCAATTCAGACGTTTAACCTCTAGCGCACTCACTTGCACTCGCACTATAAATACTCAGACGCACATAAATATTACTCGACAGTCGAGCCCCTGACAACAAGCGCTATGATTTCCTCTCCATCATAGCAGAGATGCTAATGAAAGGCCTTTTTGTTCTGTGGCTTTTCTACTCTAAACCTTTGACCATGGCAGTCTACAACGGTAATCACATTTTCTTTGACTAGTTTTTTTGAGCACATATCGGCTAATTTATCATATGCTAATGTGCTTAAAAAAAAAGAGCACAGACAGCAATTTGATCTGAACTGATTTGAGTGAGATGAAGTGAAACATAATGGTGGAACGTTACACCATTAGTTGTACCCTTTACTTTTTGCCTCTTGATCATCGTCATTAAAGGAACACTCCAGCGTTTTTAACCGAATAGCAGAAGCTAACAGGCAGTTATGGAATTCTGTCAGTAAACGTCTATATGAAATACTTTATAGATCATTTATGAATTTTCCAGTCAGAGGTATAAATGAAGTTTTCCAGAGATGGGACTAGTTGTCCAGAGGGAAGATTATGGTAATTCATTTCCAGTGTATTGGTCAGGGCCTGATCAATATTAATGACCTGGTTTCACTGGTAAAAACTGCCTATAATGTGCTAATAAAAGCCAATTTTTCCAACCTTGGCATTCCTAGGATTTTCACCTCCTGATAAGACAAAATCTTCAACAGTTTTTCCACTTGGGAAACCAGGATAAGAGACCTCTTTGTAAACACATAGTAGGCTGAACTGATTATACTGAACCTAAAACAATGAAGGTTGAACACCCTTCAGTATGAGAATAGCATTATTACAAGAAATATAAAACATTTCCAAACTTAAACATTAAGCACTCGGGAATAATGTTTTTCCTCATACTTATTAGAAACAAGTACCTCAAAAATGATGAGTTCATAATTTTTTGATGCACATTCTCTCAGAAAGAAAAAAGTGGTAAACAGAAAAAACAATGTTTAAATTATTTAAGTCTGGGCTTCTGCTGTTGGGTTTAAGCAGCACGGTAACTGAGGAAAACTAATAGAGGGTAGAATTAAAATCTATAAAAATAAATACATTTATATCAGCCGATATCATCACCTATTGAAATGTTTAGCCCCTTAAAATCAGAATCAGCCATAAAACATTCTTATCGCTTGGGCCCTAGTGGTCATGTGGGTGGAGTGCCTGCCTAATCACGCATGGATAACAGCCAAACATGGGCATCCTTAGATAAGTAACCGGATCTGGTTTTTCCACTGAGCTGTTCTATTAATATTGTAAGTACTGCAGTTTGTAATTTATGTTATATAGTGATGCATTTCAAGCATTTATTCACAGAATGGAGCAACTGCTCAATAGCTTCTATTTTAGGTGAGCCAATGTGTTTTCAATTATTACTAATTGCAGAGAAATGTGCTGAAATAATTGCCTGTGCTATGTAGTACAGTACAGTACAGTACAGATTAGTTTGGAAAAAAAAAAAACCACTGGAGTGTTCCTTTAAAGAATAAGAATGGTCCGTGTTCCCCTTCACAAGTTCCAGCACCAGTCGTTTTCTTCATAGACTAGAACCACACAGACCAGAAGAGCTGTGTCAGAACCATGATTATAACCCGTTTTCCATAAACATTTCCATATTACAAGTAACCTGTAAACACAAAAACAACAACAAAGGTGCTCCAACAACCAAGCTTCATATTAATATGCACCAATAACTTAAAAACACCATGTACTTCCGTATTTATATTTACAGCCTAGATTTACTGACATATATCAATGCTCTGCATGATGTATTATTATTTATAGGGCTTTATTCTCAAAAGTCTACATAAAGAATTCCACAGACAGCAAGACTAAATCCTGTGTATTTGAAAGCGGACTCCGTTATCAAATATGAGGACCAGAAGTGGTTTAATAATATTCAGGACACTTCCAAATATGAGAATGGAATTGGCACAGACTTTTTGGGACAATTATACAGGCTTAGCTAAGGATGGCAGGCAAACTATGATTGGTCTGTGTTCAGCATTATAGGAAGGGCCGCTGAAAACCTTCTATGTGCGCATCCATTTCAAAATAAATCATCTTTATCATTACTACTAATCAAATAAATAGTTTTTTTAGTCAAGGTCATGTGTAGTTCTAGCTGTGAAAGGCAGCAAATAGAGAGAATATTCACAGCAGATTTCAGAAACTGTAGAAGCTCCTCCAAGTGAGTCTGAGGAATTTCCAAGTATCTATCAAGAAGCACAGCCCAAATAATTAAAGAAATACTCCAGTACTGCTTCAACATAATCTCTAAGTGATTACACAGGCCACAATTCTTCCATGTACACACACAAAGACATTTTGGGAATTAAGGACTTTAAAATGAGGTGCACTGGACAACTACTTCATAATTAACCATATGCTTCTAATTTTTTAGGGTTACTTAGTCTGATCACTGTAGACATCTTAACTGTCAACTTATTATGCCCCTATCTCAAAATCACCCACAAATCTGATCATTTCCATTTTAGGTTGATTAAAATGTAAAAGTCTGAAATTGTTACTTAATAGCTGCTGTGTGTAGCACAACAGAATAATTAAAGCACTCCTGCAGGGGGTTTTTATTCTGACAAGCTGCTGCGCTTTATAGATACATATGGTGCACTTCTTCTTTGAAAAGAAAAGGTTCTTTCATCTTTTAAAATAAGACCGCCTGTGATGTGATCAGTTATAATTATTAGCAGTATTTTCAGTTCCAATAATAAAAAAGTGCACTGTGGAATGAAATGACACTTATCAATTTGTATCCAGGAAATAAATCGGTATCGTGTCTGGCCAATATCTGATCCATTTAATATGTGATGTGATCAATCATGATTATTAGCTGTAAGTACAGCATTCAGTTCCATTAATAAAAACACTGTGAATATTTGATATGCATCACATTTCTGAATTATGCTCTTTAATTTTAGAGCAATTGTTTCCAAGAAACAGAACCAATAGTGTACTGGTCTCCTCTGCCTGGTATCTGAGCATTACTAGAGATTAGCTTGAAAAATTCTGGAGTACTCCTTTAAAGCTCAGTGCATTTTCACAGCATGCCTAAGACTTTGGTACAGAATAGACATGCTAGTGGTAAGATTTCTATCTGGCCGACAGTATGGGTAAACAAACACTCCAGCTCACCTTATAAGAACTCACTCACACACACACACACACACACACACACACACACACACACACACACACACACACACGCACCCTCAAATGCATATTTAAAGAAACAGGTGTATATACATTAGAATCAAGTACCTGAAAAATGATGAGTGTATAAATGTGTTCATAAATATATTTTGATGCATGTGCTCACTGAAAGTCTTTAAATATGTATTTGATGTAGATATGAAACGTTTGGTACATACATACAGACACACACACACACACACACACACACACACACACACACACACACACACACACACTCAACACGCTGCTGTTGATGACACCGCGCTACCACAGGTGAGTCTCTCGGATCTCTGAGATAATATTGTTGGCTTTCTTCAGTGCCTGAGAAGAGAAAGGAAGAAGGAAAGGAATTTGTATTAAAGGATAAAACCATGAGACAAGTCAAACAACAGAAGCTGGATCCTGTGAACGAGCAAGCACTGATATGAAGGCACCTATGAGGCTTTTGTTGAGAACAGTCCAGAGACATAATTAGCTCTTCTGTTTCCCTGCTCTTACAACCGTGTGCACTGCTGGCGAGAAAAGTCCAGGTCTCCTGCCTGTCTTGTAGTCACACACACACACAGGCATACATACACTACTGTGCAAAAGCTGGAATCAAACCAATGGTTTCAATAATACAGAACTGTCCAGCAGACACTGAGGAGAAAGAAGTATTCAGACACTTTTATTTTGGGAACTTATGTTCCCTTACATTAACGGCCGGACGTCCAGGACCATTCTGTGTGGAGTCTGTGTGAGCTCCACGTATCTGCCTGGGTTTCCTCTGGGTTTTAAATTGCCCCTAGGTGTGAGTGTGTGTGAATGTGTGTATATATATATGTATGTATGTATGTATGTGTCTGCCATGTGATGGACTAGCGAGCTGTCCAGGATGTTTCCTGCCTTGTGCCCAATGAGCACTGGGATAGGCTCCAGTACTCTGTGCGACCCAGGGCTTAGAAGATGGACGGATGCTGGTTATAAGCACAAACTAATGAACACAAAACTGATAAAGCTGGCAAATCCAGCTTTAAGACGTCCAAGTAATTAGCTTTTTAGTAGCATTGTGGTTCAATGTTAGCCCATTCCATCTTGGCAAACCATGAGGTTATGAGGATTCCTCTGATGGGCTCGCAACTTCAAAATCCTACAGAAATTTTTAATGGGTGTCATATCAATAGATTTACTAGGCCATGCAAGCAGCTTCTCATTTGTTAGAAACAGGTCTTCAGTTATTTTGGCTTTATGTTTGCAGTCATCTTGTTGAAACACCCTTTTTTTTCCAGGTACAGATGATTGGCCAATGAGATTAAATTCTCCTCCAATAGCCTCTGCTACACGGCTCCATTCATGTTTCCTTCAGTGACGTGTAATGCCCCAGTACCATTTGCAAAGAAGCAGATCCATATAATGATGCTCCCACCTTCACACTTCACTGTTA
The DNA here is from genome assembly GCF_015220715.1 of Pygocentrus nattereri. Classification (NCBI taxonomy): domain Eukaryota; kingdom Metazoa; phylum Chordata; class Actinopteri; order Characiformes; family Serrasalmidae; genus Pygocentrus; species Pygocentrus nattereri. The sequence continues at coordinate 9,784,838 of NC_051239.1, forward strand.
GAGTGGTGTTCTAGGGATCACGCGCAACCCTTCTGTAATGACCTGAATTACTACCAAAGGGCTCTACTTTTCGTTTCACTCATTTCGTCTGACCAGAGTACTAGTTCCAGAAGACTTCTGATTTGTCTAAATGCTTGAGCACAGATTTCTGATGCACATCTCTGCTTATTTTCAGCAACAGAGGAGCTTGTCTGAGATGTAGGAACAGATGACTGTGGAAAGTTTTTGCTTTACTGCTGTTCCTCCTGCTTTTCAAGTCTGCCTTCTCTCTTACCTTCCTCATAATTAGTATGAGAGAAATCCTGTGTGGCACACCTGTCCATGAACATCCATGTAATTTCCATTTACATATCAGAACAATTGCACTGAGAGGGATGTTTAAGGTCTTTGCTATGGTTCTGTAGCTGTTTTAGTCGATTGTGTGGTTTAATTTGGGGCAGTCGTGGGCTGGAGGTTAGGGATCTGGCCCTGTGACCGGAAGGTTGCCGGTTCGATCCCCAGGGCCGACAGTCCATGACTGAGGTGTCCTTGAGCAAGACACCTAACCCCCAACTGCTCCCCGGGTGCCGTGGATAGGGCTGCCCACCGCTCCGGGCAAGTGTTCTCACTGCCCCCTAGCGTGTGTGTTCACTGGTGTGTATGTGGTGTTTCACTTCACGGATGGGTTAAATGCAGAGGTGGAATTTCCCCGTTTGTGGGCTCCAAAAAAAAAAAGTATCACTTAATAATGAAGTCTCTTCAATGAAAAGAACTTCAGGAAGCTCATTCAACTACACTATTAGAACTACTGGTTGCATGAAATCTCTAAATAAATGGTGATGTTGCTTATAACAACACTAGGAGCTTTTTGGATTTACATTTATATTCTTATTTTTGCTGCATTAATAAGTAGAGCTTTGAAATATGGACTGGCATTAAATAACAAAAAGCAAAGTTTCTTGTTTCCCCTCAGTGCAAATTCATTCTAATACGCTAGTTCTGTTCTACCTTACAGGTTTGAACTTGACAGGATGCTCTGCAGATATGCAAATGTGAGGCATGAAAAAGGTGACCGCTTCAGAAACACATAGTGTGCTTGGCCACCAGTGAAAGCTGCTTGCAGCTATATTTGCCAACTATCTCTTAAAAGCTTGTTGTTCTGACAGTCCATAGAAACGAACCTGTCCTATTAAAAACATGCCACTTTCAATCAGAAACTAAGTTGTAGCCTAATGTCCTTCTTTCAACCTTTGTTCAAAAACTATTCATGAAGAATCCACATAGATGAATATGAAATCAAATTTACTGCTCACTTACAACAGCAGTAACTGTTGGCTAACGCTAACGACACGTGGTTTAATTGTTAAGTTCATTTAGCAAATTAACGATACTGTAGCAAAGTTACTTCAATTAGATAAACTGTTGAATTCCATACAACAAATGAGAATTGAAGCTTGCTTTCAAATCAGTTTACTGCCGTCGCATCAGACAGAACACAAAGGTAAAAGAGAACCTGGTCCAAATCTTTGAGAAGACAGTGTAGATTTTTATGGTAGTTCTGATTGGCTCATAAATTTAAAGTACTATATGAATTGGCCAAACAATGACTCTGACCTGCTACTGTAGTGTATTTGTAGAAGGCAAAACTCTTCAGCTCTACATGATTCAACATGTTTAACATTAAAAACAGTGATGTATTTGAATGTCTGACAAATAAAACTGAAAGCAGATGATTTCAGTGTAATTATATTTCATCTAATAACTTCTTCTTGTAACCAGAATTCCTTTTGGCATATACGTAAATGAGATAAAAATGATTAAAATGACAACTGTGCACACACTAACCTCCAGCATGTGGGAGACCTCTGTTCGTTGCTGTGCTGTGTCCTGAGACTCGATAAGGAGCTCCTGCAGCAGAGGCTGCTTATAGAGCTGCCCCACCAGCTCGCTCTGCAGCCGCTCCTTCACAAAGTTCACCAGGAAGTGCATCACTGTTTTGGGCACGCTGCAGGACAAGAGAGAGGCAAGAGAGAAAGAGAGGAAAGGAGAAAGATGGGGTAAAGATGAAGAAAGTGGTAGAGAGAATTTATTGGCAGGAGGGTGGGGTGGGCAGGACAGGGCGGGATACATTGCAGCTACTTATGCAGCACAGTTCAATGAAGCATCAACTTATTTAAAGTGCAAGAAAAAAATGGAAATCGAGTTTACAAGCCAGTGAATAAACTGCAAAAGGAGAGTTTTTAAAGGACTATGCCTATTTTAGACCTAAAAGTCAGCATTTGTTTGTGGCACAGAAGTCTTATATGGCACTTCGGTACCTAAATCTTCATTATTACAAATAGTTATTGGAGCGTATGACCATCATGATGTTGAACCTGCTAACCTGTCCTGGATGTTCTTGCGTACAATGAGGAAGTAGGATTTGATGAGACGCTGAATGACTTCGCAGTCCCGCTGCTCACGAGCGCTCAGCTTCCTGGAGATCGGCACTGCCTGGCGGACCCAAAATAAACAAAGCATGTCAATAAGCAACAATTTTAACACTTAAATGATTTTTGACTTCATAATGCTTGACGTCACTGTATTACAGTTGTAAACCTGTGATCTTCCAATGATTAAATTATTCAAGCAATGATTTAATGCATCGCAACTATTATATATTATTATTATTATTTTGATACGATTCACAGCCATTTTAAAAAATACTCTGACACTCTCTACACAAATATGACCGGAGGAACTATATACTCAGCAGTAGAAAACAGACCATAAAAAAAAGACTCCAAGTTCTTGGGGGATTCTTATGTTTGAAAATAATAGCCTTAGATTTTATTTTGCCCACGAATTCACATTCTTTATTAAATACTAACATGATCAATAATAACCAATTCCAATGTTCCAAAACTGCTGCAGTTGAATCACCACCTTCATCTGTTGCATCTTTACACCCGCACACCATCTGTTTGTGTAAATGTAAGAGCTGTGAATATCTTTGCATTTTCCACTGTGGTTCAATCCAGCATTCAGGGTCCTCATTCAGGTTTTCTACCTTTGTATTCTGTGCCAGGTTTCAACACTCCTGAGTCACTAAAGTAATCAAGATAAATAGCCAGCTCAGGACATGTTTCTCAAAGAAGAAATTCTCAGTTAACCAGAAAAATTAAGCCAGATGTCAAGCCATTCTAAGCAGATGATAGACATTCCCATTGGACAGTCCCAGCTTTGGGCTTAAGTCATCTGGTTAACTGAGAAATTCTGCTTTGTTAAATACTCCCTGGAATGCTGGGGGATGGAATAAAATACAAACATAGATCTTGTGCAGCATCATGTAGACTGTCTCAACACTGAAGATTGTTCTAGGCTGGACGTAGAACTATCTCTTACCGTGTCCAGCAGGTTTACTGCTTTAGAAGGGCTTCCAAAACCTGGTACAGAGCCTTTATCCTCTGATGGCAGCTTCTCATTCTTCCATCGTTTTCCATCCAGCGACTCAGTCTGAGAAGACGGATGATAGAGTCAAAAAAGTGAATACATGTGAGGCTGACTATGTGTTAAATACTTCAAAACAAAATAACATGTGCAAGAGTGTGTGTGTGTGTGTGTGTGTGTGTGTGTGTGTGTGTGTGTGTGTGTGTGTGTGTGTGTGTATATACACAGGGGTTATCCAGAATTTTTGGAACCCAAAAAAATTGGTTTTTGAGAAAAATATGTATTTTATTTAAGAATTTAAACATAATGTTGTTCACAAGACCTACAGAGGCAAGACCAAGTCAAGAGTGAGGCTCTGTTTTTATCAGGACTCCAGAAAAAAATTAGCTTAAGGAGCCTCTGGCTCCTAAAAGAAAAGCAGTCAGGCACCAGTAGCTTATTTTAAGTGGCAAATAATAATACACACAAATTAAGGCTTTTAAACACCTCAGATCAGCTCTGTGATTTAAGTATCTCTTCCCTTCACCAAACCTGGCTCTTTTCATACATTTTAATCATACGTCTTCGACACATCCAGTCCCTTTTTTTCATTAACAGGGAGGTGAATTTGGTGAAGGGTAGTTCTTCATATGCTACCATGACAGCTGCACTGAATTGAATTTTAAGCTCTTTGAATTCTTTCTCGTCTATCCTTTCGCATACATGAGACACTGAATGAGCTATGGGAGTTTCCGTAGGAGCGATAATAAAATCGTACATTTTTATGTGTTTGACTCTCTGCATGTTTTTTTTTAAGTCTCTTTTTTGATATGATTCGCTCCTATTGAGAAATCCATTTTCCCAGCTGTATCTTTGCCTGCTTTCAAATAGAATTTGCAATATAGTTTGCTTTATGTTACCATATCTGAGTCACGCAAATTCCTGAAGCCAAGTAGCAGATGACCTCTTCAGGTCTGACATAAACACAGATTGTGTGGAAAAAAATCTGTATTTTTTTCTTTCGCCTCACCATTTTCTACACGCTGACATTCATTGCAAAAAGCTCAGTTCATCTGCTTTGCTTAAGTCCTGCAACGCAGGGGTTTTTTGATAGGCTGACACGTCGACGCTATAGCACCATGTATAGTTACTTTAGAAAAATGAAAATGATAAAAGAAAATAACAAAAAACAACACATTAGTTTTAATGTTTTAAAACAGTAATAAACTGTTACCAATAATAATTATAATTAATAATAATAATCATCATCATAATAATAATAATCTGGCGTGCTACCTCTCGCCACTGGCAACTTAATTTTATTGCAAATTAATAACTGTGGTTGCAACTGCAACCATTTAGGAGTCAAAGTCAAGACCGAGACCAGATAAACAACAAAGCCTATTTTCCAAAGCCTTTTGCGCTTATATTTATCAAGGGTACCAATAATTCTGGGAGTCACTGTAAGTGTGCATGTGTCTGTATGTACATGAATACCTGCTGGCTGTTAACCGAAGCGGACACTTGCGCAGCATCCGTGAAATCTGGGTGTTTAGTGTTGATATATGCCAGTTCTATCGCCACCAGATTATGGACCTAGGACAGAAACACACACACACACACACACACACACACACACACACACACACACACACACACACACACACAAACAAAGCCACCAGCTTTTGTAAAAGAATCAGCTGAGCAGATGACCAGTGTCCTGATCCAAAACTGTAGCTTGTGTCCGTGTGCATAAACTCAGTTTCTTACCATTTCATTGGTGATTGGAAGACGTTTTCTGAGTAAGCTGGTCACCACCTCCACTATTGAGTCATGCAATTTAGGAAACCGCAAGAGTTCCTGTGAAAACACACACACACACACAGTATGTAAGATCACAGTGTCAACACAGCTTATTCACAAAAGGAGAGATTAGGTATAAATAAGGCAATTATTTAAAATGTGAGAGAATCTACACTTTCGTTCCCTCAATACATTAATACTAATGGAAGTGAGGTTTTATCAGCTATCTGCACACCTGTACTCACAGCAGTCTCAGTCTAAGAATATTGACACTGTGTTTGAATAGAAAGCAGGGAACAAAAGAGTGATAATGTGTAACGAATGTAAACAGAGAAGGCAGGAGGAAAAGAAGATAAGGTAGCGATGAAGAGCAGAATTTTAATGAAATGTCACCTCCTGTCAAGACAGTGTGACTGGATGTATATGAGGGATATGAACCAGAGCCACAAGCGAACTGGATGATTTTTATGATTATTATTATTATTATTATTATTATTATTATTATTATTAGTAGTAGTAGTAGTAGTAGTAGTAGTAGTAGTAGTAGTAGTAGTAGTAGCAGTTGTATTAGCAGTAGTAGTAGTAGTAGCAGCAGTTGTATTAGTAGTAGTAGCAGTTGTAGTATTATTATTATTAGTAGTAGTAGCAGCAGCAGTTGTAGTATTAGTAGTAGTAGTATTAGTAGTAGAAGTAGTAGTAGTAGTAGTATTAGTAGTAGTAGTAGCAGCAGTTGTATTAGTAGTAGTAGTAGCAGCAGTTGTATTAGTAGTAGTAGTAGTAGTAGTAGCAGCAGCAGTTGTAGTATTATTATTATTAGTAGTAGTAGTAGCAGCAGTTGTAGTAGTAGTATTAGTAGTAGCAGTAGTAGTAGTAGCAGCAGTTGTAGTAGTAGTATTAGTAGTAGTAATAGCAGCAGTTGTAGTAGTAGTAGTAGTAGTAGTCATAGTAGCAGTTGTATTAGTAGTAGTAGTAGCAGCAGTTGTATTAGTAGTAGTAGTAGTTGTATTAGTAGTAGCAGTTGTAGTATTATTATTATTAGTATTAGTAGTAGCAGCAGTTGTAGTATTAGTAGTAGTATTAGTAGTAGAAGTAGTAGTAGTATTAGTAGTAGCAGCAGTTGTATTAGTAGTAGTAGTAGCAGCAGTTGTATTATTATTATTATTATTATTTAGTAGTAGTAGTAGTAGCAGCAGCAGTTGTAGTAGTAGTATTAGTAGTAGCAGTAGTAGTAGCAGCAGTTGTAGTAGTAGTAGTAGTAGTATTAGTAGTAGCAGCAGTTGTATTAGTAGTAGTAGCAGCAGTTGTAGTTTTATTATTATTAGTAGTAGTAGTAGCAGCAGTTGTAATATTAGTAGTAGTAGTAGTAGTAGTAGTAGCAGCAGTTGTATTATTATTATTATTAGTAGTAGTAGTAGTAGCAGCAGTTGTAGTATTAGTAGTAGTAGTATTAGTAGTAGCAGTAGTAGTAGTAGCAGCAGTTGTAGTAGTAGTATTAGTAGTAGTAGCAGCAGCAGCAGTTGTATTAGTAGTAGTAGTAGCAGCAGTTGTAATATTAGTAGTAGTAGCAGCAGTTGTAGTATTATTATTATTAGTAGTAGTAGTAGTAGCAGCAGTTGTAGTATTAGTAGTAGTAGTAGCAGTAGTAGTAGTAGCAGCAGTTGTAGTAGTAGTATTAGCAGTAGTAGTAGCAGCAGCAGTTGTAGTATTAGTAGTAGTAGTATTAGTAGTAGCAGTAGTAGTAGTTGCAGTATTATTATTAGTAGTAGCAGCAGTTGTAGTATTAGTAGTAGTAGTATTAGTAGTAGCAGTTGTATTAGTAGCAGCAGTTGTAGTATTAGTAGTAGTAGTATTAGTAGTAGCAGTAGTAGTAGTTGCAGTATTATTATTAGTAGTAGCAGCAGTTGTAGTATTAGTAGTAGTAGTATTAGTAGTAGCAGTTGTATTAGTAGCAGCAGTTGTAGTATTAGTAGTAGTAGTATTAGTAGTAGCAGTTGTATTAGTAGCAGTAGTAGTAGTTGCAGTATTATTATTATTAGTAGTAGTAGCAGCAGCAGTTGTAGTATTAGTAGTAGTAGTAGTAGTATGTTTTAAGGATACACTGAAAAAAAAACAGCATTTTTACTTTTCAGCTGAAGGAGATGAAAAAAACATTATGCAAAGCCTACAATGAAGTGTCAAGTGTAAGACTGATCTACCACTTAAATGTTTTTAATGGCAATAAAATGTAGAAATACACTGTACACTGTAATGTTTAGAACATTTACTTTATGTGAAATGTTATTTATGTTTTATATGCTTTTGTCCTACTGAAAGGAATGATTTAACCGCTCATATTGTTTTACATTTTATTCTAAAGCAAGGCAAAAAAAAAAAACAACAACTTTGTGTCCTGAAGTTTGATTTTATTTTCTGCCAATAAGTTTTTATTTTGGTGCATCACTAATAGTAATAACAATGATAATAAAATAATAGTTATTGAATATTCATTAAAACAATCAATCATTTTCAAAGCTTAAAAACCAATATATTAATTGTATATTGGTAGATCTGTGTGACTGCTGCTGCTACATCTACACCAAAATGTCGCAGCGTAATTATGCATGACTCACTGTGCTAAATAACCTGCTGCCTCTTACCTTCAATGTAGCACTTAATTTGATTCATTTTATTTAAATAGGCAAGTCATTTAAAATCCCAATAAACAATGATGCTTACATTGCAAGCTTGGCTAATATAAAGTACTGTAAACAATCTAGTGTGTTTTGTGTTCCGCATACAGCGTAAGATTAAGATGGGAAAAAAAAATTGGCTCATAAAGCCGACAGACACCGAAATCGGCCATAACCAATCGCTAGTGGTCAGTTTAAACCCACATATATGTTATAGACTCAACTGAAGTGACACTCATGACACCTCACTGTTTAATGATGCTATGTTCTCCAATAGTTGTGATCACAGGTCAGATGCTGCTTTTCACTTCTCATATAGTGAAATATTAATCACTGTTTATAACCCTGCTTATCTCACACTGAGCGCAGATGCCTTGGGGTTCCAGATGCAACATTTTGACATGCACACTACATCACACTGTACACTATATGTTATTTTGATAGTTTCTCAGGAAACAGCCTCGATTTCCAGGGCAACGTGTATCGCTTGGATAAAAAGCAGCAGTGCACTCAATGCACCCGTTTTGTAGATAGAGAGCACATTCAAATACACACATTTCTTCTGGTGAAGTAAATAAGCACAAAAAGACATGCTGAAGTGGGATTTTCTGCTTTAAGTCAAGCGTTCTTTTATGTTGCACGGAGCAAACAAGCAATTATGCGCCTTCCACACAATTTCACAGAGAAATTCTACCAGAATTTGACAATATTACACTGCTGAAATGGATACTAGTTAGAAAAAGTCTCTAAAAGAGACTAGAAATCCTGATAAGAAGCACAATGAAGACTTTAAGCTACAAGGCATGGAGAGATTACATGCTTTAGTAATACAGCACAGTAAAAGAGTCAATTATAATAATACAGTTTAAAATTTAAGCATGTGCACTCTGAGTTTGATAACTTGCTTTTAATGTGAATTTGCTCTACTGCTATATTTTATGTTGACAATGTTGTACACCACACTTAGAAAAAAGGTTCTGTGTACATTTTTCATTCTCCAAGGTACAAACCTTGCAAATGTTTCAATTGTCCACCTTTAATCTGTTTTTCCTGGTGAAACTCTTATATTTGTACCTTTTCATAACCAAATGTTTTAAAACAGATCAACAAAATAAAAAGCTTGGAGACGAGACGGGGTCTGGAGTCAATAGATGGATTCTAGAACAATTATGTTTCCTGACTAAAGGTACTGAGATGTACCCTTAAGGGTCCCACCCCAGTGACAAGAGAGATACCTTTAGTACCTTTTTTCTGAGAGTGAGTTGAAGGGCTTGGGGTGGGCAATATGATGATATTTATAGTCATTATGATAGATTACATCACAATATTCTTTCCTGAGTATCTCATGGATATTGACAGTACTTAAATAACAATGAAAGCACTTCATACTTCATTACTAAGAGAGCACAATTAGCCTTGTTTCATTAAGCATAGCACATTTTGTGAAACACTGAGTAAAAATGAGTCAACATTTATTTTTATACTTTTTAAATGTGGCACAATGTCTTTTTTGCATGTTTCAACTTCTTAAACTCCACAAAAATTGAATACAGTGACTCATTTCGTGCATCATGAAAATGTCCTAAAATGCTGTACCACATTTCTGCCTTCACACGCATATGAACTTGAGTGACATCCCATTCTTAATCCATAGGGTTTAATATGATGTCCGCCCACCCTTTGCAGCTGTAACAGCTTCAACTCTTCTGGGAAGGCTTTCCATAAGATTTAGGAGTGTTTATGGGAATTTTTGCCCGTTCTTCCAGAAGCGCATTTGTGAGGTCAGACACTGATGTTGGACGAGAAGGTCTGGCTCACAGTCTCTGCTGTAATTCATGCCAAAGGTGTTCTATCGGGTTGAGGTCAGGACTCTGCAGTCTCCGCTCTAATTCATCCCAAAGGTGTTCTATCGGGTTGAGGTCAGGACTCTTTGCAGGCCAGTCAAGTTCTACCACACCAAACTCGCTCATCCATGTCTTTATGGACCTTGCATTGTGCACTGGTGAGCAGTCAAGTTGGAACAGGAAGGGGCCATCCCCAAACTGTTCCCACAAAGTTGGGAGCATGAAATTGTCCAAAATCTCTTGGTGCTGAAGTAAGAGTTCCTTTCACTGGAACTAAGGGGCCGAGCTCAACTCCTGAAAAACAACCCCACACCATAATCCCCCCCTCCACCAAAATTCCCATTTAGCACAATGCAGTCAGACAAGTACTGTTTGCCTGGCAACCGCTAAACTCAGACTCGTCGGATTGCCAGACGGAGAAGCGTGATTCGTCACTCCAGAGAACACGTCTCCACTGCTCTAGAGTCCAGTGGCGGCACTTCACACCACTGCATTCGACACTTTGTATTGCACTTGGTGATGTAAGGCTTGGATGCAGCTGCTCAGCCATGGAAACCCATTCCATGAAGCTCTCTACGCTGTTCTTGAGCTGATCTGAAGGCCACATGAAGTTTGGAGGTCTGTAGTGATTGCAGAAAGTTGGCGACCTCTGTGCACTACACCCCTCAGCATCCGCTGACCCCGTCATTTTACGTGGCTGACCACTTCGTGACCGAGTTGCTGTCATTCCCAATCACTTCCACTTTGCTATAATACCACTGACAGTTGACTGTGGAATATTTAGTAGTGAGGAAATTTTTCGACTGGACTTGCGCAGGTAGCATCCAATCACGGTACCATGCTGGAATTCACTGAGCTCCTGAGAGCGACCCATTCTTTCAGTAATGTTTGTAGAAGCAGTCTGCAGGCCTAGGTACTTAGTTTTGTACACCTGTGGCCATGGAAGTGATTGGAACACCAGAATTCACTGATTTGGACGGGTGAGTGAAAACTTTTGGCAATATAGTGTACATGCATATAGTACCTGAAGTGAAATGATTTCAATGTGTCAATGGAGCTTTTTATACAGTACTGTGAAGAGTCTTATACTAGGATTCCTTAAGGAGAATTTAGAAATGGTTAAATAATACATTATTAATTATTGTATTAATGTTGCTGCTATTTTTTCTATAAACACTTACTGACCAAATAACCATCTTTTTTAATGTAATTTTTTCAGGTGCGTCAAACGTTCATACCCTCCCATTCCTACATGCTATGTATCGTGTGTGTGTGTTACCTGCGTGCTGTAAGATGAGCAGTGCTGAATAATCCTCTGCAGCTCCTCGTGCACGAGCTCCACACAGCGCAGACTAGGTTCCTCCAGTCTTTTGATCTGCCTCTTCACCAGGAGCTCAAAGCTCACCTCTGGAACAAACAGCGCCGGCCGTGGACCCTACGGTACGAGAACTACATTACCCACAATTCCGAAAAAATGGCCATTGTTTACGGTATTTCAAACGGTTAACATACCATGTTTATGTTAATGATCTCAAAAGACATTTTCTTACACGTAAATATGAACAAAGAATTCACTCTGTGAGAAAACATTTCAAAACACAGGGAAACAAAACTATGAAATCCTGTCATTGAAATGAAAAACATTCTCTACACAAGGCTCAAAAGCTCCAACAGGAAAACAAAACAAACTGACCAATAAAAATGAAATACTTTTAACGAGTTTAGCAGCTTTTCTCAAGGGCATAAACCACAAAAAAAATGTCCAAGCAATTGTAGAAAAAAAAAGAAAAACACACACCCAAACAAAGACACATTCTTACTGTGGCATTTCGGATGGCCGTGAGAATGTCCAGCTCAGTGAGTCCTCCCAGCGGGTCTATGGACTGTAGAGTTCGCCCAAATGTCTCATGAAATATGTAACAGATTCGAGCACCACCGCACCTGTACAAGACAAACAGAAGGAAAAACAACCAGATGATCAGTGTCTCCGCAGGCAAACTGCTTAGCCTGATTGTGTCAACAGGCAGCACTTAACAGCAGTCATACATGGCACTAATCAATAGCCAGTGACACCAGTCAGAGAGGGAAACATAATTCTAGACCTCAGTGCACTGAGGGAAAGTAAAGAGGCCTGGGGCTCTAGCTAATTACCTGCCCATCATTTTCCCTCAGCTACATGAGGGAGCAAACGAGCACTATTCAATATCTATCAAAGGCCTAGGCAAGTTTTGTTACAGGACAAACGCACAGTACAGTTTAGAAACAGAGAAGAGATGTTAGTTTTGAGTTTTATAGCATCTCAAAATTGAACTCTTTTAGACTTGTCATTAGTCTGACCTGCTGCAAAAATGTCTGCTGTCTTTCACCCAGCGTCCAGTGCCAATGCCCACATGCTTTCCAACAGTCAAAGTGAATCCAGTGCAATTAAGCTGAGCTAATGATAATGAGCCTTGGGTCATACTCAATACAGACAAAGAGCATATTGTGATTAGTCAGGAAGCACCGATACCGATATCAGGCCAATATTATGCTCATTTACGCATAAAAAAATGCACTAATCCCTACGCTCCAACACCAGCTGATACCGCGTGACATAAGCCCAGTGTACCCTGACGCTCTAACGAACAAATAACACAAGCTGGCACTGAAGGAGGCTCTGCTAACACAGAACAGTACTAATGACTCAGAGTACAAAATACATTAAATCAGTCAAAACAAAGAAAATCTTTTCTTTGTACTTCTGTCAGTTAAATAAAGGTTCAAGAGAATGAACAAATCACAGCTTCTTGTTTTTTGCATTTGCAGTTTGTCCCAACATTTCTGGGGTTTGTACTATAAACATATTTTTGTGGGGTTCTGGCGCGTTTTGTGAGTATTGCCAAGACGGGGTCAACAAACCAAATGTTAAGACATGCCATTTTGTCCTTTTAACAAAAATCAAACCACCTTGGGAGCCACAATATTTTATGTCCACTTTACCAGCTTGGTTGTAAATATGTCTCAGTGTGTGCTGTTGTACGAGTATAGGATAAAAATATGAATGAAAATGCGACTTACTTTACTTCAAGCTTTAGCTCAGCTATCCCTGCTTTTCTTGTATCTCTGGCAGGAAACTTTTCCACAGACTAGAACAGTTTCTGGTAAAATGTCTCTTACCGTTCGACTTTTTACAAGGTCAGCTTCTCATTCAATAGCTTCTTGTTCAAATTTTCCTGTTCGTCCTTATATTGCAGATTAAACACATCAGGAAACCGGCTGGAGCGAATATAAATGCATATATGTCTCTCTGCTTGTCTCAGAATTATCGATGTTTTTGTTAGCTACTAGCTAGGCGAGATGGTTGTCTGTGTTGCTGTTCAACAAGCAGTCTTGGTGAATTAGCAGTTATAAGTAACATTAACTCCAGCATTTATGGCCATTTATTATTAAAACTGCAATTTATTGTGATGCTGCATTTTTGCCATATTGCCCATCCTAACCCAGAAGCACTCACAATTCAGAGGTCTGGATGTGCCTGGCCGTGCCCTCGATGGTGTTGCAGTAGTCGGTGGCAAACTTTGTGACGATCTGCAGAAGGGTGGCACTGTGGTCCTCCACAGGCTCCCCATAGCTGCTGAGACGGGCTTGGTACTGTGCGCTCAGCACGGTCACGCGGGTTTTCAGCTCGGGCAAGCAGTCGCGGATGTGGTGCATTAGCAGGCGGCTAAGGGTGCGGGCCAGGTAACGTGAGCCGCAACGTGAGGCCAGCGATGGATAGTGGCGCTGCAGGAACGCCTGTTCATCACGGCAAGCATCCGCCACGGTTTTCTGGGTGTTCAGGTCATGTTGGCTCCTGGGGATGAAAAAGTAAAAGGAAAAAAAAAAGTGAAGTAAAGGAAAGATGAAAAAGCTTTTAAACTTTAAGGAGTTTCTGAGATGACTCAAAGGCTACACTGCTGTACAAAGGCAAAGAGCAGGAACTCCGCCAAGAGTGAAACCACAGGAAATAAAAAACAGCTTTAAAGCCAATGTGAATCGAAATAATAAGATTATGGGACAAGAGGTTCTTGGCCTTTCTAATCACGCGCAATATGACGAACTGGGTTTAATATGACCAGTGACATGAACTATCAAAAGCCAATCTGATTTTAGCTAATTCCATTTCCTTAATTTGATATATATCGCTGTTGTTGGAACAAAACCTCACATCTCCAAAATGGTAACTTTACAGAAGAAGAAAAGAAAAAAAAAACAAAAACATACTTTAATTTTAATGCAAGTCAATGCAACAAGTCTTTTTTCCAAGTAATTTTGGGCCATTTCATTGATCAGGAAATGTACACAGAATGTAAAGGACAACAGGCATTTTCAGATTATGCCAAAAATAGAAAAATCGAGATCCAAGCACTCTCTAAAACTATAAACCCTGATTGTGAATCAATATTTTACATATGGTTCTGCAGTAAATACAGTTAAACAGGCCTATTTATGCTCTCATTATAAAGCATGCAGTGTTCTTTAAGTACAGACAATATCCACAATACATCACAGAAATCTCATGATACAATATAATTTTTCTGCACATCTAGTTGCGAATGTGTACTTTGTGTGTATTTGTGTATAGACGTATCTTTGTATATATGTGCATAGAAAATATTGCATATTTATGTTCTATGTGGCTTACTAGTGTCTCATGTTGTCTAATAATAAAATATATGCACCATTTACATTTACAGCATTTGGCAGACGATCTTATCCAGAGCGACTTACAATGTGATCATTTATACACAGGCAGGCGAAGGTGGCGTTAGGAGTCTTGCCCAAGGACTCTTATTGGTATAGTGTAGGGTGCTTACCCAGGTGGCGGATTGAACCCCAGTCTACAGAGTAAAATAAAGAGGTGTTAACCACTACACTACACTAACCACCATCTAGGTCCCTGTGTTTTGTAAAACTGAACCTGCCAAGGTGAAGGTGAAGCTGCCCAAGTGGCAATTTACCACGGAGATCTTTGCATCTTTTCCATTTTAACAAACCACCAGTGACATTTTCAAATATCCACAATTAACAACAAAGCAACTCACTTTATCACATGGCATCAAACTGCAACAAATCAGATACGAGAATTTGTCAACTGAAACGTTAAAGTTCAAGTTAAAATTCCCACCACAACAGCTAATGTGACAGCAAGTGACAACTTCTGTCCAAAAGTCAGCATTTCTTCATAGCCTGTTGCAATGGATGGGCTATTAAAATACGGTTTAACTAGTGGCAGTGCTGTGGTGTCCACCTGTTACCCACAGCTTCATTCTTCCCCAGGTAACTTGCTTAGAAAACACAATATTCAATCTTCAGTGATCTTAAGAATAAAACCAAATGCCCCACTGATCTAATCTGTTGAAGATGGAGGCCAGCGGGATCAAATGTCTATATTATGAAAACGGAGATCTATTCATGCTGTTCCCTGGTTTGACCAGTGTCACACAAAATAGACTGGATGTCAGAAAAAAGCAACACCTGACTAACCTCAGGTACAGAAGCATTACATTGCTTAGTAAATGGTTATCCTATAACCCTTTTTATGATTCTGACCACACATTCCTCATTTTGGCTAGAGCATTAATTGGTTCGGTTGCCCAAGTGCCCAATGCCAACTTTTATAGCTGTCCACCCTTCTAAAATGCAAATATAACGGATTATGACTTCACATTCATTTTCACCTTTCACATTCCTCCTTGTACCCCAAAAGAAAGTAGAATCGAACTCAGGATTTTCATCACAAGTTCAAAGCTGATCCTCAGACATATGATTTCTGTCATTTCCACCAGAAGTGCAGTTGCTACATTTTGCCTTTGTACAGCAGTTCATGTCTTCTTTCCAGAAAAAAGAGCACAACTGTACCTAGCTATTTACTGTCTATTTCAAACAGTGGCAAAACAGGAAAGCCTTTCTAAATCAATAAAACTAGAGTAGCTTCCCAAGAGGACTGAAAGACACTTAGTATATACGGCCCACTGCTGGAAAGGAGAAACCATTAAGCTCACAAACCAGGACTTTTCAGGCCATCCAATAGAAAAATCTCTGTTTCAACTCAGGCCCGAAAAGCAGGATGTGAAAAACACCCCAGTGCATTCTACTGGAAACAGTAACAGCCAAAAAGCTTGTATTGGTATCATGTGTTACTTGTGGAAAAAAATTATGAGACTTCTCAAGTGGCTTGAAGGTTCAAGTGCCACAATGGCCCTCTCATTAAAGAGCAAACCTCTGAGAGCAAAGTCTGCAAAGCGTTCACTTTCAAATCTTGGAAAGGACAGTGAATCAAGCAGCAGCTGAGAGCAAGAGGGGCTTGCCTGTGGCTAACTGCGATTAAGTTAGCTGTGTGAAGTGTCATTGGAGGCAGGGTGTATTCTGTGCTGCTAAATTGAGCCTGTTCTCCTTTAGGACCCTAGAGGTTCTGTGTAAAAGCCGCAGCGGATAAAAGCACCCGCTGCTTATCTCAAATGCACCACTCAATTGGGGGATATCAGTGGTAGACATTTTGCCCTGTGGGTCATGAGCTTAAAACTAGAGCGAGAAGGACAGCTGGAAAAACACAATTGAGCAGGGGTGCAAGTTTGAATACGGAAATGGGGAAAAAAATTCTGCAAAGATATTAATATTGACAAAGACCCTCCCAAACATTGATTCAAAACTCATTAATAGCTCTAATCATTCAGAATATTGATTAAGTGCTTCACTTTATAGATGCGTATTGATACTCCACAGTTACAAATCAAAAATTGATTTTTCACTAATGACACTGCACAGCTATAACTGTATAACTATAACTATAGGGAATTCAGGCATACTTACAGAAGGATGGCAAATTTGGAAATTCTATAAAGTATTCACTGTAAACGACAGCAGGCAGGGAAAAAGAAAAGTGATAGCAAAGAAATAATTCAGTTTTAATTTTTTTTCACTGCTTTAAAATCAAAGACTACTTACTTACTTACCTATTTATTATGCGTCTATAAAAACAATGCTATGCAATTATTCCCTGAAAAGGCTTAGAGTTGCAGTACTTTTTCAACACCAGATTTAAGGTTTACTTAAAGGGCCCATATCCTACATTTCTCTTCTATTTTCTTATACTTTGTTTTTTCTCAAGGTCTACTTATAACATTAGTTAGACCATGCTTTCAACATGGTGGTGGTAGTATGAGAGAAGAGTGATTGACAGGGGGGGTTTTCTACTCAGCTTCTGCCTGTAGCTATCCCTCTGAATTGAACAGACTTTTTTAGTACTGTGTCTTGAAGACTGATACTAAACAAATGAGCTCTGTTCTGATTGGCTGTACAGCTATAACATAGCTATAGCTTTCTGAATGACGCACAATACATTCAAAATGTGCCTCATTCGAAAGCACTCCAAGCTGAAACACCGCTTAGAACTTCAACATTAATGGGCGGAGCTAAAGTGCTGTAGGCAGCTTAGGTGGATATATGTACATGAGTTTTTTCTCATGACCTCACAAAAACAAAGAAATACAAACAGGCTAATCTTGCAGCTTATTTTCCCTCTGAGAACCGTACGGACTGGGCAGTGAATGGTACATTTTGAAATTTTAATACTGTTTACATACCACTTCAAACTCCTTTCACCCAAAAAAGCAAGGACTTTCCATAATGTGGGCCCTTCACCATCATTAAATCTCTCTTTGGCCTTATTAAATAATGCCTTATATAAAATAATGTTGAATATATTCTCTGTGTATTGATAAACGACTCCCACCTGTTGACCACTCCAATGATGCCCAGTCTGACTGGAATGACACGGCCCAGTAGAACCTCCAGTGCATCGGTTCCAGCATCCATCAGATCTAGCTTACTCACAACCAACAGAGTCCTCCGACCTGTCCACACAAAGAAAAGTAGTCACATACAGAATAACAGAGAAGGCTGGTACAGAGTACAGGTGTGAAAATGCATACATGCACTGCAGTGCATTTATCTGATTGATTCTGAAATATTAGTTTAGAATAATATTCAAATCAAGCATATGTCAAAATAAAACTGGGCTATTTGCAAAATAGCCCTCAAAAAACTTTTTTTTTATAAAAAAGTTAAACTCTTCTTGGATGGCTTATTATGATTATATAGACTGATAATTGTGTTAAATGTGTTACCATAGCACAGAATTCCTATTTTTCATTTAAAAACACAGACTTTCTCAGTGCAGTGATTTAAGGGGTGCTACACAGCAGTTTAGTTTTGTATGTCATGAATGAGCTTGAACCCACCACTGTCCAATACACTAAAATATGCTAATTAGAAAATTACAGCATGGCGGTAGGAAACTTATAGCTGCAGAACAGGCCTGCGCTAACGTAGCTAATGTAATATTTGAGATGCTTGGACTGTGCAGCTAGCCAAAATAGATGAATGATCTTAGTATTTAAAATTATGTGAAATACACAGATCAGGCATAACATTATGACCACCTCCTAGTTTCTATGCTCATTGTCCATTTGATCAGCTCCACTTACTGTATAGCTGCACTTTGTAGTTCTACAGTTACAGACTGCAGTCCATCTGTTCCTCTGATACTTTGTTACCCCCTTTTACCCTGTTCTTCAGTGGTCAGGACCCCCATGGACCCTCACAGAGCAGGTACTACTTGGGTGGTGGATCATTCTCAGCACTGCAGTAACATTAATGTGGTGGTGGTGTGTTAGTGTGTGTTGTACTGGTATGAGTGGATCAGACACAGTAGCGAATGATCCACCACCCAAATAGCACCTGCTCTGCGAGGGGCCATGGGGTTCCTGACCACTGAAGAACAGGGTAAAAGGAGCTAACAAAGTATGCAGAGAAACAGTCTGTAACTGTATAATGTTATGTAATTGTCAATGTTATGCCTGATCAGTGTATATATTCCATAACTATCTAATAAACATCTGTCTAACGTAGTGTGTAGAATTGTCTTGATAACAGGAAGCTTCACGCTGCAGCTTCACAGACCACAGCAGAGCTCACGAATGCTGCATTAGAAGCAAGTTGAGAGGATCAAGACTCAAATCGGAGGGAACCTATTCTGTTCTGGGTTCAATTTATGGTTTAACATTTATTGGATTTATTATTATTTGATTTGAGGCTGACTGATAATTTATCTAATTTATTTTCTTACTATGAATGTTAGATTAGGAGCTTCTTCGTTTCTGCTCAGTGAAACACAGGCTCTATTCCCCATTCACTAAAGGTTAAAGCACAGCCTGCAGAGTAGCGGTGGAAGGGCAGGGTTTGGAAACTGTGAGGCAAGGAGATGTTAGCAATTTGAATAATCATGCATATTCATGAATGTTCATATTCTTAAGTATTAGGGATGCTCTTATGCCATTTGTAGTAGTCTTCTCTGCATAACAATAGTGCACAGAAAATATAACAACTTATTATTCAACAAAGATTACTTTAAGGTTTAATTTATTACTTTGAGCGTACTTTAAAAGAATATATAGTTTCTACTGTTTATGTTCCACTACTGCAAAACTTGTTCTTTCAGTCATGACTAAAAAGCCAGGGTTTTGGGTCATTTGGGGAAAAAAATGTGCTTCTTCAAATTATGTCTCAAGAGCAGAATGTGAAAATAACCCTGTGCACGTTGCTGAAAAATGTAAAAGCCAAGAAGCTTCAATCAGTACTGAGTCACTGGATGAGCAAAAGGACTTAGAATTCTGCCTCACACCAGGAAAATCAAGTTTGAGGGTTTTTCAAATTTCAAATGAGATTTATACTCTTGGTTGAGAGGCAGTGCAGAATTGAAACATATCGTGTTTGTGGAAATTTATTTCAGCATAGCCAGATGACTGGCTGGGGGCCAGTCTGTATATCTGAAAAACTCCAGAGAAACCTCTCTGCTCAGGCCCAGACTGCAGAGAGGGAAACATGAAGCTGTACAGGCAGTGTGTGTAACGGAAGAGCAAAGGCTACATCAAAAAAACTCAACACAGACAGAATAATAGATCCTGAGGCTTCTGCCATCTGCCCCCGCAGAGGGAGACAGGAGCGGTGCCTAAAATGATCCTCACCATCTGGGTCCACTTCACGGGCCAGTTTGAGAGCGTCTGACGTGGCCAGGTCTGAGTTAGCCGGGGACACGCACAGGATGAGGGAGTTAGGGTTGGAAATGAAGGACAGAATCATCTCCTGAACCTGAGTCTCGATGTCCTCCGGCTGGTCACCAACTGGAACCTGTAGAGTGGAATGACACAGCGCGTTTGACTCTTTTTAAATGTTTAGACAAAAATGATTTGGACATCTTGCACTGCTCTGTTCTAGAAACTTACAGTCAGAACTGTTCACAGTGGTGGTGACAGGAACCAGATGCCAGCTCCTTCACAGGAGGCTATTATACAAAATGGTCTTTAATACCTGAAAATGGCCTGATGCCTGAAAACGCTAGTGTTGAAATAAGGTCTGAAATCCATTCATGGTGGAGTTACGCCATAATTGTAGAGAAATACTTTTAATATGAATTTAGTTATTTGGTTTACTCATATATGACATACACATATACATATAGAGAACAGCAATAACTTAAGTGAAACCATGGAATTAGTTTCTATTTATCATCTGTCTGTCTTTGTATATAATCTGCATATACATGCACTACATGCGTCAGCTGACTGGGCTACTGTGTGAATATGAGCGATACAGAGAACATGAAATGGTAAAAACGTTACACTCAACAAGCAAATTGTCAAAAGATGAAATCCTGCTAATATACAACTGATGAATGAAGGTCCCTGTGCTGAGGAAAAGAGAGACCAAACCTCACTTAAATTGCAACCTTTATGTTTCATTGGTAAAGATTTTCTTAGTAAGCAGCTGTTTTTGAAGTGTTCCTACTGGCTTAAGTAGAATCATCCGTGTTTGATGTTTACTCCGATTTGCTATATCTTTCTAATTCGAAATGGATTTGTGTTACTTTCAGAGAATAACTTAGAAGTGAGGCAATGAGTAATGAGTTTTTCTTTTTCCCACAAAGTAATCAATAAAGTAATCCCAATACAGTCTGAGAGAAGTAATCAGCGATTCGTAATGGGCTACTCTGAGTGACGGCCCAAACACTGGTAACATTACCAGCTAATCAGTGCATTTCTGATATATAGCAAGGCATATGACAATCATAACAATCAATAATATAATCCTGATAATAAAAGCATCAAAACAAAACATTTTTTTTTGTTTCTCTGAGGTTACCTTGGTGATTCCAGGCAAGTCGACCAAGGTGAGGTTTAGAACGTTAGGGGAGTAAATCTTCAGGTGGATGGGTTCCGGACTGATACCCTACACACATGAGGACATTAAAACAAATGAGAATTGATCGCGAGGAAGGAGCTAATAAATAGAAGTGACAGTAGGCCTTGAAAATGATCCCAACCTGTGGGTATGTGTGTATGTGTGTCCATCTTGCCTCAGTACCTTGCTGTTAGTGGTGCGTTCAGTCTCCTCTTCGATTTCCTTTCGGATTTCTGAGAAATCTGTGAAAATCTGTCAAGAAAATAACAAAACCTGTCAAAGCAAAATAACCGCTTTCCAGGTACCTATTGATGGATAAACTTATACCAGCTGACCTCAACTCCAAACACAAACAAAACAAGATATAATTTCAGGACAATAGCACACCCAAAGTGAGAGTCTGGAAAATACTTCTGGCAAAAAAGACAGCACTTTAAAATACCTGGTTTTTGCGGTGAAGGAAGGTTCCCCATTCTTCTGCTTTGATTCCTTGGAGACAGAAAAAGGAGTTAAGAAGCATGACCTCTCAGTACTCAGCTACAACATGAAGAACACTTATTCACTCTCTTGTGTAAGGGCTTTCTAGTAGGGTTTGAGTGGAAACACACTTGTAAAAATGATTCCAAAACATAAATTGCCATTGGCTGGATGAACTGACGAAATCACAAAAACACAAATACGGATGTGAAGGAACTGAAGAATAAAAATGTCAATAAAACGACCAGACAAAAAGAGTTTGAGTGAAAGTAAACACAAATATGAAGAAACTCCATAATGAATGGTGAAAGTATTCATAAATACGAAGAAATTATGGAAAGGCCACACAGAATGAGGACACGTTCATGCAGTTTGTTTATTCTGTAAACACAGAGACCTGGATAGCTGCACTGAGAGTTTGCTTTGGTTCCATTTCCTGTGAAATAGTGACAGAAAAAGAAAGAAATGGGCAAACTCGAGAATGTTAGGAGAAGAGAAAGAACAAACCATATTCTACAAGACCTACATTAGTCATATACAGAATCAGAGAAAGGTAAAGACGTCACAGACGATACTGCTCAGGTACTGGTTATTAACTGCTAAGAACTACAAGAGACCAATGCATCACAGGCACAATGAGAGCATAACACGGCTCTAACGGCTTAAATAATGACTTCTTGCTTTTATGATTTGAAGTAAAAATACAGTATGATACTTTTCAGTAAATCACTGCTGTCACTTTCTGACATTTTTCAGTTTTTTACATAATTTGAAAGTACCTGTTGCCTTTTACAATTTGTGTAAATTTCATGATGATCAAACAAAATGACTCAATATTACTAAAAAAGAATATTCTGGTTCCATTGACGTACATTAAAAGTAAAGTAGGTTTTTCCCTTTTTCTGTAAAGTTACCATTTTGGAGATACGAGGTTCTCTTCTAAGAACTGTGAAATACTTTTTCATACATAGGCCATGTACTTTGATGGCCCACTCAAGTATATTTAGTCGGATTTTAACAATTTCTAAAATGTATAGTTTGGAAATGTTACACTTCACAATACCAAAGCCTCTAGTCACTGACGCTACCCCTGCACCACCCCCCATGTTTCTTTCAGACCTGTGGGAAACACTGCTTTCATTTATTATTAGTATTATTATTAACACCCATAATAAATAATTGTTCTGCTAAGTAAAAAACAGTATGTGAACAACTGGGTACGGCCAGTCAACCAACACAATTGTTTTTAATAGCATTAATATAGAATTCTATCTGAATATCCTTGCATGTTTGCTCAATAACAGTAAAGAAAGCAAACAACACAGAGATGTTAGAACTCCATGCACTCATACAGTCTGACAGACTACAGAGAAGTAAAAAAGGGAAAAACACAGTGTGTTCTATAAATATCTGCGTTGCTGGTAGTTACCATGCTCCTGTTTCCGACGCTCCTCCAGTGGAGGCACATTCACCAGCTGCAACACTAGAGGGCGACGTGTGACTATTCCAGAGCCACGGGGCAGAAAGTCACATCCAACCAAGCTCTCCAGCACTGAACTCTTCCCACTGCTCTGTAGATTCAATCACAAACACACTACATGAGACACTCCATATACCAGAAACAGGCTTATATTTATATAATTAGCCTATACAAATAGCTTTTTTATTTTAAAGTATGATTTAGTTTGATTTGAAACAATCTATCAAATGATTACCAACATAGCAACGCCTAAGGCTCGGTAAGCCAGCCTTAAAACCATTTAAAACCTTAAAACCTGGTAAAAAAAAAAATAGTTCTTACCCCTGAACATCTATAAAATGGAAAAAAAGAAATTCTAGTTTGCTCTAAGGAAGCAGGGCTGCCACAATTATATTATTACTTGATCATTACGGCAACTTCAGCCTTCCCAATACTGACTGAGCAGAAATTTGACAAACGCCATTAAGTCTCTATTCAAACACCTACTGTTCTATTGTGTGTTGTGAGATTCCTGACCAATCACAGATGTTCTTGATGCAATGAATCATGTGAATGAACCAAGGCATTCCCATGACCCAACAAACATGACTATTATCAGCTAAAAATAACTCAGGCTAGTTCTTGACCATGTCACATCACAGGTTCACGTTATATTGGAAGATACTGCAATTGCAATGTTTAGCAACATCACTGCGACAAGGTATTTAGTTCATATTGTGCTGCTCTAACCAGAATATTGAACAACTGCCTTCAGTTCCTTTCTAAAAGCACCCCTTCCATTACCATTTTCCATTACAGTGATCATTAGGTCCATTCGGAAATTGTTTATCGGGAACTTTTTTGGTGTTTTACTCCAAATATCACAATGTTTATCACAAACAGAATATCGCAATGTGACTTTCTCACACACTGTTCAGCTTTAAAAGGAATTAGAACTAAGCCAGTCAAGACTTCCTGGCCATCTGCAATGTAAAATCCCAAAGTCTGCTGGAATATTTCCTACGCCATCTTCCAAGCTGTATGTGATACGTGGACTGCAACTACTCACTGCAGTGACATGGACAAACAAGAGCTCTGTGGATAGAGAGATATTGCTCTACAAATCCTGACCGGGACACTTCACTGACCTGTGATCCAACCACCACAATCTGCGGAAGCTGAATGATCTCGGCTCCCACAGTGAGGAAAACCTCCTGCAGGCGGTTAATGATGGGTATAAGAGTCTCCATCTCTGAGCCGAGAGAGGGAGAGAGAGAGAGGAAATGAGAACGTAATTCCACAGATTGCTTTCACGATTTGGACAAAGGAGCTTACATGCAATGCACAAACACAACATATGAAAAAGGGGGACAAAATAAAGCAGTTTTAGAATCACATTTCATTCGCCGTTACTCTCAGTTGTGTAATAGTAAACATACAAAGCCTAAGGGCTTCGGTTATATAATGGGAAGAGTGCAAAGGGCCTCAATGTGACTCAACCACAATCTTGCCATCTTCATTGGAACAAATGTTCTTTCAATTAAAGTCTCCCCCACAAAATTGGAGGGGAATCACTTCCCTCGACGGTTAAAGAAGTACTTTACTCTGCTGCTCCCTTTATCGGACTGTGCTCTTGTCAATCATGTAAAAATAACATTTCAGAAATGTCCGTTTTCATGGCTGTCAAACAGGTCCCTAATCAGATGGGAGGAGTATCTAGTTTCACTTGCTAAGTTCCACGGACTTACGTACTGTGAATAGTTTAAAATGACAACATTTTTACTTCTACTTAAGAACCTTACGAGGAAAACGTTTGTTTATTTCCATTTTTATCATTAAGACTGGCCTCATTTGATTCTGTTTTGGTGTGACAGCAGGCAGACTGCCATGCCGTTGCGAACACCTCTCACTTTTGAGCTTTAGCATTTGATTTCAGACCAAAAAGATGGCAGAAAAAAAACGAAGAACCTCCAATTCCCACACAAAAATAACGTTAGTCAGTCAAGGGGAACAGTGTCAGTAGGAGAGGGAACAGAACAAACATTTCAGTGCAACTGGATGAACGTAAACAGCTTTCACTCACAGAAATGTGCTGCCATTCATGACATCACTGTCCATTTTACTTAAAGCCAACAGAATCCACTCATTTCATGCCATCATATTTCCAGTCTGCAAGTCAAACGACCTTGCTGGTTCATTTGAACAGATGCTGAACGCACTAAGAAGTACTACTGCAGTTCACTGCTTGAGGGGCTCCGGCACATTCTCACTTTTTCCTCCTCCTCTTCAGGTAGACGCTTTTTTCCTCTGACTGAATTATCATCCCGTCGCAGTGAGTGAGGTTTCAAGCTTATCTGTCTGCAATAAACTGCGATTCATCTCAGCGGAAAACAATCACAACACAAGACACGGACAGACTGAGCAAACGACGGCCAGCTTACATGGAGAGACCTAGAGACAAACAAACAGCGTTCACTCACACACAGCAAGCTTACTTGCCCGATAACGTCTAAAATGTAAGTGAATAGCAGAGATATGTGACACAAAACAGGGAGATATCTCTCTTGTTGAATGAAAGAGGAAGCACCGGGCAGAAGATCTCGTTAGCTAGCTGGCTAGCTAATTGATTAGCTAGCAAGATAACAGCTACTTTAGCTCACTGGGTCTCCTTACCAAAACGCGACGTGCTGCTTTTCGTTCTGTCTTTCTTTAAACCAAATCTTCACGGTCTTGCCGGCAACATTGTAAACAGCAGGGGATAAACGGAATAAGCAGTTGCTCTCAAGACATTTTGAGCGGGTTCATCTTCCCTGCGCCCTTCCCTCAGCGGCTGTCAAACAACATTAGGCGTGTTTCGCCTCAGCTTCAGAAGCCGTGATTGGCTAATGGCGCGGTGACGTTCTGTTTTACTAGTTGCTCATTGGACGGTGATGCTGCCAGTCACACTTTTGCCATCGCCGCCACGCCCCACCCCTCCCCAGCATCAGGACCCTTACCACAATCATGTTTAGACTTTACCAGTTAAAATTAAACAGCCATGTGAAAATTCTTCTGTGTCTGTGTTTAATTATTATTCTTAGCAGTTCTATACTCAGTGTTTCCATATAGGGGGGAGAAGCGGGGATATAACCCACACTGATTAGCCATAGCGTTAAAACCACCTCCTTGTTTCTACACTTGTTGTCCATTTTATCAGCTCCACCTACCTTATAGGAGCACTTTGTAGCTCTGCAATTACAGTCCATCTGTTTTTCTGCCTGTTTTGTTAGCCCTCTTTCACCCTGTTCTTTAGTGGTCCCCCCCCCAGGACCACCTCAGAACAGATACTATTTGGGTGGTGGATCATTCACAGCGCTGCAGTGACGCTGATGTGCTGATGGGCGTGTTAGTGTGTGTTGTGCTGGTATGAGCGCGCTGCTGTGTCTGATCCACTCGTATCAGCACAGCACAGTGATTGGTATATGTTACGGGCAACATTGTCTATATTGTGTAGTTTGTCAGGGGCTGTAAACAGATAGAACAGGACCCAGCAAGACTAATGAGAAAGGGTGTGGCCGTACAATGATTCATACATTGCAACTGCACGGGGCTAGGAGGGGCGGGACCACTAAGCCGAGGCTCAAGACTGTGCTTGTTCTTTATACCTCTCTCTCTCTCTCTCTCTCTCTTAATGAGTAATGGGAAGAAATGATGATCATCCACATCAGTTTGGGTATTCCAATGTGTGTGTATACAAAATGCTCAAAATAATAAAGGGCTTTTATTTATTTATTTATTCCCCTGGCTGGTTAGCCCTTAGGCTCCACGCTGATGACAGATGTGTGGGATAGACCTAATGGAAACCAGACCAAGGTGGATAGAAATGTAGACAGACAGATTTGTATCTGCTATCTGTACTGCTACTTGCTACTATCACTCGGGCTGCTAGGTCATGTCAAAGTTCTTTAAGCTGATCTCAGCGTGATGTCTTCACCTGGAACATATCAGTGCTACTGATATGCATTATCAGCAGAACTGATATCACTCTGATTAAAGAGTCTGACTAAAATGTTTTGAAGTGCTGGACTGGATTAGAAGAAGCTTCTTATACGTATTCAGTCAGCTTATCTGGTATGTAGTCCCATCGTTAATCATTTTGACATGATGGGCTTGAATGACGCTGAAATGACTGCAGTCTTCTGTGATTGAGAGTTTTGATGTGGTGGCTGAAATTTAGCAAAAAGCCCTATATTATCAAAAAAAACAGTATATTACCAAAAGTATTTGCTCGTCTGCCTTCACACGCATATGAACTTGAGTGACATCCCATTCTCAATCCATAGGGTTTAATGTGATGTTGACACACCCTTTGCAGCTCTAACAGCTTCAACTCTTCTGGGAAGGCTTTCCACAAGATTGAGGAGTGTGTTAATGGGAATGTTTGACCTTTCTCACAGGTGGCGTCCGATCACGGTACCATGCTGGAATTCACTGAGCTCCTGAGAGCGACCCATTCTTTCACTAATGTCTGTAGAAGCAGTCTGCAGGCCTTGGTGCTTGGTTTTATACACCTGTGGCCATGGAACTGATTGGAGCACCTGAATTCAGTTATTTGGATGGGTGAATACTTTTGGCAATATAGTGTATATGGTCAAATCAGAAGGACATATATGGTGGCAGAAGGCAAACTCCAAAATACTTTTAAAATGACAAAATATTAAATACTGTAACCAATAATGTGTCTAAATGAAATACAATAGGTTTGTTTTGCATTAGAAAAGCCCAAAAGAGATTCATTTACAATACTTGTAATTTGCTCTAGTAATTTGAGACAAAATATTGAAGTTTGAAGTCTGACATGTCTGAGATTTGCTTCAGAGCTATGAGCTAATCTCTAACATAGACTTAGACGTAGACGTACTCATAAAAAAATGAAATAAACAGGGAAGCTTGACTTACAACTTGAAAATACGTTGAAATAGATTAACTGTGTTGGCTATTAAACTGATTCATGTGAAACAGACAATACATTTCAAAGAGAGAAACGCATTGTGACCCAAAAATGCTAAATATGTATGTTAAATACATAAAAGTGTTTTAGTTTTGTTCCATCAAAAAATATTATCTTGAGGTAACAAAGGGGTTTGGGCTTATAGACTAAATCGGGGCAATCATGGGCTGGAAGTTAGGGAACTGGCCCTGTGACCGGAAGGTTGCTGGTTTGATCCCCAGTACCGGCAGTACGTCACTGAGGTGTCCTTGAGCAAGACACCTAACCCCCAACTGCTCCCTGGGCTGCTCACTGCCCCCTAGTGTGTGTGTGTGTGTGTGTGTGCGCGCGCACGCGCGTGCTCACTAGTGTGCATGTGGTGTTTCACTTCACGGATGGGTTAAATGCAGAAGTGAAATTTCCCTGTTTTGGGACCTAGTTAATCAAAAGAAATACGGTGTAGGTTTTTCAGTGGATCATTGCTTTGAATACAGTTAAAGAGAAACACCACTGATCTGGCAAAAATTCTGATATGTAAACAAAGTCATTCAGAGTGGTTTGGTGTGAAAACGCTCCACTCTAGAGAAACCTGCTGAGTCAGAATTGTTCACAGTGTGCTGATAGGAACCAGACATCCACCCCTTAAAGCCAACTCATAAAAAGTTGCTACATTAAATGATTTTTAAGAGTTTTAAGATATCTGACACATTGCTTTATGACAGTTTCGTGATAAGGTCTGGGCTTAAAATGGATTTTAATCCATTCATGGCAGAGGGGTACACACAAGGCCAAAAAATCCCCAAAGAAAAGCTTTTTTTTTTTAAACTGCTATTTTATATCTCTCAACATTTCACATGAAAACTCAGAAGGGACGTATGGATTCACTGGTGGCTTTGGGCAGTAAATAAAATGGCTATATCTGTGCTGTAGACATGGCGACCCCTGGTTCCCATCACCACCAGTGTAAAGAAATCAGTCTGTAAGTTTCTCTGCAGTGAACCACGTCTTATCAGACCTCTCAGAAGGACTCATCCCATCTCAAGGACTGCATTACTCAGAAAATCTGAACGACTGGTGGGGTTCTCCTTTAAAACAGTAGTGAAAAGTAACTGTATGAAGGGATGTTGAGGGGAAAATGAGGCCCTCCCGCCATATTGGAGCCATTAAAGAGAGGGAGGGCTCTTCCAGCGGCTGAGACAGTTCAGTGGTGCGTCAGGCCCTTGTGACCAATGCAGCCATGTTCAGCTAGGAAAGGAAAGGAGCGGAAAGGAAAGGGATACGGTCACCGCAGCAGATGAGCCTTTCTGTAATCGATAAGGCTGGATATAAATTTGTTGAACGCTTTCGGAGGGATATTTCACTGCTTGAAAGGCTATAAAAAGCCCCCGAAGGCGGTCTACAGCGCTGTCTTTGCTGTGTTGGAAGTGAAGAGGCGGAAGGTAAGGCTCCGTTTCAGCGTTAGCCCAGTTTTGTTTTTCTCAGAGGGGGAAAAGCTGTCAGGCGACTGGTGCCTCGAATTCATTTCTACATCTAAATATGTAGCGTTATAGGCTTTTTTAGCATCGACTCCCTTTTTCTGGGACGGTATATAACCTAAACAGGCCGTCCGCTGGACGTTATTAAAAGGCGGCTGAAGTCGGCTTCCTATTCGCCAGCTTCTTGTTCGAATTTTCCAGTTCCACCTTAAACGGTGCAGCGCTTACAATGTAACTGCTGCAGCACTTAAGGTGGAACGGGACAATTCGAACAAGAAGCTGACTTGAGCTGTCCTTGTCGGCCGGGACGAGCAACTTATCGAAACAAAAAGGCCCTGACTTGTACCACCAGTGCCTTGTCAGGTGTATTTCGCGATAATCACAGCTTAGTTGTCCATTTCATCGTTATCCGTTTTAAAGCGTTCATCAGCGTCGGATTGACGTTATTAAATGTGGTGACGTCACGTGGCTTGGAGACGTGTGTATGTGTTTTTTTTGGAAATCGCCTCAGAAGCTAGCTAGCCGAACTGTGTTAGCTAACCTAACGTTGTTTTTTCGTGGCTGTACATTTTGAACTGCCCTAATACTAAATCGTGGAGTCACGTTACTGTTTTACGAACAAACAAATTGTTTAAATAAGTGACTAAAAGTCGCGTAACAGTGGATTGTACTGTGTAAATCCGTCTAACAAAAAGGCTAGCAGCACGATTTCTCTGTTCGCCCGATAAATTAAAGAGAAGGTCCACTTTTTTTCCCCAAAAACTTTAACTTAACTCAGTCGTTGAGATGTCAAAAAAGTAATTCAGAGGGGTTTGATGGGAAACACTCCGTTCTGGAGTGGCTTTCTTTACAGTGGAGGTGATGCGAACCAGGGGTCGTGATGTTTTTTTGAGTTTTTATATGTAATTTTGATGGTGGAAAATGTGGTCAGACTTTCTTTGGGGACTCTCTTGCCCTGTATGTACTGCTGTGACAAGCCTGGATTAAAAAGAAATACATTTTAGGCCAAAGACTACTTTACTGTTACCATACAACTGTTATAAAACAATGTCTCAGGCAACAGGCAGTATTCATAACCGTTTATGTAGTAGTTTTTAGTAGCTTAAATGTTAGGGGGACGTCTGGTTCCTATCATCACTGTTGTGAATAGTTCTGTCTGGGTAAGGTTTTCTAGACTAGAGGATTTTACATCATCAAACCACTCTGATTGACACCTTAGTGATAGGATAGAATTAAGCAGAACCTTTGACAAGCCAGCAGAAGACATTCTTGTTGGTCTTCACTTTTGGATAAAGTTATCCAGCTTTTTATGATTTTGAAATGCGCCCTCTGCGTCTTTGAAACCCTATCAGTGCTGTTTTATGTAATGAATGTTGTCACCTCTGCAGATCTTCTCTGGACATCATGGCCTCTCGCAAAAAGGTGCTGCTTAAAGTGATCATCCTCGGGGACTCGGGGTAAGGGTCAATCATTCCTACTGTTTTTTTTTTTTTTTTTTTTTTTTCCTCCCTTTCTGACCGACCACTTCTACTTTCAGGAGGAAATGGACTTTGTGGCTTGAGCCAAAGTCCGTAGAAAGGCTTCTTTTTAAGGTGGAGAAAGAACTTGGATCCAGGCTTTCGATTATTTTACTTTCATTTTTACTTTGCTCTTTGAAAACAGCCTCAGGTGTACACTTTGATCCAGCCAGGAATACTTGTCGAGCCAGCTGCTGGGGATTTTGCTATAGGCCTTTAGGAGTTCCCCTTGTTTCCCATGTCTTATTCTTCCATGTCTGGGGTTTAGGTCTGGTTGAAATCATCAGTCTAGCCAAGGCCACAAGGTAGAAATGATATTACACAGTGATCTCTCCTGCATTGGCCTCACTGACTGGCAGCAAAAGTTTAAAAGTTGACATAAGACTGGTGGAAATTACATTAAGTTGCTTATCTATTACTTTGGGAGAGTTTTAGCACACAGGTTGAGCACAGCCCAGGCCTAAATCACATTCTCTATGGGAGGTTCTGGTAACCGAGCCAAGTTATATCCTCTGAAATGCCATGTGACACCATGGTCTGGTAAAGTAAGACAGAGAAACATCTGTGGACCAGATTGGGCTCCTTTCAGATTTTTTCCCCCTCCCTGCTCGTATTGATGTGCAGTACTCCTGCTAAGCTAATTGCTCAGTCATCGCTGTTTATTCAGTCGTGATCTATACTTATTAGCAATTTTTATTAGCTAATAATAGCAATATTAGCTAATTATAGTGTTTGTGGTATATAATGAGAGCACTGTCTTATTTTTTAATTACATTTTTTTTAAGTAGCTGGGCTTCTTTTGAAAAACAGTCTGTTTTGATATAGGATGGAGACATGCAGGGGGTAGGTTATGTGAACTGTGTACTGTTGCTAATGTCCTGCTGCAATTTTGATAGCACATTTTTCTTGTTGCAGGGTGGGAAAGACGTCTTTAATGAACCAGTATGTTAATAATAAGTTCAGCAACCAGTATAAGGCCACAATTGGAGCGGACTTCCTGACCAAAGAGGTTATGGTTGATGACAGGCTTGTCACCATGCAGGTTCGTCTTTATCTCTTTACGAATTACTAGCTAAAGTGACATCCTTCTTAAACGAGAATGTAGGATGTTGGTTTTCTGAAACCTTTACAGTCCTATTACTTTTGTGAGCTCATTTGTGATAAACCACATTTGTCTTATTTGCTCAAATCTGACCCTGAATATTTTCCTTTCTAATTCATTTTAAAAGACGTGCATTTTGTTATAGCTATGTGAGTGGGCATAATGGGCTTAATCAGAATATATTTATAACTGTTTATAATTGATGAACGTTTTCATCTCGTTAATGCAGAACCTGAACATGAAGCCCATGTCATTTTAAATAGACTGAGCACAGTTAGCAGTTTTTCATTAGCGATGTCCAGTGAGAGTAGCAGTGATTACGTGGTCATCCAGTGAGCGTGTATATCGAATATATCATGTATACACTGATTTGTTCCGATCACTTCTTGATTGTGTGCCTCTCGCTCTCATAATGCTGTTACATCTTGTTTTGAGGGGAACTGTAGCTTTCCACTTTGCTGTTGCTTTTGTTAGTTTGCTGCTCATTGATTTACTCCACCAGCACTGTCCAGCATAGTCTACTGAAGACGTCCTCCGGCACTAACGTTACTGATATTACTGGTATTGCTGCATCAGCACTGTGTTTCAGTTACTTTAGACTTGGTGTACTTCAGTGATAAATTCACGATGGCAGTAACTGGAAACAACTTTGGTTGTATCAACTTCTTGCCATGTAAAAGCTGTATTTAAATGACTGCTACAGCTTCAAAGTCCTAGCAACAGCATGGCAGTTAGCTGTGCTTCAAGCTGGACCTAGGGAATGGTTAAAGGGTCAAAATAGGAAAATGTGTGAATGTGACGGTACTGTAGTAGTCCACACACTTGCAGTCCTTTTTACTCAACCAGATTTGGTACTGGTCCCATCCCTGGTGTATTTACCAGCATAAAATGTTGGATTGGATATTGGAGAGGGGACCTAAACAGATTCTGATCCAATTCTATAACAAATCACACCTGAAATTTTGCAGAAGTGCTTGCTTATTAGCTTTATGTACAAAACCCAAGTCTGCTTGCTTCATGGGGCCTAAAGTAAGGCTGAGATGGCGCTTTGTTGAAAGGATGATATAATGACCATAGTCACGTTTGGTTTGCAAATCTTCACCCAAAGAGGCATTTCTGTTCTTCATTCCTTGGTGTTGCAAGACAAACAATATTGAGTGCTTATTTATAAAGAACAAGAGTGCTGTTTGCAATCTTGATTGTGTTTTTTCATGCCTTATCTTAAGAGGACTGGAGATGCAGTCATCTCCCAAATGAAAGGCACTGTGTGAGTGAGCGAGTGGACTTTATTCTCTCTAATCAGCAGGAGCTGATTGCTCTGATGTGACTGCCTGCATACGGCCCATTAGTGTTCAGTAAGCAGAGTCAAACATCGTCAGCGTCATGGCTGATCCTGTCTGGCTGGTCTGCTGTGATGGCATTAATGTTCATGTGATATGTCACTGAGATTCATGCCAAGCAACTTCCTGATAATTTCCCAGAAGGTACTGGGTTTAGAAGAACACGTTTTCAGCTTGTGTGCTGTGCTACAGATTGCTGATTTTGGGTTTTCCTGCAAACCGTGAGATTCAACAACTTGTGCGATTGATGGGGAGAGTTTCTAAAGGGAAGTGCTCAGTTCATCACAAGTGTTTTTTGTCCTGTAGTGTTGTGGTTTTTGCCTTGGTAACTATGGGCCTCATTCACCAATCAAGTGTTTTCTTAAATGTGTTCTTCATAAAGGCTTAAACAAACACAAAAAAGTATGTCCGCAGAATTGTTTACCCTTTTGTGCTCTTCTGTGTAGATTCTATTCTTAACTAAGGACAAATCCCAGATAAGAAAGCACTGGTGAATGTCAGAATCTTGTGAAAACTGTGCAAGTGAATTTTAAGACATTGTGTGAGGTTGATGAATGAGGCCCAATGATTTATTTATTTTTTTATTACTGCTTCCTACAAGCCTATGAAATGGCTAAATAATAGCATCTTACTGTAGGTCTTTTGTGTAATAGTTTTCTGGAGAATCAAGTGAAATTGTACCTGGTTCTCTCCTGTTGATAGATTTGGGACACAGCAGGGCAGGAGCGTTTCCAGTCTCTGGGTGTGGCGTTCTACAGAGGAGCAGACTGTTGCGTGCTGGTGTACGACGTCACTGCCCCAAACACGTTTAAGACTCTGGACAGCTGGAGGGACGAGTTCCTGATCCAGGCCAGCCCCCGCGACCCTGAGAACTTCCCCTTTGTGGTGCTTGGTAACAAGATCGACTTGGAGAACAGACAGGTTGGTGTGCGCTCCAGACTGTGGGATTCCTTTCAAGGAATTTTTTTTATATATATATATATATATATATATATATAAAAACATTCTGCCAAACTTATTTTGTTGAACTTTTTTCGTTTTGAGCAGGTTACAACAAAGCGAGCTCAGGCATGGTGTCAAAGCAAGAACAATATTCCCTATTTTGAGACCAGTGCCAAAGAAGCTATCAATGTGGACCAGGCTTTCCAGACCATCGCCCGCAATGCACTCAAACAGGTACAGGCCTTTTCAGCACGTTGATTTTGAAAAGAGTACCAAGTAATCTGGTAGTTGTAGTGCTCTCAGTGTGTCCCAAACTAAAGATGTAATTGATTTAATCAGTTGATTTAAAAAAAACAAAGGTTTCATTTCCAGTTCCTCGGTTCTAGTTCCTCTCTCCTATTCAGATGGGCGGGTTTGTGATCCAAGTTGGAAATTGTGTGCAACCTCACGCGTTTAATTTTTGAATTGTATGCAAGAGGGTGCATTCCCTTCTTGCTGCTGCTGTACGTGGTTGTACTATGAGGGGGGAGGGCACCAGCTCCCTGTAGTGAGTTGGTAAAACATTGTGTTAAATTAGTATTTTATTTATACTAGTTACTACACTGGTCCTTCAGTGAGCTCGGTGCAAATTCTTTAAAGACCCTGGTCAAATTTCACATTTCACCATGGTAAGAAAAGTCTGTGAACCTCTATTCCGCCCTCATCGTTATTCTTAGTGGCTTTCTGCGACTACAGCTTCAACAGGTTTATTTATGGTCGTCATAGCGCTTAAAGGTCTGAGTATGATCATAGGCTAATAACACACTTCAGTAATTGTCTGAACACCTGGGGGAAAGATCTGATGGCAGACCACTTAAAACAACTTGATTCAAATGCAATGTTAATGATGTCGTGTAATCTGCATAATTCACAGGAATCAGTGGTGTTTAACCCTCCATTGTATTCTCATACCTAGGAGTCTGAAGTGGAGCCATACGATTTCCCTGACCAGATCAAACTAAGAGATGATAGACCTGCCTCCTCTAGCGATGGTTGCAACTGCTGAAGAAGAGAAAGCTGAACGGCGAGGGGCCAAAGGAGGGAGAGATGGCAGTGATCCAGTAGAGGCCGAACCGTTACAAAGACGCCAACCACCTCCCCACCCCACCCCCGCCCGCCATGTTTGTCTTCTCCTTTAAGACCTCCAGGGTATGAAATGCCACGTGACAGCATCCCTCTCTTTCCACACCCCAAGGAACATGTGGCATAGTAAAACTGTCCTGAGGAAACTGGAGAGAACAACTTCTTTCCTCCAGCATAGCATTACTTTTAAAACTACAACTCCCAGTATCACTACTATATGTCAAAGACTGTCACTGCGCCCACTTTCTTTGTGCAATTTTTTTTTTTTCTTCTTTCAAAACGATCTTTTTGTCTGCCAAATCATTGTGCCTTTCATTCTACATCATGCTTTCTATAAGGCCATTCAAACACCCTGTTTATGTATTTCTATATTCTGCTCATGCATTCCCTACTGTATAAATTGCACCACTGATAAAGGTGTCAAACCCATCTGTATTTGCATGTCATCAATATATGAAAGATGATCGCTCAATGATATCCAATGGAGGATATATACAGTCTTAATCTAAACCTTTTTTGTTAATGATTTTATTCAAGTGCTTGAACTTGCTTAATATTGTCTCAATGTCTGCTGTAAATGGTGTCGACTAACAATAGTAGCTACAACCACAGTGTGTTACAGTGCACACCATTTGGCACATCTTATGCCTTATGGATCAGCTGTTACATACTCTCATTGTTTTAGTCAGCATCATCTCATCTATACCCAGTTTTAGGAAAACGATCATAGAAGTCAAACTGTTGCTTGGCTCACAAATTCATTCTTTTCCAGCAACTGCTGCTGGGCTGGACAAGCTTTACAGATGTTGGCAAAAATCCCATTCAATCTAATGAGACGTCATAGTTCAAAATGAAGTATGGTAAAGTTTCTAATGACCTTTATTCTGTATTTCAGCGAAAGGACTTTATCAGGTTGCATTAGAAGCCGTATGTAGTTATCTAATGTTCACAACAACAAAGTCAGGCTTGATGGCATAGCAGACAATATCCTACGTTCTCTACCACCCTGAAGTCCTTTAACAAAATATATGGGGCTTTATCTACTAAAAGTCCTGATGGACCGTTTTCCAACTTATCCTGTACATTTACACAGGCTACTTTTGTTGCTGTGTTTTTAAGACTGATATGTAAATTTCCTCTCTTCTGTTTGGCTGTCCTGTATTGCGCCTCAAAAAAAGAAACAGTAGTAAATAGGTCCGCTTTTCATTTTTGTAACTTCACAAAAAGTACGAGTTGTTTTTGCAGACGAGTTTCCGTGGATTGAAGTTTTGGTTTTCCCGATATGGGTTGGTTTAACTGAAACCCAGTGTTATGTAGATAATCAGTACGTGGAGGGTCTACTGGGAATAATGAAGGTATTTTAACAAACACCAAAGCTGTGTTCTGTGGTTTCGCATTGGGCTATCATTGATTTTTGCCAGCTTTCTTTAAAGCTTGTCCAACCTATTAAGAGTTGGTACGAAAGAACACGTTCATGTTGGATCAATAGTCATACAGGAAAGGGTTGAATGGGTTCAGTAAAAGTAGAAGCACAGAGTTCTAGATGCATCCAAGTGTCCTCATTCATAGCCTTTGTTTTCATGTTTTGATTTAGCCTTTTTGTACATTTACCTATTGTACTTGTATTAATATATACACACAGACCGTATATCAGAGAACTTCAGTTTTATACGCCAGGATGAGGAACAAATGGTTTAAATAGTTTTGCGAATAGAAACTGAATAGGTGTCCTTGGCCAATTATGCCATTGTAACTTGTTAGTGTAATCTTCCAAGCCAAATAGACAAATAAAGCTAAGGATACATTCATGCCTAGTGTTGATATTTTAATAATTCCTTTCACAGTTGGAGCCTGATTTTCATTTTTAAGAAATTTATCAAGCCTGCCAAGTGAATGTTTTGTAGCTTTTAATAATATAAACACAATATTTACAAATAGAGCAGTTGCCCTCATATGGCCAAACACAAGTTTTCATACAGGCTAACTAATATTTCTGCAGCTTTGTAGAACGTTTGATCTGGTGCCAATGAACTTGAATGAGACTGCATATCTTGAAAAGCCTCGCTCCCATTTCAAATCAGGTTAACATGAAGCTGTAGCATGTCAAAAGCTCTCTGTAGTGCTGGTGGCCACCTTCATGTGGAAAAATGCTGGCAATCCAAAAGGAAGTACTACATTTCTGTATGATTCAGAGCAAAAAGCTCTTGGAAGGACAACTAAAAGATGAGCGTGAAAATGGGGGCAGGTTTGTGCTGCTCATTATACTTATTTCTCATTACACTGCTCATAAACAAAGGACAGAAATGCTGTCAATAGACTAATTCTGTTAAAATCGAGCTGAACCACTGGCACGCATGGTACCCACAGTTGCCAGCTTTAAAATACGCAGAGGTGGTCTTATGGCTCCCTTCTTCCTAAGTGTCCTTATCGCGTACATTAACCCTCAGTTTCCACTCTTCAAACCAAGTAGCAGGTTGGTGTTGTGGCTTTCTCTCAGCTGTTAAAGTGTGCTCTTAGATCTAACTGGCCTCAGTCCATGTACGAAGTGTCCATTCCTTCTGTCTCAGGGTGCAGCAGACGTCCAGCCAGGCGTTCAATATCATCTAGACTCAGCTGTCTGAGGGAGCGTTCGTAATCCTGAAGAAGAAGAAGAATGTGGAAAAATGTTAAAAATTAAAATAATGTCAGTGACTCACCAATGGAGATTTAACTGAAAGTGATGGACTCATCACTTCTCAAAAAGGCTAAATTGAATCCAGGCTGAATTAATTTCCTGACAAGAGGTTCACTGCTCCTTAAAGGGGCTTTGTCACCCCATAACATCCACTCATAAGCCTAGTGAGGTGTTATTTGCCAAATTTTACATTTTCCAGCCTCTCTTTTTCCCTAAAATGAAACAGGCTGTTTTCGTTGCTATGCCTTTAAAGCATTATTCGGACAGGGTTAGTTTTCCATAGGGAGGTGGGGTAATGCCCGTGTTCATAACCGATTAGAAATCTCAGTATAGATGACAGATATAGGAGTGGTTACTTGATTTACACGCCAACTTTACTCCAGAAAAGGAGCAGAAAATGTTTACTCTAGTCCGTTACTTTGCTGTATAAAGGTCAATGCAGTGCATCACTGGCATTGCCATTGGGAATTCACAGCCAAATGTCAACTTCACTGCAGAAAATCAAACTTTTTTTTCTGTTATTTTTACACATTGAGTTGTACAAACAAGACAGGAAAGTAACATTCCTTATCAACTTGATTTTAGCCACACAGAACACCAGTAAATCACTGCTGTCAGAAGAAAACCTCATATCTCCATTTTAGTCATTTTTTAAATTGCCTGTCGTACATTGTGTGTAAGTTTCATGATGAATGCAGCAAAAGAAACAGCCCAAAATTACTTGGAAAAGGGTCTGGTTCCATTGACTTGCATTAATAGTAAAGTAGTTTTTTTTCCTTCTCCTGTAAAGTTACCATTTTTGAGATACAAGGTTTTGTTCCAACAACAGCGAAATGCTTCTTTGAGAGCCTCCATATTTAAGAAACTCCTTTAATACAGAATATGATAGCATTTTCACCATGTCATTTCACATGGGATTAACATAATTTGAGGTTATTCCTACAGCTCATTTTATGGAAAGTAAAGGCTTTGTAATTATAATTCGTAAAAAAAAAAATTACATAACCCCACCTCCTCGAGTAAATCCTGTCCCAGTAGGGCTAAAAACAAATAATAAACCCTGTTCTGATTGGCTTCCTGATGAATCATGATGAATGGAAAAAACAGGCTGTTTTGCAGTGTAATGACTATTCATGTTAGGACCGGGTTACAACTATTTTACCTAGGGTGCCAATAATTATGGAGCTGACGCCTTTAAAAGGTGCAAATGGGTGAGAAAAGCACGGACTGGAAAGAGAGTTTGAGAACAGAAGTTACCTTAATGAGCTGTTCCTGCACTCTGGCTGCATCTGCTGGACTGAAGTGTTTGGCCAGAACGGTGGACAGTAACTGCCATACCCCACTGCCACTGCTTCCATCACTGTTGGTGGTGCTGCTACTACTACCACTGACCGCTGCCCCACTGCTTCTATCTCCCGCTGGACGTACCACCAGGTTCAGCTTGGCCTCTGGGCCAATGGAATAATCACTCAATCTGTATTCATCTGAAAACACAACAAAGAACCTATAGCGACCAACAATCTTATAGTAATATGAACTATATAACACAGTTCATTTCTCCAAATGCAGTCAATCAGCCA
Organism: Pygocentrus nattereri; assembly: GCF_015220715.1. Classification (NCBI taxonomy): domain Eukaryota; kingdom Metazoa; phylum Chordata; class Actinopteri; order Characiformes; family Serrasalmidae; genus Pygocentrus; species Pygocentrus nattereri. The sequence goes on from NC_051239.1 coordinate 9,824,457, forward strand.
AGACATGTGACCCGTGTTAAAGAGTCCTTCTGTAGTACCGCACTGGATCTGAAAGGCTATGGTCACATGCTTCAAACTGCATCATGTTAAGTGGCGTCAAACACACTTTCTTATGTAGTTTCTGACACTGTATGAAGTATGACATCTATAATGAACCTTATTCATGCTTCAAGACAGCTGCTACTGTCTTTAGCTATGAAACATACACTGATCAGGCATAACATTATGACCACCTCCTTGTTCCTGCGCTCATTGTCTATTTTATCAGCTCCACTTACTGTATAGCTGCATTACAGACTGTAGTCCATCAGGACCCCCATGGACAGTTTTTAAACACTGTGTCCACTCACTGTCCACTCTATTGGACACTCCTACTTTGTCAGTCCACCTTGTAGATGTAAAGTCAGAGACTGGTGGTCACAGGACACTGTGCACAGGACTTTGTTGGCTGGATAATTTTTGTTGGTGGACTATTCTCAGTCCTGCAGGGACACTGAGGTGTTTAAAAACTCCATGTGAGGGTCCATGGGTGTCCTGACCACTGAATAACAGGGTAAAAGGGGGTATCAAAGTATCAGAGAAACAGATGGACTACAGTCTGGAACTACAAATTGCAGCTATACAGTAAGTGGAGCTGATAAAATGGACAATGAGTGCAGGAACAAGGAGGTGGTCATAATGTTACGCCTGATCTGTGTATTTCCTGACAGTTTGGTTTAGGACAGTATTTTAGTAGCTACAAGCTTTCAATATTTGTTAGCTATTTTAGCCTCACAGCTTTAGTGAAAAAACTAAAGAAGCAAACTTTAGACATCAAAGTGTCTTAGCTGATCGACTACATTTGAGGCTGGGGTAAATTGTGTACATTTTATCTTTGGCAGACCCAACTTATACACATCTGTCTGAGATTCAGGCCTACCTGCAAGTGCTTTTCCTTTGTAGAGCAATCGCTGCTGATTCGGGGGTATGTTCAGGCGTTCAAATACTAACTCTTTTACTGCTGACACCTTCTCGTTTTCTGCAACCTGTTAACCAATGACAAAATGGCAACAAGATTCAGTCCGCCATCGCTAGCCAGCAAACTTACTGTGATTAAGCATATACATTACATCATGGTGCAAACTACAAGTGGTTCAGGACTCTAATTAACCTCTTGGACCCCCAGAATGTCTCAAAATCAAAATTCTTGGGATTCTTGAAAAATACACTTATGATATTATGCTGTCCATTAGGGGAAAAAAAAAACTCAAATGCAAATGTGATTGTTTAGCCTTCTTCAACCTTGAATGGCAAACTGTGTTTTTAATTGAACTAGAGATGGAGCACTAATCTGCCTCAGGGTGGTGCTGCAGCATATTGGTTCACTCAGTTGGTCCTTCATAGTCTAACAATTATGCTTGGGATAACTCTGAAAAACTTTACAATATGCCACAGAATATTTGTAAATCTGAAAAATTTCCCAAGAGATTTATGGAAAGAGTAATTTGTTATCCATTTCCCAAATCGAGGAAAAAAGATGTGCAAGATCCCAATTAATGTGTGGAAGAGTGCATTACCAAAGTAGTGTTTCCAAAGGAAGCATTTCTTGAACACTTTGCTGCTGTTAAAGCTAGCAACAGTGCCACTATGGCAAGTGGGTTAGCAGCTAGCTGATGCTGTAGTAGCCAGCAAACATGGGACCCCCCAAATACCAGGGAGTATTTTGCACATTGCACTACATGCACTAGTGGCCACCTAGAAGCACATCCTAATATGACCAATAGAAAATACTTTCTAGCACAAAGTAAGAAGCGCTGTACTACTTTCCAGCAACATTTGTCCTACATAATAATGTTGAGTAGGGGTGCACGACTCCAGCCGGTGTCCAGCACAGTTTGGTGGTACCCCTGTTCCTCAAACACACCCACTTAATCTCGCAACTAACATAAGTGTAACCAGGTAAATCACCAAACTGTGCTTGACACCGGCCCTCCAGGACCAAAACTGTGCACCCTTGATGTAAAGGCTTCTTCCAGTCTGCCTAAACTGGTGGTACTAATTTAGGTTTGTTAACACATAGATTGGTTCTCTCCGTCCCTCTCTCTAGATCTGGGATGCACAACTCTGGTCCTGGAGGTCCAACACAGCTTGTTGATTTACCTGCTCCAAAACACCTGACTACACTCATCTGTTAACTGCCAGGTTAAGCGGGTGTGTCTGAGCTGGGAAACCTCCAAACTATGCCCTCCAGGACCGGAGTTGTGCACCCCTGCTCTAGATGAACCCAGGAACCAAACCCATGCCCTCCATGAGGAACTCAAACTGTTCTCTCTGGAGATCATGCTTTAAAAAAAAAAAAAAAAAAAAAAAAAAAAAAAAAAAAACAGGGCACCACTACACGCTTAAAAAGATGGTTCTTCAAGGATTCTTTACTAAAGACTATGGTTCTATGTGGAATCAGGAGATGCTTACAGAGCCATTTCATGCTTAAATGGTTCTCTGCATGCTGAAACTTCTTCACATTGATGGAGAATGAGTCGTATGTGGTTTTACATAGAACCTTTTTGAAAATGGTACCAAAAATAGTTCTACAGTCACAAGCTTGGCATCGCTACAGCAGAGAAACCCTTTTGGGTGGTACACCTTTTCAAAAAATACAACACGTTCTCCATCAATCTCAGGAACCACAACACCATACAAAGACAAGCGGGGCTTCGCCAGAGTAACATCTGAGAGAAAATCCGACTTGACACATAAAACGAATAAGGTTCTACAATTTAGGACGACAAATAGGTTATTCGGTAAAGAAGCACCACTAGCGTAACACGCCTTACATCTAATGTTAAGCTACGTTCACGGGTGTCCAGTCCCTTGTGTTAACCTACCGTACTGTTCAGTGTCTACGCTGAATGTTTACGCCAATGGCGCTGCTAGCACGGCCCACTGAGACACAAACCCTAACTATAAAGGTCAACTCGGTGGCTAACAAGGGCCACAGTTAACCGGACCTTCAACGAACCAAACTCTCCGACTCAGGAGCGGTGGGTTAAGTCAGGGGGCAACGCCAACTCTACCCCTAAACCCGAACTGGCTCGTTAGCTACGCCGCTAGCCGGCTAAGGACACGAACAGCGTAAAGCATCGAGAAAGGCTTTACGGAACCATCGCTTTAAAAAAAGCAGGACAGCCGGTGCTCACCTGTACGTTACATTCTTTCCCCTGGAGCGGTTTAACAGTAAGAATCATCTTGACATTTGTTTTAAAAATAACCCAAAATAAAGAAATGTGTTAAGCAGGACCCAATTCTCCAACGGTAGCGTCCAAACGGCGCTGCCTGCGGAGGTGACGTCACGACCCGTAACTGCAACCCGGCCGCTGTGCACATCCGCTTAGCATGCGGCTGCGTTCCTTTTAGCTCAGACGCTCTAGTACCCTACACTGTCTAGAACAGTCTGGTAGCTTTACCGGTACCCTTAGGGACTCTAGCTACCTAGCAGATTCTACTAAGAACGCTAACAGGCCATACGAATAAGACCACATCCTAGAGCAAGATTTGAAGCTACATCCAGTGCTATCTAGCACCTTCTAACGTAATAAGCCCGCAGGCGAACACGTTCTAATATACCAGTGCATATGAATGAGAACACTACTGAGCACAATCTGATAAGAACACTAGTGAGCACATTCTCATAATAACACTAGTGAGCACATTCTGATAAGAACACTAGTGAGCACATTCTGATAAGAACACTAGTGAGCACATTCTGATAAGAACACTAGTGAGCACATTCTCATAATAACACTAGTGAGCACATTCTCATAATAACACTAGTGAGTACATTCTGATAAGAACACTAGTGAGCACATTCTCATAATAACACTAGTGAGCACATTCTGATAAGAACACTAGTGAGCACATTCTGATAAGAACACTAGTGAGCACATTCTGATAAGAACACTAGTGAGCACATTCTCATAATAACACTAGTGAGCACATTCTCATAATAACACTAGTGAGTACATTCTGATAAGAACACTAGTGAGCACATTCTCATAATAAGACTAGTGAGCACATTCTCACAATGCACTAACTTACTAGCTGGCTTCTGTTTCGGAACATGTTAGCTAGCTAGTGTTATTTTTATCAAATGTGCTGATAATATAATGATAATATCTATTACAACCAAAAGTAATTGGAACACTAGCAAACACATTCTCATAACCTTGCTAGCTAGCTACTGTATCAGAACATGTCAGCTAGGGAATGTTTTTATTAAAATGTGCTAATGATATTAATTAATACAGTCTAATCATTTAATAAGATCTAATAATAAAGATCTAATAATATAGTAATAGGAACACTGGCTAACACATTCTATAGTTAGCTAGTACATATTAATGAGCTAGTTGGTGTACTAGGTGAGCTACTACTAGCTAGCCAGCTAGTGTGATAAAACACAAGGTAGTACAACTAGCACACTCTGATAACATTAACGAGTACTAATTAGAAGTCAGTACATACTAAGACCACACTGCTAAAACATTTTAAACCCCTTAACCATTCTAATAAGAACATTAGCTAGAATATTTATGGAAGAATGCAATAGCATAGTTTGCTAGTGGTCAGTGCAGATAAAATGTGTATGTTGCACTAACGTTATTATTGATTCTATTGAGAACACTGGCGAGTGTTGTTTGCTTGTTAAACTGCTTCAGGTGGAAAGTACCTCAACATTATACTGTTTTACTTTCACTTCAGTACATGCAGCAGCTCACAAACTGGCCAGTTTATTGGCCATTACTTTATTGGATTAATTACACAGCATCATTTCAAACAGCCAAACAAAGCTGTTACTCAGCTTCTTAAATGTTCTTAAAAAGGGAAACATATTGTAGCGTGTTTAAAATATTCTGCATGTTAATATTGGAGTATTAGTTCCACAGTATTAATTAACTGGGTTACTCTATAAGGACTCTCATTGTGAAGGCAAGGCTAGCTTGCCGGCTGTGCTCTGTTAGTGCTAGTTAGTCTAACACTGATGGCCAAGGAAGCAAAACGTAGGAAGTCTTTGAGACAACTCTGCACACGGCCAAGGCCAACTATAGGCCTTTAATAAATAAAGCACAATGACTTGTGCGTCAGCTGTGCCTTCTTTAATAGCGCTGAATGTTAAGGTTAAACTCCACCTAAAATCCAACCTTGTTTACCTTGTTAGTTCATTAATTCTTGTTTTTCTGTAGTCTTCCATCTTGTTATGAACCTTTTGCCCACCTCTGATTTTTGATTATGTCACTGTGCTCCAGTGGGCGGGGAAAGAAGCATCAACCAATGATATTGTTTCACCTCCCCCGCCCATCACCCTCATGAAGTGTTTAGAAAAAACACTCAAGGAGCTCAGAGATCTTGCCTGATACTGCATAAATGTGCAAAAGGAAAATGAATTATGATTCCTGATGTGTTCATTTTCAACAAAATTTGTTGCACAGTACATTTTTGCAACCTTGTGAATCAAATTACGGCCTTTCGGCAACCACATCAGGACTAGCAGCTAGCGTTTTATGTGCTAGGTAGGTGCCCTTATCAGAGCACGAATATATACATTAGGCACACAGCACTGAGCATGACATCCACATTACTTCAAGGCTTTTTGGTGCTTTTGAGTAATGCTTGCCGATCTTAGGATGTATACAGCAGTAAATGTATGCAGAATTGCAAAAAAGTTTCATGATTGCACCAGCAGACCTTGTGATTATACGCTACATTGATATATACATCACATATTGGCTTGGTGTTACCATAAATATCTTAAATCTTTACCTGAACTGTTACATGTAAGGTTGTCACCTCAGCCCTGTAAAATTTCTGGAAACTCGATCAGGGGCTTGATTTTCTTGCAGGACAGTCCAGAGAAACCTGGATGGGTGGCAACCTTACATCTGTAATAAGCCATTAACTTCTCGCTGAATGTGAATTACTAGTCAATCTTAGTGCAGGAGGCCAAATTTGTCAGAATAACAGTGAGGAAATAAACAAACACAAAACTAGGTTTAGGGAAGGGGAATAAGTTTATTTAAATGCAAGTCATTTTCTTACAAGTATTACTTGGAAAAATCAAAAAACATAAAGGAAAAACTATTTCCTATAAGGTTCACACGTGACCTAGCAGATGTACAGAAAGGTAGGCAAACGTCTAATTTACATTTAGAAAACCTTTCCAGTGGCTAAAAAAGACAAAACAGCTAAGAATAAATTCATTACACATCACATATGTGATTTTCCAGAACAGTCTCTTTATCATTTGAAAGTGTGTAGCCAGAAGCTAAAAAGTAAATGGTAAATTTACTGTATGTCATTTACATAAAAAATGCAATTGTGCATGATTATACAAAGTTACGGAACAACATGATAGAGTGGAGAACAGATGTATGGATTAAAGTTATTGTCAAAATGTTGGTATCTCCAGGTATTCCAAGTAGATAAAGCATAGTAAAAACAAAGCTTTCCAAATGGAATCTGTGGGGCAAGAAAAAAGAGGATGAATGTATTACTGATCTTTTTGGGAAAATGACTTATAGAGTACTGAATGAAACATAACATGTAAAGAAGTGTTTTTTCCCCATTTCAATTGAGCTATGAAAAGTGTCACTGAAACTATAACTGTAGTATAATATAACAAGTACCTACCAAGACTCCAGCTGTTTACATGTCTGGTTCTGCAAGAAAAGAAAGCAAAAACATGTTCAAAGTTCACTTCAACTAAAATATCCTAAAGATTTCTCCATTTAAAACAGGCTTCACACAGCTTTCTTACCCCAGCTGTACATATTGGTCTTATCCATGTGCTTGACCCGGCAGGTGTAGGTCTCTCCAGAGCTGGGGTTGAAGGCTGCACTCTTGGTCAGATGGAACTGCCAGCCCTGCTCGAAGGCCAGGTCAGTCTGCTTGGTGTTCTGGATTTCTGCCCCATTCTTCAGCAGGTCGATGGTGATGTCTGGGGGATGGAAGCCACTAACATGGCAGATCAGCACGTTCTCCTTCCCATATTCTCCAGGGTTACGGCTGTAAACCTGGACTTTTGGTGAAGCTAGGGATTAAGACAAATAACGGAATAAACAACGAGGACCTTCAGGGAAACTAGCATGCCAAACAACCTGTTTTGTTAGAGCAAAGGTGGCAGCCAGGCAACTACGGCCAAGTTATATCCCCATTCCTAGTGCCGTATCTGATTTACAAGCGATTTTTTTAGGAATTGCTGTTTTTGGTAGGATCTTTAGACCATTTCATAACATTTTAACTTGGTTTGATTGATTTATTCTCAATCTTGCATGCTAGGTTAAGGACCTAAGACACGTACGGCTGCTTCCAGAAATCAGGAAAGACGGTAAAATTAGAAGAATGACTCAGCAAAGCCGTTTTTCAACACAAATATGATGTTTTTCCTTCATGCCTACGTTACATTGGTTCTCAACACAAAGGCACTTCCTTGAATCTAAAGTGAAAGTAAAGCGGTGCGGGGATTTCCACAAACAACACAGGCCGCGGCCGTACAGAAACAGAAATAGGCTTAAAACAAGTCATTTGAGTTCATAAAAAACGTTGTCTGAGGAAAACAAGCTCATAATGATTCCGTTTTTCAGGTTCTACGCCAAGTTTAAACCCATTTCCTGCTTTCGTTCAGCTCGGTCAAGTCAAAGGAGCTTCAAAACAATTTCAGAGGTTAGCCTTTACTCATCCATTAGCACCAACGAACTAAATATGTGTTTTAAAAACAGAAGATACCAAGTTAACGTTCATATAGGCGATACACGGCACGGCACAGTAGCTAGCTAGGAGGGACGGGTGGCGTCATAAAATTAGCTCCGTAACTTCGCTGAAATACTTACACACTTTGGCGAAGGAACTGGCGCTCAGGACGGCGAGCGCGACGAAAGACATCAGCAGATGCATTTTCCCGCTCAGTGGTATGTTTACCGATCGATATAGACAAATAAATTCGGTGTTTAACCAGGTTTTATCAGAGCTCACCCAAAGCGCCTCCTCACCCCTCAGTGCAGTTGGAAGGTCTAAAGCGAAAGTGCGGAATGCGCCCTCATAACAGCGCCGCAAGCTCCGCCCTGCGCTGCTTTTTTAGCCAATCAGAAATCCAGATTCCTTGTCGCCAGGCGAAAGTTGCATTTGGACGTTTTGCTGGGCTGCTGCTGTGGATCAGTTGAAAAACACGAGGAACTGACTCAGTGCTAGATTTAAGACTGCGTTTTACAGATCTAGACCACAGTTTATACCATAAATGTACATAATGTACAGTTATTGTGAACAGGCAGCTAATTCCTACTTAAATAAAAAAAAAAACAGTGCAATTCTATGATCTCTGATATCTTTTTCATACAATACATACAAAGTAAGGAAAGCAGGGCGACTGTTTACCACAGTTTAACTGACTGAAATATACTGGACGTAGCCTATTTTGTCCCAGATGCAGTGGGGATCATTCAAGTGTGGAATTACTAATATGTTTTGTTTGGGTACACTTTTTTAGTTTCTGCCTTCTTGTGAGACCTTAGGTGGTTGTATATGCTGGGCTCTGTCTTTCATCCACATCCATATGATAACCCCATAGTCTTGTTACACACTTCTATAACCTAAGAATAGCTCCATTAGCTTGCCCTGAAGTCCCTGTAGTTACTGAATAATAAGCCTTAGTATGAAATAAACCTGAAATGTTAAGGGGGATAATACCTTTGGTAGCCAATGACAACTGAACAAACTTATATCAGTGGCTCTGTCTATCATCTATCTATCTATCTATCTATCTAATATATATATATATATATATACATCATTTCAACACACCAGCTTCATATTGTGTGAAAATGTCATGATGAATGGACCAATAGAAATGCTCTAAAATCACTTAAATGTAATCTCTTCACATTAACTTAAAATGAAAGGTAAGGGTGTTTTTGCCTTCTCCTGTAAAGTTACTATTTTGGAGATGCTTGTATGTATACTATAAACATGTCTTTCTATATATTTTACAATACAATACACCAACATAAGAGCAGGGAAACACCAAGCAGTCCAGTTCAGGGGAATTCCAACTTTCCAAAGCTAGTAAAGCCCAACAGCCAGTCCAGGAATATTGTGATATGCTACCACATGAAAGCCATTAAATAACACTGCGATAGTGTAGGGAAGACTTGAAGATTAAGTACCAAAATGATTTCAGGTGCAAGAGAGCCCACCACTACCACCACCACCACCACCAAATATTATGAAAACACTGAAAATGACTATGTAGGAAAAATATGGTGATTCTGTTTAATGGGTCTTTACTACAGGCTCATTGTGCTCTTTCTGTCGATGGACTTTAGAAGTGTTTGTCGAGGGTTACTGGCATGATGGATATGTACTTTCAGTTTCTAAACATACTTGGAAATTTTGTGGCTTGCTTAAACGTTTCAGTTTGCCTCATTATATTTTATGCACAGCAAGATGGGGCTTCAGATATTAACCTCTTCAACTCCTTGAGACCACCGGTTGTTCCAAAACACACTTCATCATATTTTTCATAATTTTCATATTTGATAAACTACATTCAGAAGGTGGGTGTTGGATGAGAGCTGAAACTGTCTTCTTTCCAGCCAAATAGATGGGGGGATGTAATTTAAACCCTTATAATAAAAGAAGCTGAACTCACAATTTTTATTTTCTACTGAAAGTCGATCCGTATTCACAGATCTGGGCTATAAACTATAAACAGCTGGCGTCTCTTCAGTGATCTGCTCTGTAAACATTACTTTGATAAAATAACACAAAGAGCGTCTTGGCTTTAGGCAGTAAATTGTAAGTATACAGCAATATGTGTTTACATTTATTTCATGCAGTTACTGAATAATTGGCATTACGATTTGGTCATGTAAACACATGTAAATTCAGATGGACAAACCAAAATATATCCTGGAGAATAAGAGGTTAAAGGCACAGAATGGAAAGTGTAATCATTGCTACATGTGTTGTTAAGGCGCCATCTTGCATAGCTAAATGTTATGTGTAAGACGTATGTTGTTGTTTTTTGCGTTTGAGTCTCTCTCTCTCCCTCCCTCTCTCCCTCCCTCCCTCTTCCTCTCTCTCCCTCCCTCCCTCTTCCTCTCTCTCTCTCTCTCTCTCTCCCTCTCTCTCTCTCTCTCTCCCTCCCTCCCTCTTCCTCTCTCTCTCTCTCTCTCTCTCACTCTCTCTCTCTCTCTCTCTCTCTCTCTCTCTCTCTCTCCCTCTCTCTCCCTCCCTCCCTCTACCTCTCTCACTCTCTCTCCTGGTCTCTCCCTTCCCCCAGGTGTACCTGCTCTGCAAACCGTCATGTGAGGAGGACCTCTAACCAACCAGGCGTGGCTAGTGCTGCTGGGGGAGGCGACCAAAAGGGCATTTAAGGTGGCTGAAGAGAGAGGACTGATCATGTGTGCTGCGGTTTAGTTTGTGTTTTTAATCTCTTGTGCTGGGAGTTGCTTTGTTTTAGATATTTTACTGGTGCTCCTTTTAACTCGGTTTGCAAGGCATTGTCTTTTGTGTTAGGAGAAGTGCTTTAGTTGATATTTTACCTGCACACTGATTGTTTGTACCACCTGCGGGTTCAAACAGGTAAGAGGGACGCATATATTTGCACCACATATAAGTCTACTCTGTCTAGTTCCCTAGGACAGAGGTCAGGCAGCACCACAAGCACCTGGTTGCTTGCCAGGGAAATGAAGTGTAGAGTAGTTGGCTTTCGTTTTCTTTCTTTTAGGTTAGCTAAGTACTTTTTGTTTCAGAGTCACAAGGCCAGCCTGGTTAGGTTTTTGTTTTGTTCTTTTCTTTGTTGCCGTCCACCGTTTGACTCCTCCAGCGTAGTACTAAGTATCATAGCCCACCAGTTTTATTGTGGATAGTTTTAATGAAAAGCTCTATTGGCCTTTTATTCCAACTTTTAATCCATCATCACCAGTTCTGTTTAAAAACTAGAAAATACCTCTTGTCATCATGCATATTGATGGGTGGAAGATCTCTTGACAGACTGTACAACCTTATCTTATGGACAGGTTGCTTCCGTTGTTTGAGTAGTCCACGCTGTCCACTGTAATGATGTACAGCTACCTGGCTGTCTGAGTATATTACGTCAGTGTGGCCTTATTTCTCTGGGCGAAAGGGTAAAAACATTTTGGCGGTCATTTTGTACTGAACAAAGATAGAATCACTGTTTGCTTTATGATTTTGTTTGATGACCAAGCTGAGACTTCCACTACGCTAGCTTGGTTCTGTTTATTAGCCTATAGATAATTACCTAACAGTCATGATTGGTTGACATCACTATTTAATGATTTTAATGACATATTTACAAACTTCATGCTATATAGAGAGAACAGTGATGAACAAATGCACGAAAACGATATTAAATCGTGAATTCTGTCAAACTGCTAAGGTCAAGGGATGCAGCCCTGTGCTAATATTACGTACCACAACGACCGACATATGAAACATTATATTCTGGAATGACCCTTTAGGTAAGCTGTTTAAAAAGACTATGTGCTGTAGGCTCCAAATTACTACTTCTTGAATGCGATGTGATTACAGTCTAGATTAGCTTTGTTGTTATCAGTTGTGATAGACAAATTTTATGACCACTGTCCAACCACCCACTTTGAGATATGAAAGTTTGGTGTCCCAAGGAATAATAAAATGTAGACTGGTATACAGTTATATTTCATAATTTTGTTATTTTACATGTTGTCAGTTGACCGAATATGCCATTATGCTAAGTCATTTGTTTTTTTGTTTTTTTTGCAACACTTACAACTGGCTATATTAACATCCGAGTGGTCCGGTCATCACATCTCAGTAACTGATGAGCTAAATCAGCTGTGCAAACATAGGCAGAGTTTAGTAAGTAATATAAGTTTCTATTTATGGAACACCTTTAAAACAACAGCAGTTGACCCAAAACCCAAATGCTGTATATAAAAAGAAATACATTATGTATGTATGTATATACATATGTGTGTGTGTGAATTTATATATATATATATATATACATATATATATGTGTGTGTGTGTGTGTGTGTGTGTGTGTGTGTGTGTATATATATATATATATATATATATATATGTATATGTCTGTATGTATGTGTAAACAGTATAAATGAAGTAACGGTAAATAAAACTAAATAGTTTGCCTGAGAGAAATTTCATAATTGTCACACTTCCCTCTGTCTCTGACGTTCTCAAAGACTCAATTTCCCAGAACCCCTTGGGAGATCACATGACTGAGCCTCCCTAATCCACCAATCACTGTTTCCATTCACCTGTACTATCAGAGAACTTGTAGATAAAAAAATGACAGATTTCTCAAAGGCTAAATGGCGCTCCTGAGCAAGTCCAAAATGAATAGGTTAATATCAACAAAATCACAGTTTATAAATGCTTAAACATTTTTAATGTAATAGAATACACTCATTTTCTGAACACTGCATATCATAAAACATTTTAGCACTGCTGTTATATTTTTAAGAGCTTTTAAGTTATAGGAGTTCAAAACGTGCCTTATGTACGTTCATGACATCAGTGAACGTGAACAGCCAATGAGCTGCTCCGCTTACCAACCAATCAGCACTCAGTAGCAGTAATGCTAGTGCCCTGCTGCTCGAAACCCGTTTGCTGTAGAAAAAACTTCTCCTCTCTAAAATTAAAGGAAAGTTCTGTGAAAGTGATTAGAAATTATTTTAACTTTTGGGTTTTAGGCATTGAGCTCCATTTACTCCCATTCATTGAGGACTCCCTTGCGGGCGCCCTCTGCTGTTTAGCAGTCATGTTTTTTTTTTTTTTTTCTAACCAAGTTTATTTATTCGTTTTTAATTACAAATACTTTAATACAATTGTAACAATAGCTGAAGCTTCTAAGAACCCCCACCCCTACCCTTTCCCTGAGACAAACCTAATATATAACCTAAGAGACAAAAATAAATAAATAAATAAATAACAAACATAATAATAATAATAACTTATACATTTAAAATAAACAACTAATAGATAAAATACATAAATATGCCTAGTGTGCACGGCATTTGTGCCTTACAAATAAAATTTGACAATCCCAGCAGAACATACTTGTTTATACCTATAGTTACATTAATATTTATCTACATACGATCACACCAATACTATACACACACAGACAGAGAGACAAAACACACAAAATAATAAAAATAATAATGACATAATAAACAATGATAAAATGATAGGGGCTAAAACCAGAATATTTTAGTACATTTCCTATAAACTAACAGTACAGGAGGGAAGACACCCCTAAGGCATCGTAAAGTTCTCCCAACAATTTGTTTCCAAAATTCCTAGTAACATAACCTGATCATTCTACTGGAGCTTAAAACTTCCAGAACTCAGAGACTCAACATGACTAAGGAAAGATTGCCATATCAATAAAAATCTCTCTGTTGACCCCTTAACTGTATACCTAATCTTTTCCAAATGAATGAAATACACCATGTCCCTTATCCACTGCGCAAACGTTGGGGGGTTACAGTCTTTCCATTTAACCAAAATTTGTCTTCTAGCTACTAATGTGGCAAAAGATAAAAGGCTTAATTTGTTATTGTTTAAAATAAGATTTTGTGTCACCACACCAAATAAAGCAAGGGGGGCTGACAATTCTAGTTGCTTATCAATTACAATGGAAAGCATATCAAATATTGATTGCCAGAAAATTAAAAGTTTAGGACAATCCCAGAGCATGTGAATCAGAGTGGCTTGGTTCTGCTTACAACGGTCACACTTTGTATCAATATTGGGATTAATATGGGACAACTTAACTTTGGTCCAGTGCAGTCGATGAAAGATTTTAAATTGCATAACTTTATGTCTCATACATATCGAAGATGAATGTATCCCCTTCATCATCCTTGACCAAATGGACTTTGTAATTTCTATAGTTAGATCTTTCTCCCATTGACCCATAAGGGGATTAAGACTTGTCATGCTTGTCATTAATAAAGAATATATGTCCCCTATCCTACCCTTCTTGGATAAAGTAATGTCCTTAATTGAATCTAGAAGTGTATCTTGGGGCTGTGCGGGGAATTGACTTATATTCGAAGATACAAAGCTACGGACCTGTAAATATCTGAAAAAATTTGTCCTGGAAATATTGAATGTCTGAACAATCTGTTCGAAAGATGCGAATGAATCATTCATGAACATATCTTTAAATGAACGGATCCCATGATTAAACCAAATACTGTATGCAGCATCAATCTGGCATGGCAGAAAAACATGATTCTTTACAATGGGAGCGAGCAATGAGAACTTATTAATCTTAAAAGACTGAATTAAAAGTCTCTTAAAAAGTCTGAATTGTTTCCAAATTTGTAATGAGTGAATAACCACTGGGTTTGAAGTATATTTTGTCACAGGCTCTGAACATGGCAAACCAGAATACAATAAGCCACACAGTGAAGTGTTCTCACAGGATCCTCTTTCAAGTTTTAGCCAATCAGGTGCAGAAACTGTTTCACTTTGTTCCATCCAATACGAAATCATTTTGATATTTGCTGCCCAATAATAAAGCTGAATATTTGGCAGTCCCATTCCACCCTGCTCACAAGGTCTCTGTAATATAGAGGTACGTAAACGTGTGTTCTTTTTATTCCAAATAAAAAAGGAGAGCTTTTTATCTAGGGAAATGAAAAAAGTTTTTGTTAAAAAAACTGGTCTGCACTGAAACATATAGAGAAATTTAGGCAATACGCTCATCTTTATTGTATTTATTCTGCCTGCTAAAGAGAGGGGTAGTAAATCTCAGCGATCAAGATCTTCCTTAAGAAAGGATTAAAGGGGGGGGGGGTTGGGGGTTGGTTGCTGAAAAAAGTTCTTTAAATTTGTGAGTGACCCAAACACCAAGGTATTTTATTTTTTCCATACACACTTTAAATGGCAGAGTGTAAACAAATGAGGACTCTCTTGCTGCTAAGTTTATGGGCATCAACTCACTTTTTTGTGTGTTTACTCTATACCCTGAGATTTTGCCAAAGTCAGATAGGAGATTAAGCACTACAGGAAGAGATGTGGAAGCATCAGACAAATAAAGTATCATGTCATCTGCATACAATGAGACTTGTTCCCCTTCTGCCCTCACAATACCCTTAATGTCTTTATTAGTACGTAAAGCTATGGCTAACGGTTCAATTACGATTGCAAAAAGGAGGGGGGACAATGGTGACCCCTGCCTCGTCCCTCGCGATAGTGCAAAATAGGGTGATATATTGTTATTAGTCTGAACTGCTGCCATTGGCGATTTGTAAAGGATCTTTATCCATGATATAATATTTGGCCCGAATCCAAATGCTTCAAGAGTGTAAAATAAAGAATCCCACTCCACCCGATCAAAAGCCTTCTCTGCATCTAGAGATATGACCACTTCTGGTTTGTCAAGTGGAGAGGGACTAGGCTATAAATTATATTATACAATCGCCTAATGTTGAAGGTGGAATATCGATTTTTTATGAAACCTGTCTGATCTGGTGAAATTATTATTGGGAGAACAGTTTCAAGGCGACGGGCAATCATTTTTGCAAATATTTTATTATCTACATTAAGAAGGGAAATAGGACGATAAGAGCCACACTCCTGTTTGTTTTTGCCTTTTTTGTGAATAAGTGATATAGTAGCTTGTCGCATTGTTTCAGGCATTAAACCAACGGATAGAGAGTCATTATACACAGCAGTTAAAAGAGGGGCCAGCTGATTGGAGAATTTCTTAAAGAATTCTGCTGAGTACCCATCTGGGCCAGGGGATTTACCCCCTTACATACTTCCAATGGCATCCTCGATTTCTCTTATTGTAAACGGAGACTCCAACTCTGCCTTTGTTAAAAGATCTATGCGAGGAACTTCTATACCTTGAAGAAATGAATTAATTAGGTGTTCATCCTTTAATGACTCAGATGTGTATAGGTTAGAGTAATACCTCATAAAACGATAATTTATTGCAGAGTGATCTATACAGACTGACCCAGACTCGTCCTTAATAATATGTATTATAAATAATATGACTTGCTGCTTTCCTACGAAGCTGATGTGCCAGAAGCTTCCCCGTTTTATCACCATGCTCATAGTATGTACGGCAGGATCTAACCAACTGATACTCTGCTTTTTGTGTAGTTAATAAATTAAATTCTTTTTGAAGTATTAAGCGCTGTTTAATGCCATCCTCAGATGAGGATGTTGCTAGTTGTAAATCAAGGTCCCCAATTTGTTTAATCAATTCATTAATACGATTATTCCTCACTTTTCGTGACTCTGCACTGTAGGAAATAATCTGACCTCTTAAATGTGCTTTAAGTGCTTCCCAAACCGTCAATGATGACATATTGGGTGTTTGATTTTTTTTCTAGAAATTAACCAATCTGTGATGTAATAAAATCTAAAAAAAATTTATCTGAAAGTAGGAGTGGGTTAAGCCGCCATGGTCTATAAACAGGTATCATAACTGATTAATTAATTTTCAATCTAAGAGGAGCATGATCAGATATTACAATCGAATGATAATCACATTCCTGAGCTGAAGGAAGCAAACTCTTATCCATTCAAATGTGATCAATACGTGAAAATGTTTTATGAACAGCCGAATAAAAGGAGTACTTGCGAGCACTGGGATTAAGGACACGCCAAACATCAACAATACCATAGGTGTCAAGAAGTAGTTTAATTGTAAGGGCAGCTTTAGAAGTGTGTACGTTTTTATCAGAACTACGGTCTAATCTGGGTGACAGCACACAATTCATGTCTCCACCCATAATCAAATGGTGTTCATTTAAATCAGGTAATCGAGTAAACAGATTCGTGAAAAATGCAGCATCATCCCAGTTAGGGGCATAAACACTGACTAAAACAACTGGCATGTCATATACTTCGCCTGTAACAATGACATATCGGCCCTTAGAATCTCCGTCAATCTGGGAAGCAGTAAAAGGCAGATGTTTACTGAGTAAAATTGCCACACCTCTTGATTTAAACTGAAACTTTGACAGACTTCACCCACCCATCTAGTATGTAAACGCGTATGATTGGACATATTTAAATGTGTTTCCTGGAGGAAAGCAATGTCCACCTTTAACTGATGTAGATGTGCTAAAACCCTCTTACGTTTCACAGGATGATTCATCCCTTTAATATTCTAGCTTACAAATGAAATTGGGCATACCGTCTTCCCTCCTACTTTTACCTTCTGTGCCCATCCATCCATTTTCTAAGCCACTTCTCCGTCAGGGTCGCGGGGGGGTGCTGGAGCCTATCCCAGCAGTCTTCGGGCAAAAGGCAGGATACACCCTGGACAGGTCGCCAGTCCATCACAGGACAGACAGACAGACACAGCCAGTCACTCCTAGGGGCAATGTAGCATGTCCAATTGGCCTGAGAACCTGGAGGAAACCCACGCAGACACGGGGAGAACATGCAAACTCCACACAGAGAGGACCCTGGTCACCCGGCCGGGGAATCGAACCCAGGCCCTCCTTGCTGTGAGGCAACAGCGCTACACACCACGCCACTGTGCCGCCCCACCTTCTGTGCCATGATTTGAAATAATACACATCACTTCTTAACCCCTTATCATTGTAGAAAGAATAAAAAAATACAGTACATAAAATATAATATAAAATATAGAAAGAAATACGTATAAACACTGAAACCCTTGTAACCCCATCATTCCCACTTCTTCTTACCCATCCTCACAGGGTCGAACCCTCCCCCACTATATGGTATCCACACAGTGTGCTTGTACTAGGGAAACTATTAAGCCAGAAGCTAAACTCTTCAAAACATATGAACTTTTTAGACGTATATCTCAATCAAAAATAGGGTTACTTCGTCTCATGAAATATTAACAAACTTTTTCCAAACTATTACGGTTTATAAATGAACTCTGAAGGATGTTGTGTTTCAAACCAACAACAAGCCATGCCCAACACCAAAATATACATTACACATATCACACACACCTCATAATTTATATCAATCATATTATTACTAACTCCGCTCTCATCCCAAACTTGCCCCAGCTCGAAAGGTCAAACAATCAAAATAGGCCGGTTAGGAACCACGTCCCGTTCATTAAAGTAGACCCAGTCAGGCTCTGCACCCCCTTTACATAAGAGGAAACTCCGAATGTGCGGCGGTTGGTTATTTTATAATATCTTGTGCGATGTACTTCTGGGCATCATCTGGCGAGGTGAAATTCTTCTCCACTCCTTTGTAAGTGATGTGAAGCTTTGCCGGATGAAGGATGCCCAAAGGAAGTCCATTGATGCCACGCAACTGCTGTCTGATGTCATTGAAGGCTGCTCGCGCCCGGGCGACTTTCGCTGTGTAGTCCGGATACACCGAGATGGTCAAGTCGTTCACAGCCACACGTTTCCTTTCTCTGGCAAGTCGCAAGATGTTAGAGCAGTCATGAAAATAGTGAAGACGGGCCACTATGGCTCTAGGGGTTGCTCCTTGCTTCGGGGGTGGCTGTAAGGTGCGGTGTGCTCTATCCAGTAGAGGGGCCTTTTCTAGCTGAAAGGCGTCCTTCAAGAGTGCAGAGACTGCCGACACGCTGCAGCTGCCTCCGCCCTCTGGTATCCCTATTATCCCAATGTTATGACACCTGGACCTTCCAGATCCTCACATCTGTCCTCTAAGGCCGCCACTTGGTTTGAAAGTTGTTGTACAGTGCGCTGTAATGCCACAACGTCATCTGAACATCCAGAAAGCCCCCTTTCTATGGAGTCAAATTAGGGTCTTTAATGGTGACGAGAAAAAAATATATCGCAAATATAAGATTAGCATTTTGCATTTTACGTTCCTATTTTGTTTCTGCAATACTTTCCCTCTTTTGCGTTTCTTTCGTTTGCGCGTCACACTGCTTTTCTTTGCAAAATGCTAATCTTATATTTGCGATATTTTTTTTTCTAGACCCTAATTTGACTCCATACCTTTCCATCTGCTCCATGGTGTTTTCCATTGCTGCGACATCCTTCCTTATATCAGTCTTAAAGTTAGACATTTCCTTCCATCTCCTGTTTAATAGCAGAAATTTCGCTTTCAAACACCACTCGGATCTCATCCTTGAAAATGCTCACAAAATCCGCTCGCAACACTGCCACTAACTCGTCTTTGAAGGCCATGATTTGGGAAGGGCTTACCGCCGTCACAGGTGTTTGAGCGGGGTTATCGGAATCACCCGAGACCCTTGGGGGTGACGGCGCGTTAGCTTTAGCAGGCCCAGTCGAAGAAATGGCCACAGGACCCTTTAGTGGTCCTGCTGGCCATGATGTGCCTTCCCTTTCGTAAAGTATGCAAGTTGGATATAAAGTGAAGAGACTTGTAATCTGTATTACGCCCAAATATCACTTAAATGACTAAAAGTTCTGGAGAGCTCTGCAAAATGCAACCCACACCATCGCTCGCTCACTGGCGCCCCCTCAGCAGTCATGTTTTTGATATAATGGGGGAAACAGGAAGTTGCCAGGCTCCTCATAAACCGGCTCTGTTACTAACTTGTCTCTGTGTGTTGCTAACTTATCTGTTCTGTGTGTCACGTGACTAAATTTAATTTTGTATTTAAGCCTCCAGGTTTTCCTGACCATATTTTTGGACTTCCTGACTTTGCCCCATTTTGTCTTTGTCGTTTTGCATCTGGTTGCCCGAAATTTTTTGTTATGTGTGTGGTTCTCTGTATTTTGGCCTTTTTGGATTTGACCACTGCCTGTTTACCGTCTATGAGTACTGCCAAACCCTTTATGAGTAAAGCCTAATTTTCACTACAGGTGTCTAGCTGGTTCTGTCTTGTTGCGATAGTGACAATAATAAAATGTAATCAGAAAATAAATCATCAAAGAAAACATAATAATATTAATAGGGTGAAATGGGATTGGTCCTAAAACTGGAGAGATGTGGTCCCTTTTCTTGGGGCCCATAAGCAGCCTAGCAACTGCACTCAGAGGCAAGGCAATATAATATTAGGTCCTCTACACACAGAATAATAGTAATGTAGACATGAGGAAATGAAAGCATTAATGACTTTTTCCAAGTCTTGAAACATAAGAAATAGTTTAATTTTTTTATTTAAACCGGGTTGATAAAATCTATATTTGACAGCAGCTGCAAAGCTCTGAAATGAATCTAACTGAATTTCCATAAAGGCCTCACTGTATTCAGCATTGTGTTTTCATGTGGATGTAAGAGATTCATTCAAGCTTGGGAATCAGTTCAGAGGAGTCCCTTCGATTCACCCATCATTGGCGCTCGTCGACTGTGAAATAAAGCTCATAAAGGAATCAATGACCACTGATCGAAACTTAAGATGACTGGAACACAACCGATTGTTTGTATTAGCTGTTAAGAATGGAAATCAATCTGGTTGAATTCCCATCAGAAGACTTAGATTCAAATTATGAAGAAACGGGCTGATTCTCCGCTGAGTCAGGGTTGTGTTTCAGGTTGAAGCCACGGTTAAAATGTATGTTAAGGGGGAAACTTATAACTCTTAAAAGAATGGTTCTTCAAGGGTTCTTTAGTGAAGAACATGGTATCTATATAGAACCATGAGCACTCTTACTTGATTAAAGGGTTCACTGTACTGTGAAAGGGTTCTTCAGATTGATGGAGGGTGTGGTGTAGATGTTTCTATATAGAACCTTTTTGAAAATGGCTGTGTATAGTACCAAAAAGGGTTCTTCTGTTGTTCCGATGTCAAGCTTCTATATAGAACCACCTACAGTACATTCCCCATCAATCTGAAGAACCATTTAATCATGCAAAGGGTTTTTTGAGTGTCCATGGTTCTATATAGGACCACTTTACTAAAGAACCATCTTTGAAGAAGCATTTTTTTAAGACTACATTTTTCCAAATGTTTCCATAATTCCATCATTGAGATGTAAATATTCAAAGTGGTTTGATGTGAAATACATACACACACACACACACACACACACACACACACACACACACACACACACACAATATTTCGAAATATTTAGTTAAAAAAAAAACACAAAAAAAACATTTGGTTTCTTTACAGTGGTGCTGATAAGAACCAGAGGTCACCATGTCTACAACATAGACATATATACATACATATACACAGCACATCGCATTGATTTTCAGCTGGTTAGAGCGCTAACTGGCTGTCACTGTGTGAACCCACACAATCCCCCTTATTAATTATTTTCAAAGTTGAGTTGGTAGCTGTTGTGTCCTGTTTCTGATATAATAGCAGAAATAAGAAGTGATTCCCCTTCAACTCAGCTTTATTTCTGTTGATGGTGTGAGCAGCAATGCTGATACACCCTGAGGTCATCTTCATGACTACATGAGTAGAATTCCCAGTAGAGGGGGCATTTTCTTCACTTTTCCCTGCTTGGAGGTCAGAAATGAGCTTTAATCAAATTCAATATTAGTGTTTTGAGCTGTTGGATAACGCCGAGTGCCTGTTAGCTGTGCATGTTCCTGAAAAATCCCTTCACACTTTACAAGTGGCCTTCTAGCACAGATTGCGTAACCATAACACAGGCTAACACTGAGAAGTGAAGATAACAATGAGTGTCTCTCTCTCTCTCTCTCTACCCCTCTCTCCATTCTCTATCTCTGCCTCCGCTCTACCTTTCTCTCTCCTCTCACTGTCTCCTTTACCCCCCCCCTCTCTCTCTGTCTCTCTCTCTCTCTCTGTCTCTCTCTTTCTGTCTCTTTCTCTCTCTCTCTCTCTCTCTCTCTCTCTCTCTCTCTGTCTCTCTCTTTCTGTCTGTCTCTCTCTCTCTCTCTCTCTCTCTCTCTCTCTCTCTCTCTCTCTCTCTCCTCTCACTGTCTCCTTTACCCCCCTGTCTCTCTCTGGCTCTCTCTCTCTCTGTCTCTCTCTCTATCTCTCTCTGTCTCTCTGTCTCTCTCTCTGTCTCTCTCTGTCTCTCTCTCTGTCTCTCTCTCTGTCTCTCTCTGTCTCTCTCTCTGTCTCTCTCTCTCTTTCTCTCTGTCTCTCTCTGTCTCTCTCTCTCTCTCTTTCTCTCTCTCTCTCTCTCTCTCGCTCTCTCTGCATTGACCAGTCCTCTATTCACACACTCCTCTCTCCCAGCAGACTGTGTGTGTGTGTGTGTGTGTGTGTGTGTGTGTGTGTGTGTGTGTGTGTGTGTGCGCGTGCGTGCGTGCAACGGTCTCATCCTCACTCACTCGCTCACTCTCAGCCAGAGAGGAGACAATGCGAGTGTAGAGGAGCTCAGATCCACCGTGCACTGCGGAGAGAAGCACTGTTTCCAGCTCTGCGCTTCTGAACAGGTGAGAGTTTAACGCCGCATCTCAGCCGTTTACTTCCTCAACTTACAGATCACAGTCAGCACTGATGCTTCTTCCAGCTCTGCATGTCTCTCTTACCCTTAGCTTTCACACAGAGTATTCTTCAGAGAGAAATACAGGCAGCCTGGAGTCTTCAGAGGGAAATGCTTCAGTGTGAGTTTCTGAGGAAAATGGTTCAGTTTTAATGTTCTAAGGAAATGCCTTAGTGTGAGGTTTCAGTATGAATTTTAAAGAGAAAATGTTTTAGTATAAATCTTCAAAATAAAATGCTTCAGTGAAAAGCTTCAGTATAAATTTTCAGTATAAATTTTCAGTATAAATTTTCAGAAAGAAAATACTTTAGTCTGAATTTTTAGAAGAAAATGCTTTCACATGAATTGTCAGAGGTCAGAAGCTTCTGTATGATTTTTTTATATGGAAATGTAGCAGATGACATTTAGCCTGAAATTTCTTCTGATTTCACTACTTTTTTGTCTTTAATCTTACTCTTTTCTCTAAGTAGGCTACATCCTTCTCAATGAGACTTTCATTTTTATGACTTAAGGCTATACAGGCTAATTACGCCGCTCTCTCTTCCTCTGTAGCACACATACATACAGAGCACAGAGAGAGAGAGAGAGAGAGAGAGAGAGAGAGAGAGAGAGAGAGAGAGAGAGAGAGAGAGAGACATTTGCTATGTATTTATGAATTACATTAAAATGGACGTAATTTTCACAGGAACAAAATAAATCAATACAGTAATCACCAAAGTAAGTGAGCTGCAAGACAAAGTGATGTTATTATATTTTGTAAATGATGTATTTTAATTCAAAGCATTACTTTCTCATTGGAGAGTAGCTCAGTTCTGATTAGCATCTATTTGTTTTCAGGCATTATGGGGACTCTCAGAGATCTACAGTTTGCGCTCCAGCTGAAGATTGAAGAGCTGCGGCAGAGAGATGCTCTGATTGATGAACTGGAGCTGGAGCTGGACGCCAAAGATGACCTGATCCGCCGCCTGCAGGGAGAGTTGGACCGTCTGCGGGTCACTCTCGGTGCTCCTGGGTCGTCCACAGGTAGCCAACTTCATTCTGTTTGGCAGTTGTTGAGATGATTTAGGCGGTTTGCAGAATCCCAGTTAGGACTGTTTGAGGCTAGATACCCTCGACTTTGATTCCAAGTGATGGAAGTCAATTCCAAGAGTCAATTCCATGCATTCATTTTCTCGATTCTCGATTCTACAAATCAAGACATGCACTTTCACACCTGCACTTCTTTATAACAGTGATGGAATGGATGGGGTTCGCGGGTAAATGCAAGCTAGTTAGATAAATAGGAAAGCAGTGATCTTTAACCATTTCAGGTTTATACATACTGTCAAATACGTATCTCCAAAACAGTAACTTAACTGAAGGGTACAGATCATAAGGCTACATGACACCTACATAAACATGTCATGGCAACTGACATAACCCTACATAAATATTTATAAATGCTTAGTCCAATAGATGTCATTCGCTGTAAAGGTTACATTTGCCGATTTTGATCAAAGTGAGTTAAAGCAGCTTTTATGACAGATGATGCCTATTGGAATAAGCGTTTATAATCATTTATGTAAGGTTATGTCAGTTGTGATGACAAGCTTATATGGCTTTCACGTAGCATTATGAATCCAACAGTAAAGTGTTACCAACGTTATTAACATTCATTGTAAGTTAATGTCAAAGGACTTTATTCTAGGACTCTTATTCTAAGTGTATTTATTGGCGCATTTTTGTTAGTCTTTTTCAAATTTCACACCATGTAAAAGACATCTGCTGTCTTCATGGCACTTTTTAGATTTTTTATTACTTTGACAATATGTTGACATTGTCAGACCTTGGGGAGCTCAGGCAATTATAGTCCTGGAACATTTGAAATGGGTATTTTTCGCACAAATGCAAATTGGCCTGTGATTTTGGAGCAGCCTTGAGTTGTATTGCCTACCAAGTAGGTAAACATTTAAAATGTAAGGCAGAGAAGGTACTGATGCGTATTGAGCTGTATCTGAAGAACAGGTGCAGGTGGAATTGATGCTGAATCGAAGCCCCCAGCTAAGGTTTTAGGCTGCTGCACATAGGACATTTCCGACTTGCCCTCCTCAAGGCCTGTATTGAAGAGAATATCACAGAGAGAAGTGTTGCCTTTGATGGTTTAATTATGTTTCCCATTGAATTTTTCCATTACTCCATTCCATTTTCAAAGCCACTGACGCGCTCACTTCTGTGTCCTCTTAAGAACCCAATCACAAATTGCACAAACAGTGCCAAGACCACCACATCTGTTAACCATTCGATGTCTAGAGTTATTACTGTCAGATTGCTATAAGTAATTGTATAAATATGTAACTAATTACATAGCTATGTTATAAATTAATGTTACATTTACATTCCATTTATATTCAGCGGCCTGATGTGTTTTCTTCTCCAAAACGAGGCTCTAAATCATACAAATCATAATAAAACAACACTTCTTCTAATCACAAACGCAAATGGGGTATGGATTGAAAGTAGAATCGGCGCTTTTGACAGACTTCCTCCTGGCACTTCTAGTTCACATTGAATGGGTTAATAACAGCAAACTACGGATCTCCTGAGTGGTGCGACCATCTACGCTTTGACTTTCTTGACAAGTTTGATTCTCTGTGATGCCACAGCCATCCGTAAGGAGTGCAAGGCCCAATCCCATTTCTGATTTTTACGCCTACCCCTTGTTGTCGAGTGTCACAAGGGGTAGTGGTTGAAATCTTCCTCTGCAAAATAAAAAAATAAAAAGAACATTACTTCTTTAACAGGCTACTAGTGCTGCTCTGTAGGTGACCCTGCCAGTCTGCAGTGATAGCAGAGGAGGATAAAGTTCAGCTCTTCACTGCTGGGCTTTAGCTACATTTAGGATATCATATGCTTTCAAAGAGGGGGGTCAATTATTTATTATCATCCACTCCTAATTCTTCAGTGATATGAAGCTAAACTCAATTATTCATACTAGACATTTCTTATGCTTGTTATGAAAAAAAGATCATAATACATTGAAACGACATTAAACTAAGATAATACAGTGGTTATTGTCATTTTTAACAGTGAAAATACTCACATTAGTGGGTTTCTTTGGTCGCTTCCGCTGCCATCTTGCCAGTTAGCAGTTGTTTCTTTACTCTGTTTAGAGTGTGTCTCTGAAAAACCTCCATTTGGAGGAACATGTAGCCATAACACTTCACCCTACCCCTTTATCCCAAATAAAATCAGGATACACTACCCCTAGACGTGAATGAGTAGGGCTAAGTGGTAGAGGTGAGGACTGAAATGGGATTTGGCCCAAGAGAACATATTTGCCCTGGCTCACTGGGCAGCGTGGTCCTCACTCTACTTTATCACTCATACAATGCACAGTGCTATCCAACACAGGCTGGTATAACAGAATTAGGAGTCTAGCTGTCCAATAGCGATATGTTAGCTGCATTTGGAAATGATGTGGCAGCGCTTCATGTAACTTGGAGGAAGCCTATGCTGGCCTTTACCCTCCTGGCTTGGTGGTATTGCGTGATGGAGGAGAACTGACTAATGGATATACTTGGACGTGGCTAATTTGAGGAGAAATGCAAAAAACACCAGCCTTTTATCAAATCATACCTCATAATCCCCATATTTTGACCTAGCGCTGTAACAGTCAATGAAAGTTCTTCGTGCTCTCTGTTTTTCATGCTGTAGGGCAGCACCGGGCTCCCTCATTAAGGGCAAAGAGAAGAGCTGTGGTAACAGAGCCTACAGACCTGGACCCCAAACTGCTCTTACAAAACCCTCCAGTGATCCACAGCAAGAGCCAAGAGTGAGTCCATCAACTTACTCTCTCACACTCTTATTTGTTTTTGTTCTCTACTAGCCCACATCTCTTTCTACCTCTACATAACAGCACCTTTTAACAGGGGGAAGTGTGTAAGGGCTGCAGCAGTACTTTCTTTTTCAAATATTTCTTTGTATATGATCATAAATATTTAAATATTCATTTAGAATAAGGGAGTAAGGACATAAATATTCAATAAGAATGAACGAAGCTTAAGAAATGAGTTTCACTTTATGAAATTTAAAAAAGCTTATTATTATTTATTATTATATTATTATCAGCACACACACACACACACACACACACACACACACACACACACACACACATGCGCACACACACACACACACACACATGCGCACACACACACACACACACACACATATGTGCACACGCACACACACAGGTTGCCAGTCCATCACTGGGCAGACAGACATACACAGTCTCACATACATTCACAACTATGGGAAATTTAGCACGTCCAGTTCATCTGACTGCATGTCTTTGGAAGCCACACAGACATGAGGAGAACATTCAAACTCCACACAGAAAGGAACCTGGTTGCCCAGCCGGAGAATCAAACCCATGCCCTATTATTATTATTAGTAGTAGTAGTTGTAGTAGTAGTAATGATCTATTTATTACTATCAGCACACACACACACACACACACACACACACACACACACACACACACACACACACACACACACACACACATGCATATACACACATACATACGTGCACGAGCACACACACACGCACACACACGCCCCTAACCTGATTGCTGACACAGTTGGAACATGTTAGTGATGAGCAGTGCAGCATCGTCCTAAAAACTGACTGAGGGTAAAAACTGAGTGGAGTCTCGACAGCCTGACCTCTGACTACTGACGGCTGAGATACCAGCTCGGCTTAGAGGGGAAAAGATCACCTATGGCTGAAATCACTGTTTTTGTGTAATATACAGGCAGATTATCTCATTTTCTTTAGATACGACATTCTTGCACTCTAGAGAGTCGCTAATGTTTCGCTTCACAAACAAAAGCTTCCTGTCATGCTGATAAAAACAGATGCACAGAAGCACATGCTTCCATCAACATGGGTAAAAGTGTAGGTTATTTGTAAGTGTAGGTTCTGTAAAACGCTTGTTGAACCCAAAAATCTGTAATGAACAGCCTTTTGTGGTTTGTTGCTTTATTATTTTATGGAGTGTTTTGACTCCATATTCATAACAGCATTAAATATTCAGAGCTGGGACAGTAAGCCGTATTGAAACATTGATGAAATGGGAGAAAATAATTTATAAATGTTGACTTTTATATGATTTAAATATGCTGCTATATTAATGTTATATTCGTTATATTAAGTATATAATGTTATATTATGTTATATGTTATATCTAGGTCCGTTTCCACTTCTACCAGATGGGGGCGATGAAGCTGAGTCTGAATATTACAGAAACAAGCAAAGCAAAGACAAATCAAGTTCTGAAGGCAGAAATATGGACACTAATACTGTCTTTTACATCAGAGCTCACGGTGGCTCTTGTAGGCCGTTCGCTCAGTACTTCAGCCTTAAGCAGAGTCTTGAGTGCACTTGGTTTCAGTGCATTAAATCCATGAAAAACCTATTGGGTGTGAAAAGACCTCATCAAACTTTACGACTGAATTTTAAACTACAAGCATGAAAAACACGTTTCTGATGGTGTTTTCCCTGCATGACAGACTTCAGAATGGAAGGAAATGAAGTGATAAATTCTGCTTCATAGCTGTTATCAGTAATTATTGATATATTGATAAGTGGTTCCTGTGTTCTTATCAGGAGATTCAACTTGCCTACTCTCTATTTAAATATGAGGATATCTGGGAGGCAGAAGTAGCTAAATTGCCCATCTCTACATTATCCTCTTATTTTTTTGCTTCCATCTGGCTCTCGTCTCTCTTTCCCTTGTGTGAAATATGGCCGTGGCCTCAGGGGCTTCTCCACCTCTGATAGCCGCGCCTCGAGATTTCACCCACACGGAGGAGCAGAGGTTGATAATAGTGTTGGACGCTGAACTGAGATTTTTCTAGTCTGTTTTGACGCTGGCCCAGAGGCGAGCAAAGGCAAAGGCCATGCAAGCGACACTGAGTTATTGATGTACAGTGTGTATCGCTCCACCTCTGTCTCTCTCACTCTCTCTCTCTGTCACTTTCTGTCTCCAAGCTCTCAGAGAGTGATCGAGGCGGCGCTGATGGAGAACGAGTGGCTGAGGTTTGTGGGCAGAGAGCAGCTGCTGGCGCTGGTGGACTGCGCTTACTCCACCACAGCTGGCCAGGGGACAAAAGTCTTTCAGGAGGGAGAGGAGGCGTCTCACACATTCATAGTGGAAGGTAGGGAGCTGGAGGATGGGGGGAAAGAAAGATGGAAACTGGCAACAGTGCATCAAAATCAAATGTAAACACATTTTCCCTCCTCTGAACACAATCAGACATGTTCAGTGTCTTCTTTAATTTTGCACTGGACATGTAATAATAATGTATAGACCATCAATTAGCTTCACACAGAATAGATCTCCAGAAGTCAGAGACCACCCTTCATTTATTTCATTTCCAGTTAAAGCAGGCATTCAGTGGAAAAGCTTCCCTTTTCAGCTTGCTTTATCAACTTGTTCTTTGACAGAAAATTACCCAGAAGCCTCAAGAACTAAAGATCTGTTTTGCAGTATTTAGTGTGTCCACTCTTTGGCTTTATTACAGCTTCCATTCTTTTCAGGAAACTTGCTTTCAGTCTACACAAGAAGTCATCTAGAAGTCTTAGAAGTCAGTTCCATTTTCTACTTCTCACAATCCAAATAACCCCAACTACAAATTTAGACTCATCAGTCCATAAAACATCTCAGATGTCCAGTTTTGATGTTTTAGCTCAGGGGTTGGCAACCCAAATATTAAGAAGAGCCATTTTGTTCTTTCAGTAAAAATCAGACACACATTGGGAGCCACAACTTTTCATATACGTGTTACCATCCTGGCTGTAAATGTGTCTCAGAATGTGCTAATGTGCTAGTATAGGCTAAAAAATAGTATTAACAAAAAACGCAGACTTACTTTGTTCTGCTTTAAGCTTTAGCTCAGCTATAGACACTTTTCTCAAATCTCTAGCAGGAAACGTTTCCATGAAAGTAGAACAGTTTCTTGTAAAAGCACTTTTTCGGTATGTTCATCTTAAGTCTCTCTCTTTTCAGTTTCGTCAGCTACTAGCTAAGTGAGGCTGTTGTCTGCGTTGCTATGGTCACCAGCAGTCTGCATGCCAACTTTCAGGGTGCAAAGATGAATTAGCAGTTATACATTAACTCCAGTATTTTAGGCCATTGATTGTTAAAACTGTTAAAACTGCTGATTACAACAATCAGCAGAGCTTTATTTTGTTGTTATTTTTATTCTCATGTGGAGCCACAACAGAGCAGTAAAAGAGTCGCATTCGGCTCCAGAGCCTCATGTTGACGGCCCCTGTTCTAGTGCATTTTTGTTTGTTTTTATTTCTTTTTTATTTATTCAAAGTAATAAACAAAATTCAGATACTTTTGACCACTGTTTCTAGCTATGCTAATGTACTTCTGTCAATTTCTATAGCTAACTGCATATCCTAGAAAACACATAAGAAAGACTATTTGTTATATATATTATATATGTTATATATGGATGGCTGAAAAAGTGTCTGGTAACCCAAAGTGTGATACTAATTGGCGGAATATATTATTTTCTATTATGTGTTTAGATGAATCAGCCTTGTAGCTCCAGGGCAAAACTAAAGAAGTGACCAGACATGTTTTGACTGCTCAGATGTATTAACAGCAATGGGAAAATTGTCCAAATAAGATTTTTCTCTGGCCTTCATGCCAGTTCCATGCCATATTCACTGCTTGTCAGTCCTTTAACCCCTTAACATTCCAGGTTTATTTCCTGCTAAGGCTTATTACTCAGTAACAGGGACTTCAATGAAAACTAATGGAGCTATTCTTAGAGTATAGAAGCATGTTTTGCGTTAAATCCAAGACATGTTGAAACTAGGGATGATGTTTATTAACAAACTTTGGAAAGTTGATGTATATTTAAGCAATAGAACACGAGAGGGCGTTATTGCGAAATAACATCCCGGCTGTGATTTGGTCGCCATAGATCATCACAGCCATGATGTTATTCGAGGCACCACACAACCTTGAGTGTTCTATTGCTTTTATACAACAGTTAAATAAGTAAGAAATGAATAAACTGGGCTGTGAATGTGTCATGTAATCTGTTTTAATGTTCACAGATCCTTCCCTCAAATTATAGTTCCTTAACAAGCAGCTTGTTTCTATGGCAGAGTAACGAACTCCGCTCACTCGCTGGACAGTCAGCAGTTCGCTCTCCAGCTCCTTACACTAAACTCCCAAACTGTCATCACCACTGAGCAGCTTTTCAGTTTTTTTCTTGCATCGGTTTTGTGGCTCAGTCTGATTTGGTCAGACTCTGAAGACGAGACTACATGTTTTGCGAATGGTATTTGGTTCATTTCTGGCTGATTCCAGGTTGTTTAGCTGTTCTTGTGTCACAGCTGCTGACTGAAAAGCTGCTCAGTGGTGATGACAGTTTGGGAAGTTAGTGGCGTCTCATCTTCAGAATCGGACCAAATCGGCTGTTGGTCAAATGTGATCTTAACAGTGTCTGTTTTCTGTTTGTGGCAAAGTAAGAAGTAAAAAAGGTTCAAATGGCTTGAGCGTCTCCTTTAGCCGTCAAAGTCGTTGCTTAGCAACAGCGTCTCAGCAGAGTGATACAGCGTTTGTGAAAAACCTGTGATGTTATGGTGAAATAAGAGCACGGTTAGAACACCTCTCAACCAATCAGCTTGTATAGTAGTATAGTAGTATAATATAATATGATGTAATATAATAAGTCACATATAATAATATGTGCATTGTTTATGTAAAATACAAGCACAGTTTTGTTGCCCTTATTGAAGGCCCCTTGTGACCAGTGTTACAGAGTAATTTCATCAGATGTGCGTTTGAACTTTTGAGATGTGACGCTACGCGTTTTACATCGTTACCCCTCTGCTTCGAAAACTCTCATTACCCCAAACACACAGTGAAGCTGATACTGCCTAAGGCCTAGTTTGAATGATTTATCAGCAGTGCAGCTTTCCTCTAACAAACACTGACATGCCCATGATCTTTAATACATAACCCACTGTCTACTCTCTCTCTCTCGCTGTCTGTCTGTCTCTGGAGGTCAGGTTCAGGTAGTACAAGCCAATGTTTGTATTAGACTTCTGCTACCATTTGGTTTGTTTATTTTACTGCAGCAGTATTGCTAACTTTCAGCCCCATATCTCTGCTGTCGGAACAAAACCTTGTATCTCCGTTTTTCTCGTTTTTCAGTTTTTGACATAGTTCAAAATTGCCCTTTACATTTTGTTAAAAATTTCATGATGAATGGACCAAAAGAAACGGCCCAAGAAGTCTGGTTCCATTGACAAAGCAAAGTATGTTTTTTCCTTCTCCTGTAAAATTACCCCTTTGAGGTTGCGGCACTTTTCCCTTGTCTGCTATCCCTCCAGACTGGCAGGGTCGCCCACAGAGCAGCACTAGTAGCTGTTAATGAAGTAATGCTGTTTTTTATTTAAGGGTCTCATTTCGTAGGGAAGATTTCAACCACTACCCAGTTCCAAGGGGTTAGGGTGACTCTCGAAAACAAGGACTAGGGGTGAAAATAAGAAATGGGATTGGGCCTAATACTGAACTTTGGGGTGTGTAAAAAAATATCCCTGCACATTTGACTTTGAAAAACTGAAAGTGAGTTTCCTGTAAAGAACAGAAGCTGTAATAAAGGTGAGAGCGCTCTTTGCCTCTCTTTGACACCTTTGTGATGAATGATGTCGTTTACCTGCATTCAAAGATCTTTTTTTTCCAAAGAGATCAAGTACTAACCTACCAACATGAACTAACGCAACTGACAAAATAATTAGTACTATCAGCTGGTTTACAGCTTTTTCTTATTGTGTACAATACAGTGTTCCTGTCTCATTCCACTTTATTGCACCTAACTTTTTTTACTGGATTGAAATGTTATGATTTCTTCAGCTGTTCAGCTGTTAACACCATTATCTGATCCACATTTCATGTGAAGAGCTACTTTGGAAATGTTTAATAAAAAGATGTTTCACATGTTGATGACTTATTTCCCCACATAGATTTTGTACATAAATCCACACGTACAGCAGCACATAAATGCACATAAACCCACACATCATAGCATAATAAGTGAACCTCAGCAAACAAATATAATACAAGTGTAGGATACGGCCTCTTTGACACACCGTGCATATGACAGTTCAAACTCCTTGACTGCTCTAAGCCACAAGGATCGCAGTGCTCCTGTTTCGAAGAACAGAGCAAAAGAGTAGAGAAGAATAGAGGGAAAAATAGGGGGATAATCTCAGTGTGTGATGTTCTGAGGCAAGATACAAATAGAGGAATAAAGCACGTGTTAAAGGCAGAGATCTACTCGCTGTCACTAAAGTGGTTATCAGCACTGTGGACCGTGACACACCACCTCGGTGTGACAGGTTGCCGTGGCGCCACTGGTTGCCGAGCTCTCGTCTCCGTGGTGTCGCCTTTGGAGATGTTGCCTGTAATCTGTGACAGTTGAGCTAATCTGTCACTCAACACCTGTCGCCCCTGGCAACAAACCTGAGACTGAGGGCACTGGTCTAATGTGTGTGTGTGTTTGCAGAGGGGAAGCTGGAGGCGTCCAGAGCCGGACAGAAATTGCACATCATTGAGGCGGGGACACTCTGTGGAGAACTGGCTCTGCTTTATAACCACACCTGCACTAATACTGTCACAGGTACACACACACACACACACACACACACACACACACACACACACACACGCACAGTACTGTATTTGTAATAATAGTACATCTCAAGTAAGTATCGTTGCTGTTAGAATTCAAACCTCTTTTTTTGTGGATTTTCATTTTTTGCATGGTTTTAAAACACCAGGTGGCCTTTATATTGTCACCTCCCAGCGAGGAGGGCCTGGGTTCGATTCCCAGGCCGGGTGACCGGGGTCCTCTCTGTGTGGAGTTTGCATGTTCTCCCCGTGTCTGTGTGGGTTTCCTCCGGGTTCTCCAGTTTCCTCCCACAGTCCAAAGACATGCAGTCAGGCCAATTGGACATGCTGAATTGCCCCTAGGTGTGAGTGTGTGAGTGACTCTCTGCCCTGTGATGGACTGGCAACCTGTCCAGGGTGTATCCTGCCTTCCGCCTGATGACCGCTGGGATAGGCTCCAGCGACCCTGACGGAGAAGCAGCTTAGAAAGTGGATGGATGGATGGATGGATGGATGGATGGATGGATGGATGTATATATACAGATATGAGAATTATGTTTTGAACTATTTAAATCCAAAGTGCGAAGTTGAAAGAATATGATTCACTACTGAAACACACATTTTCTGCAGTTAAGTAAACTGTTCTGCGTTTTAATGAAAACTATTAAGATTTTATGCGTGTGCCACTGTTCATACCTGTGTTTGCCAGTCATGTGCTGGGTATGAATTCTGAAGTTTGAATTCTGCTAAATCAGCTAAGATTGTCACTCCTGAAACAGTCAATACTGAAACATTTGGTAAAGTTTCAGCACTGTTAGGATTGTTTTGGTAGTGACAAAATGGAATGTTTAGTCCTTTTTTTCAAGATAGAGATACAGGGTCACTGAAAGTAAAATGATTTTAGTCTAAAGTCCAAGTCAGTCAAAGTCCAAAATGTGTTTGAAATGACTTTGAACCAATTTGGTGGAACAATCTGTATACAATAATTTGAAATGAAATAGCTTGGCTTGTTCATACATGTTCTTCATACAAATTTTCAAAGCCTGATCTTAAACCTAACTCTAATCCTAATCTTAGTGACCAAAAACTAAACAAATTGTCTTCCTCTTTTTTTATTTTATTAAAAAAAAAGCAACTTGCAGTGTTTGTTATTTAAAAATCCAGGACCGTTTTGTTTGTTTGTTGGTTCTGTAGGCTAGTCCTGTTTTTCTCTGGTTTTACTAGAATGTTTGTCCTGAAAATGTGCAAAAACAAACACCCCATACACACACACATTAGAGATGCTGTGCCAGTGTGAGCTGTGTGAAAGCTCACAATGAGCTGCAGATTATTCCCATCAGCGCTGATCTGATGTGGCATGGGGAGATCAATGGAATTTCAAATCAAAGATAAGTCAAAACCTTCTCAACCTTCCAGAACATTCCCAAACAGAGTGTGCACACACACACACACACACACACACACACACACACACACACACACACACACACACACACCAGACTTCCGAACACATCCGCCATCTGCTTCACTCCTCTGCTCATCCCACAGCCTGTAGAACACTGTCAATCATGTGATACATGCATTACATATAGTGCCTAAACATTTTTACTTTTAATATAGTAATATTAAATAATAATATTATTATTATACTATTAGGAATATCGTATCTACACTCATTGGCCATTTTTAGCACTTATATGGGTGCACATTGTTTAGACGTTCTGACTGTAGCCCATCTGTTACTGTGCAATTTATCATCCCTTGTCTACCTCCTCAGTCGGTGGAAAAACACCACCATAGGAACCCCACTAATCAGAGGTTGAGAGTGGTCCACCAACAGAGCCCTGCCTGTAACATCCCATATAAATAAAAATATTGCATGGCCACAACTTATTAACACATGGGTTATATATATATCACAACTTAGTAAGGCGTGGGAATGAAATCATGCCTTACTAAATCATGGCTACGCATTATTATCTCATTTCCATGCCTTACTAAGTGGTGGCCACGACTTAATTATCTTGTTGCCATGCCTTGCTAAGTCATCGCCATATTTATTCAGGATGTCACCAGCAGGGATCTGTATGCAAAACCTACACTCACCGGCCACTTTATTAGGTACAATTGCTTGTTAACACAAATAGCTAATCAGCCAATCACACGGCTGCAACTCAGTGCATTTAGGCATGTAGAGGTGGTCAAGATAACTTGCTGAAGTGCAGTCCGAGCATCAGAACGGGGAAGAAAGGGGATTTAAGTGACTCTGAACGCGGCGTGGTTGTTGGTGCCAGATGGGCTGGAAACTGCTGATCTACTGAGATTTTCATGCACAATCATCTCTAGTGTTTACAGAGAATGGTCCGAAAAAGAGGAAATACCCAGAGAGCAGCAGTTGTGTGGGTGAAAATGCCTTGTTGATGTGAGAGGTCAGAGGAGAATGGGCAGACTGGTTCCAGATGATAGAAAGGCAACAGGAACTCAAATAGATAAACAAAATCTCTGAAAAATGTTTCCAACACATCGTTGAAAGTATGACACAAAGAATTAAGGCAGTTTTGAAGGCAAAAGGGGGTCCAACCTTTTACTAGCAGCAAGTGGCCAGTGAGTGTATAATTACCCAACTGTGTGGTCAGGAGTGATGACAGATGAAAGAATAATACAAAGCATAAACAAAAGAGCTGCAGCATCTAACTATACACCACCAAGGTGGAGCTACAACATAAAGGTTTTGGAAGGCCCCCATTCCAGGAGGGCCCTGGTTAGTTAGGTCTATTGTAACCCACAAGTTACAATAAGTTAAAGCTCCTGGGTGTGACACACTAACCCAACACTTTTGTGTATTCTACCTATTTAGAACTATTTATTTAACCTATAACCCTAAAATAGCCCTAAAACTCGTGGCCCCTTTTATACCTAATATTAACATGTCCAGGGTGAACAGGTCATAACTGTAGTTATGAAACAGGTGTATTTAATAATGGATGTTATATCAGTTTATTCAGTATCCCTGATGGAATTCTTCCACAGGCTATGAGTTTGTCATAACCGTTATGCTGGTATGCTACAAATAATACACAAAAAACACAGATAATACTATATACAAACAGCACAATCCATGCTAATGTTATGCCATTTAGCTGAATGGCTGAGTCAGGGATGTTTGTCTTCTTTCAAATGAAAAGGAAAATGCAGCTGGCCTTCAATCAAAGTAGTCCACTTTGTTTTTCAAGGCAGTTGACATAGACTGGCTGATCTTTTGGGGTTGGCCTTACATGGACACCAGAGCAACTGCTCTTAGCCTAAGGAGCTGCCTGATTCGGTCAGCTGCATGAGATGATGCCATGGTCAGGTCTTGTCTGCAAAACAAGGCGTGGACCAGCTGGCACTGAAGAGTGAATGACTGTAATATATTGAAAATCAAGCAGTGTCTGACATTCAGAGGTTTAAGTATACATGACGCACAAATGAAACAATTGACTCGAGAAATTTGATGAAGCTAAAGTTCTTTAGCATCTTATTAGCCACACTCTTTACACACTTTACACACTCCAGCCTTTCTTTCTGAGAGCAACCCGAGATGCTTTTCAAGTGGACTTGTAGACGACTTGCTTACATTTAAAATTCACTATTTGTATTTTTCTTAGAAACATATTTAATGCGTTCAAGCGAAAAGCCTTTAGCTCAAAACGGCTTCAGGATTATGAGAAAACATACACTTCATCATGCGGCTGTAAGCAGTTGCCTGGCTGTGTTTTAAAAAAATGAGAGAGCTTGGATACTGAAAGAGCAGATGGTACGGAGGCTGCATAGTAGTCCTGGAGACTCCAAGTGCTGAACATTTTAATGGTTTCTCTGCTCTAACAGAACCCATTCAGCTCATCAGGTAATTATAAGCCCTTCGCGAGCTGACTCACATGTGTTAAAGTAGGAAACACACTGCAATGTACAGCAGTGTCCCCAGAACTGACCAGGCAGCCACTTTTCAACCAGAATACCGGCTGATTCAATTCAATCTTTTGTTTTTAAAGGTCAAGGAGGACGTGATATATAGAGCTCAGTCCATAAGGAGCTAACCATATTGTTTCAGTAGTCCAGCAAATGACAATAACTAAGATGTTAAAGTGTAAGCATGGAGGTACATAAAGGGTCAACTTCAGAATTTACGTCTATGTCAAGTGCATCTAGAAATCGTAGCCTTTTTTTTCCACGATATTTAAAACCATATCATGCATTATTTCATGGCAACTGTTGCTAGGTTGGACAAACTACACTCAAAAAAATGATTTATGGCCATCATAAACATTAGAGCAAATCTTTTACTTAAAGCTTATTTGGAAAACATTAAAATATACTTATTTATATTTATTAGAAGCAACTCCATTTGGATAAATCCAATACTGACGTAATTGAATTGTATAAGATCTATTAGATTTTTCCATTAAATCTTATTAGGCGGCAGTGCACATGTGCAATAGTAAAAGGTAACGCATCATCCACCAGCTAAATTGCTTCAGCTGGCATGGTGGACACGAAACAGCTCTGTTTATTTTTACAATCTCCTGCCATCCTTCATTATTCAGTGCAACTGCAATGAAATCGTGAATGCGCATTAACTTCATTTGTGTTTTTCAGTGTTTCTGACCAAATATTAATGTTTCATTTTGCTTATTTTTAGAGAAGCTCTAGACAAACACCAACAAACTAGCTAGCTAGCATCCTTGCTAGGTCTGCTGTCATGGTAACGGCTACAAAAGGTAGATAAAATAAACAATGGCAGAGATTTATTGTAAAGCATGATATATAAATATGCATTCCATTAATATTCAAATCTATGAAGTTTTATTTCTTTCTTTCATGTTATACTTTAAAGTTTACATGTGTCTTGTAATGTGACTCAGCAAATACTGTTTAATACAGTTGGGACGACAGTAAATGTTTGTGAATTTACACAGTGTTTACACAGTCTAAGTAACTGTGCTGTGAGAACAGGGTTCAATACACAGAAGGTGCTATTAACTCTTTACAAATACATAAATGTGATATAAGAACTGCGCAAATCCTCCAAGCACTTGAGAACTTACATGATGGAGAAACATAAATTATAATATAATTTTTTACATTGGATTTATGTATTTAAATTGAATGGAAAATTGACATGTAATTAACATACATACGTTTTAACTTTTTGGCTTAAATATATAAATAATAATATAAAGAATAAAAGCCCATTGAACCTAATGAGAAATTGCAGCACTCAGTTTTGTTTTCAAGTATGAATGTTAACTACATACCATGTACACGCATTTATGCCCATCTTAGTCATTGTTCTGCTGTCAACACAGACCACAGCTGTTATTGCTACCAGTAAGCAGGTGAGGAAAGTTACTGAATTTTTAATTTGCCTTGTCAAATCTATTGCTCTTTTATTCCTGGTGGTTGCTAAGCCATTGCTAGGCCATGATATTCCTCATGAATGCTAAGGTGGACTGTATGGTAAACGTTGAGCGGTCACTAGTGGTTGAGTGGTTGGTGTAGTGTAGTGGATAACACCTCTGTCTTCTATGATGTAGACTGGGGTACAATACCCTACACTATACCAATGAGAGTCCTTGAGCAAGACTCCTAACACTAGCTTTGCCTACCTGTGTAAAAAAAATGATCAAATTATAAGTCTCTCTGGATAAGATCGTCTTACAAATGCCATGAATGTAAATATCTCTGAGCATGTTCAAATTTATACTTAAGTATCACTACTTACAATACTGATGTTTACTTTTGAGAATTGCATAAATGATTGATACCAAGTGAGTAACATTAATATATATTTTAGTAGGAAATTAATGTGTAGGACAAGATTGTACATGCAGGTACATGCATGCATAATACATTTAATTGCTTATCATAAACTGCATCATAATGTCTACTACATGCTAAACATGCATACTACATACTGCATAATATACTGCATACTGTGTACCTAAAATTAACAAAACACAGTACATACTATATTTAAATGCATACTACATACTGTATTAAACGCATACTGAAAATGGATGGATGAATGGATGGATGAAAATGTATACTACATACTACATTAAAATACTGGAGCATATTTAAAATGCATACAATATGCTACATTAAATGCATACTACATTTAAATGCATACTACATACTACATTAAAATGCTACTGGATATTTAAAATGTATACTACATTTAAGTGCATACTACATAAAAATGCTACTGGATATTTAAAATGCATATTACATATAAGCGCATATTACATACCACATTAAAATGCTACTACATATTTAAAATACCTACAACTTAGTACATTAAATGCATGATTCATACTGAAAATACATACTACATTTAAGTGCATACTACATACTGCATTAAAATGCTACTGCATATTTAAAATGCATATTGCATTTAAGTGCATACTACTTACTGCATTAAAATGCTACTACATATTTAAAATGCATGGTACAAACTTAGTACATTAAATGCATGCTACACACTTCAAAAGCATGCTACATTTAAATGCATACTACATACTACATTTAAATACATACTACTTAAAAATGTATACTGCATACTACATTTAAATGCATGATTCATGCTGAAAATGCATACTACATTTAAGTCTGTACTACATACTAAATTAAAAATGTACTACATATTTAAAATGCATACTACATACTACATTTAAATGCATAGTACATACTACATTAAATGCTATTGCATATTTAAAATACATACTACATACTATGTTTAAATGCATGTTTTAATGCATAATAATGCACACTACATACTTAAAATGCATACTATGCTGCATATAGAAGCATAAACACATGCTTTAGCCAGACTCACATAATTTCCATAATTAGCACTCACATTTCTGTGTTTTACAATAGTAGGTTGGTGAACAGACATAGACCCTTTTTACATACTAAAGAAGAACTTTTAAAATTACCTACTGATGGTGAGTTTCTAGCCTATGTGTTACTCAGTTTCAGATCTGTGGTATCACCCAACTCGAGTGGTCACTGGAGATCAATTTCTAAGAGAGATTAGTTAGAAGGATCACTGAAGGACGAGGAGCTGCTTGTGGGGTTCAGTATGCTCTATGGCTAGGAAACGCTGTCTGATCTTGTTTTAAAGGAAGTCAGGCAAGGTGAGGCCATGTTCTAAGGCTGTCACAGTAGGTCCTTTGTCTCTTGTCCTTGTCTTACCTTATCTGAGCCTGTATAGAGAACACACTGACAGAGAGATGTATTAATGCTCCTTTCCTTCCTGAGGTGGATGCCCCATAGAGGGTTTTGAGTTATGGAGAAGTCACTCTCCCAGAGTCTCTCTCTCTCTCTCTCCCCTGAGCTGTGGGCACCACCTTGACCTGTGTTTCTAATTGAAAGTGACAGAGAAAAGGGCAAGAAGCAGAAAGTAAAACAGAAGTGAGGGAGGAGGGGTCAATGCAATGCAATGCAATTTTCCAATAGACTGTGGATAAATTGAACCAGGGCCAAGATGCCTCCACTTTACTGTGCTTATCATTTCAGTGGTTTGTGCTTTGTGTCGAATACATGTACATACAGTATCTCACAAAAGTGAGTACACCCCTCACATTTCTGCAAATATTTTATTGTATCTTTTCATGGGACGACACTATAGAAATGAAACTTGAATATAACTTAGTCAGTGTACAGCTTATATAGCAGTACAGATTTACTGTCCTCTTAAAATAACACACAGCCATTAATGTCTAAATAGCTGGCAACACAAGTGAGTCCACCTCACAGTGAACATGTCCAAATTGAGCGCAATTGTGTCATTGTCCCTGCCTGGTGTCATGTGACTCGTTAGAGTTATAAGGTTCCAGGTGTGAATGAGGAGCAGGGCTGTTAAATTTGGTGTTTTGGGTACAATTCGCTCACACTGGCCACTGGATATTCATCATGGCACCTCATGGCAAAGAACTCTCTGAGGATGTGAGAAATAAAACTGTTGCTCTCCACAAAGATGCCTAGGCTATAAGAAGATTGCTAACACCCTGAAACTGAGAGATAGCGTGGTGGCCAAGGTCATACAGCGGTTCAAAGTTGAGTCCACATGTTCCGCGTCATATCTAAGGGTTAGCAAAAAATAGACACATGAGTGCTGTCAGCATTGCTGCAGAGGTTGAAGAAGTGGGCCTGTCAGCCTGTCAGTGCTCAGACCATATGCCGCACAATGCATCAACTCAGTCTGGATGGCCGTCACACACAGCCATTTATGTCTAAATAACTAGCAACCCAAGTAAGTACACCACACAGTGAACATGTCCAAATTGTGCTCGAAGCATCAATATTTTTGTGACTACTATTATTATCTTGCACTGCCTTAACCTTCTAATACATACATAATGTATAGATGCATACTACATACTTTAAATGCATGCTACACTAATTATATATGTATACTTCATACTTCAAATGCATACTATACACTAATTATAGATGCTACATACATATAGATGCATACTACATACATAGAGATGCGTACGACATACTTCTAATGCATACTATATATAGATGCATACTACATATTTCAAATGCATACTACATACTACATATAGCTGCATACTACATACAGTATATGGCCAAAAGTATTCAATCACCCATCAAAATCATTAAAATTCAGGTGTTCCAATCCCTTCCATGGCCACAGGTGTATAAAACCAAACACCTACGTCTGCAGACTGCTTCAACAAACATTTGTGAAAGAATGGGTCGCTCTCAGGAGCTCAGTGAATTCCAGCGTGGTACCGTGATAGGATGCCACCTGTCCAATGAGTCCAATTTCCTCGCTACTAAATATTCCACCTATAATATATTATATAATATAATTTAATACCACAGTGGTATTATAACAAAATGGAAGCAATTGAGAACGACAGCAACTCAGCCATAAAGTGGTAGGCCATGTGGCCTTCAGATTAGCTCAAGAACAGCGTAGAGAGCTTCATGGAATGGTTTTCATGGCTGAGCAGCTGCATCCAAGCCTTACATCACCAAGTGCAATGCTCCGGCTGGGAATCCGATGTACAAGCTTAGGTTTGGCAGTTGCCAGGAGAACGGTATTTGACTGACTGCATTGTCCCA
The DNA here is from genome assembly GCF_015220715.1 of Pygocentrus nattereri. Lineage (NCBI taxonomy): Eukaryota > Metazoa > Chordata > Actinopteri > Characiformes > Serrasalmidae > Pygocentrus > Pygocentrus nattereri. The sequence goes on from NC_051239.1 coordinate 9,866,655, forward strand.
AGTGTAAAGTTTGGTAGAGGGGGGATTATGGTGTGGGGTTGTTTTTCGGGAGTTGGGCTTGGCCCCTTAGTTCCAGTCAAAGGAGCTCTTAATGCTTCAGCAGACCAAGAGATTTTGGACAATTTCATGAACGAGTTTGGTATAGAAGAACTTGTCTGGCCTGCACAGACAAGGTACTAAAGAACAGGGTAAAAGGGGGCTAATAGTGCACCTATGTAGTAATGGTGGGGAGCGATGAGGTGGACGCACGTGCTGAGATAAGTGACTTTTATTTTGGGCAAATCCAGGGTCATGGTCAAAACGTTCCAGGTTCAAACAGCCAATATGAACAGATCGGGGTGAAGACATGATAAACAACACAGGACCTCAAACAAGAACCAAACACGAGAATACAATACATACATCCAACAAACATCAAACACGATCAAACAAAGACCAACAAGAAACTCAGAAAAACACAGGGCTTAAATACAAACAGGGATAAATGGACCCAGGTGGAAAACAGGTGGGAGCAATCAGGGGTGGAGTCACAAAACAAGGGGCCGGACTAAAAACCAAAACAAAGAAGCACATGGACAGGACTGGGAAGTAAACACAATAACACAAGCACATGGACAGGACAGGGAGGGGCCAATCGTGACAATATTATGCTTGGTATATAAGCAGTATGTAAATACTCCAAATGCATATTATCTACTAAACATAAATGCATGCTACATACTTAAAATACATATTTGATGTGTACATATTATGTAGTATGCAGGTGCACACAACATACTTAAAATGTACCCTGCTTACTACTTATAGATGCATACTACGTATTTTAAATGTATACTAAGTGTTCTAAATATGGTGATGACATACATTTGAATGCATAGTACAGACATACTACATAATAATGCATACTACTTACTATGCATATGCTTACAATGCATATTAGGCATTGCATAATAATGCACGCTACAGACATCATACAAATGCGTAATGCATAAAGTGCATACTGCATATAGATGTGTGCTCCATACTACATACAGATGCATAGTATATACTTAAAATGCAAACTATATACATCAAATGCATGCTACATAATGATGCATGACATACTCAAAGTGCATACTGCATGTGACTACTATTAATATAGTACCCATCTTTATGGAGGATGTACATACATGAATAGTATTGTAGCATGAATCTATATGTAGTGTATGCACATTTTAAATGCATACTCTCTACTAGATGTAAATACATGCTACATATGTGATATTTACATATTTTGTGGTATGTAGATGAATTAAACATACTTTAAGTGAATACTACTTACTACTTATAGATCCATAATATATACTTAAAATCCATACTACCTGCTACTAACAGATGCCTGCTACATACTTAAAATGCATGTATTATGCAGATGTAATATGTAGATAATGTGTATGTAAAGGTGCACATAGTACTATAAATAAGTGCATACTGTACATGTAAAATGCACACTACTTGCATACTACCTATGGATGCATGCTACTTACTGAAAAGTCATCCTAGAAACAATACTATATATGAATGCATGCTAAATACTATACATGCACACTACATGCCTAAAATACATAAAATATACTATATGCATACTACATTTAAAATGCATACTATGCAATACTCCATACTGCATAATAATGCATGTTACATACTACATATAGATGGATACTGCATACTTAAAATGAACTCTGCACAATAAAGCATACTGCATATTTAAAATGCATATTATTACTATCAGATTTGTCAGTTCTTCTGTCGCTCACTCTCTCTTTCTCTCTCTCTCTGTCACTCTGTCTCTCTGTATAGCCTTAGTTTCTGAATGTCGACTTTGATTGTCTGGCACTTTTATCTTCTAGTCTATCACCTCTTCCAATTCTCACTGTCTTTTTCTCTCTTTTTTGCCCCTTTCCATTCCCATGCTGAAAAATTTCTCAATCTATTTCCTCAGCACCCTGTTGTGTCCATGGCCTGAGTGACAACCTGAAATTGTGTTTCTCTTTCTTCCTCTCCCTCTGTCTTTTTCTGTCTCTTGCCCTGCCTTTCTCATAATAGCAGCTACAAAGGTCAGGGTGAACGATGAACTTAGTATTTGGGTTTTCTCAGCTGAAAGGATTTCACACTGTTGGCTTTATCATCAGCCAGGTGTACACCCCCAGGTCTAATCGCTTCATGTCCATTAGACCGTGTCCCAGTTTAAAATCCACCACAGCTGATAATACTGCGAAAGTTCCTCATCATTTGGATCAATAGGTGTCTGACTGCAGTCAGCGGCACAATTATAAAATAATCCTTTTTTTAAAGACTAAATTAGGTCACGGCTAATTTCACCCACTAGCTAGGTCTCCCCCTGTCACACCAGGCTACGAAGCTGGAAGGGGGGGACGGCTGACATGGGCTACCTCTAAGACACATGAAGCACCACCACATCTTATAGAATATGTTGCTGTTAATGCAACAAGAGCGCTACAGGCAGATCTGTTGTATAAGCTAACTGACATTGTGCTGAGCGAAGGGGGAGGAGGAGGCCCATTCTACCCACCCAGACAGAGCACGGCCAATTACTGTGTAAATTAGAATTTTTGCTAAGATTTTTTTTAAAAAGTAGTCCTCTAAGGGTGAAGAGTTTGTATCTAGTGATGCCACAGCCATCCATAAAAGAGAGCCCAAGAATGTGTAGTTGGTCTCCGTCTAGGTGCATGGTTAGGATGGACCTCCCTCTTGATCAACTTGAGGGTGCCCTTGAAAACTACTTTTAAAAGAAGAAAATCACATTTACACAACGTAACCCTAAATATAGTGAACTAGCCAAGACATGTTTGGTGTTGTTTTACACTGAAGCTTCAAGGCTAATGTACCTAACAAGTAAGGAAAGCGAACTTAAATTAATTAACATTGTGCAAACAGCCTGTCTAAACACCACACATTTGCCTGAAACCATGTTGAGTTAAGAAATCTTAAATATTGTTGCTTATGTAGTTTCTAATTCAGTGTGGCATACTATTATCAATATACATGGAAGTATGTAGATTGCTAAAACCATAACTTTGTCAAAAAGTGTCACATTAAATCACATAGGCTATTTCAGAACACTTAGCCACATGAATACAACAGGCCTGCTAATGGGCCCAAGAAAAGAAGGCCGGTCATTTAAATCTACCGCCATATAAAGTAAACAGCAAGCACATCCCTGTTGGCAACAGTAGAATCATTTAATCAGTTTCAGAGTGTTGAACCAGAGCTTTCCATGTGCTCCTGTTTCTCCTATCACTGCATAAAAGATACAGGAGTCTCCCTCTGAGTGGATGAGCTTGTTCAAATTTCAGGCTCTGGAAAAAGGACAGTTTGCGAAACAGACTGAATAAAAATCGGTTTTGTTAGATCACACTCTATACATTTCATAAAAACATGCCTACAGCATTCAGAAATCTCATTAATAATGGAAAAGTAAAGAGAAACTGACCACTTTGTTTGCCATGACCGTAAAGGATTAATCAGCTTCAGTGCATGAAATCAAGCGCCCATGCACTGAAGCCCTATTTACATTTCGTTTGCAAAGAACATGCCCCAATTTGACCCCATATATGAGCTAATAAAAGAAAAGTATTCAGCAGACTCATGAGCCAGTGGTTGTCCTAACACCTAGAGTGGTCTCTAGCCCGAAGGATGCAGTGTCCGTGATTTCCAAAAAGAATTAAAAATTTTGATTTTTCGGACCACAGAACACTTTTCCACTTTGCCTCAGTTGATCTGAAATGAGCCCAGAGAAGGTGGTAGTGTTTCTGGGTCCTGTTTATATATGATTTCTTCTTTGCATGGTAGAGTTTTAAGTTATTATGTACCATAGATAAGGAAAAGCAAAAGGTCTTTACTACTGTATTTTATATTGAGAAATGTTATTATTGGTGTTATTCGTGGTGAACCTGTCCTCATCTTAACTTCTGAAAAGCCTCTCTTCGATGCTCTTTTTCTACCCAGTGGTGTTACTGATCAGTTACCAATTATCCTTCAGGTGTTTTTTTTTGCCAGCCTTTTGCTGCCACGTCCCAACTTTTTCGGAACGTGTTGCTTTCATCAAATTCAAAATGGGAATATTTTTTTTTTTAAAAACAATAAAATTTGTAGTAATTTCAAATAAATATAGGGTTTAAATGGTTTGGACATGTTTGAATTTAATGTACATTTTACACAGCATCCCATCTTCTTTGGAAATGAGTTTGTAAATGTGTATGTTTAAATATATGTATTTGGGAACTTTGGGAGATCAGATTTGCCTGTACCTTGAATAAGGCTAGTGACTTTTTTGGAGTGCCTTTCAGCAGGAAATCCTTTCAGTTGCTATGTGCACTGAAGACATGTCATTAGCATTCACATCTGCTGCGTTTTGACCACTGATTTCAAACATTTCTCGGTCGAAGGAATTCAAACAGGTAGGCTTCTTCCTTAATGAAGTTTAGATTATGAAAATCCCTAAATTCCTTTTGGAAAATGTCAGTCCCGCAACGTCTGAAATGACAATTAGGTTATGGACTGTGTGCTGTTCAGTGGCCACTGGCATTCAGAATGAGCATAATTACTGAGGAATAAACAGACAGACTAGCTGAACATTAAACACATCCACAGAGAGCATGTCTTATGGGGAAGAAAGAGAGGACTGCAGCTATTTCTTCTGCTGGAGTCATTAGACTCAATTAAAATGTATCATTATTAATTCAAAAAGAAGTCGGGAAGAGGAGACAGGGCAGTGGGGGAGGGGGAGGAAGAGAAGGAACACTCTATTCTCAGCTTTCCTTTCTGTGTTTTGACAGAAAGGGAGCCGTGGCAGAAACAGGTCAGCAGGCAGCTGGGCAGTGAGTGATTACTCTCTGTGGGCCAGGGCACTTGCAGTGTCCCAAACGTGGCCGAGAACTTTAATGTGGAGTTCACTTACCTATTCACTCCTAGTGTTAGTTATGGGTAATTTTAAAGGGGAACTGCACTGACATTTCCACTCAATTCAATCATCATGATGTAAGCAGATTTATTCAGAGTTAATGTGAATGATGCATTGCAAAGATTTCCCTAAGGGTTTTTTACAGTGGTGGCGATAGGAACCAGGAGTCACCATGCCTACCTTTAGGTGCTATGTTGGAACTGTTTTGGCTCTGTGTTTTGAGTGGTCCAGTTTAGATGAAAGAAAAACTCAGCAGATTCTCAGTAACATGTCAACAACGTATCAATGATATAGCAGTGAATACATTCGGTAGATCATCTTCAGACTTTTAATTAACTGTGTAAATAAAACTGGTTTATAATCTACTCAATTCAGTCGTTTTTCACTTTATTTGAAATGTCTAAGTTCGTGTCTGTAGATGTTAATCTGAGAGGAACTGAACACGCAACAGGTTTAATACAGAACATCTCAACATCCTCAACAAGCTGTTATAAAAACACTGCTGACAAGGTTCTGGACCTGGAACTTCACTGGATTAAGTATTTAAGTAATACATTTTGGTTAATGTGAGTTAGAATTAGAGCCAGAGTGAGGGTTAGGATTAGATTTTGGGTTGAGGTTAAGGTTAGAGCTAGGATTAGGGCCAGGGCGAGGGTAAGAATTAGGTTTTAGGATGAGGGTAAAGATAGAGTTAGGATTAGGGCCAGGGATTAGGGTTAGGTTTTGGGTTGAGGGTAAGGCTAGTGTTAGGATTAGAGCCAGGGTTTAGGATTAGGTTTTGGGTTGAGGGTAAGGCCAGGGTTAGAAGTAGGTTTTGGGTTGAGGGTAAGGCTAGTGTTAGGATTAGGGCCAGGGTTAGGATTAGGTTTTGGGTTGAGGTCAAGGTTAGAGGTAGGATTAGGGCTAAGGCCAGGGTTAGGATTAGGTTTTGGGTTGAGGTTAAGGTTAGAGTTAGGATTAGGGCCAGGGTGAGGGTTAGGATTAGGTTTTGGGTTGAAGATAAGGTTAGGTTTAAGATTGGTGGAAGTTCTTTAAACCTTGAGAAGGTTCTTCAGACTCAACATACTCATTCATCTTAAATATGTCATTTTGTTGAATTGTTCAAAAATTGTTGGAATAACCTTTTTAATTTTTTTTCAAAGAACCAACCATCGAAAGATTCTTTAGGGAGCCAAAAGTGTCTCTACTTTGGTTCTACCATTTATTAGCGCAGCAAAGAACTCGTTTTGGCACCAATTTCTTTCAGTGTTATTCTTTACATCAAATTTCTGTCAAATGCTGTTCATGCAATGCTGATGCAATATTGCAGATATCATAGAAGAGCTTAATCTTGCATTTAGCTGGAAGAATTTTATCACAACTACTCAGTTAAAAACAACAGAAATGTACATTCTCAATGAATCAATTATGTGTTTGCAATGTCAGTAATAAACAGGGCAACCCACAGATTGTTATAAAGCTGTGTTTAGCAGATTTTCCACAAGGGGAGTGGAAACCTCAATTGGTTCATCACTGAAAAAGAGGAAACCCACACCAGCAGGATCTCAAGAATATATGTGTTTATAGTCACAATTTTCATGTAAGTGATAAAATGATAAATGTTTGCTGGTGTGAATGTTGTGTACATAGTGAGTGTGAAGGTTAGCTAGGTTGAACAGCAGACAGACAGCTAACAGGCTAACATGCTCCTTCCTTCAATAATATGCAGTTAGGCTTTGCTGAAGAAACCACTGTAAAAGAACATACAAAGTAAAAAATATGTTTCTTGATTGTTACAAGCTTCAAGTGCTGCAAAAGCATAAGCAGAAGGCCTGACAATGCTTATTTTGCAGCAGTTCTACTTCTTTTCTACTAGCTCTTTGGAAAAATTGCAAATGACAGTGTTCAAGTAATGACAAGACAACATTTATGTCCATTCAATTGATTTGGTTGTCTCTCTCTCTCTCTCTCTCTCTCTCTCTCTCTCCAGCCCTGACGAGTAGTAAATTCTGGGTGATTGAGCGTCAGACGTTTCAGAGAATCATGCAGAGGAGCGGCATTCTGAGAATCACTCAGAATCTGGATGTTCTCCGCAGGTCATATCCATACTATTCCTATAGAAATGCTCACAATGCTAGGCCTTGGAACAACCCATTCACTGAGAAACATGAAAGATTTTCCTCTCCACAATGTGTTATTTTCCTTTGTACCTCCATAATCCAGTGCAAACACAATTCTACTCATCTAAGAGACGGTGACAGACATTACACAGTGGGCATGACCCACTCACCAAACCGACTGAGGCAGCTTTTCAGGCATAGCGCTGATGTGCTGAAAGACCCACGCTCATTTGTTCTTCTTTTTCTTCAGTGTGCCATTACTCTGTGCCCTGCCTGATGATATTCTCATTAAAGTCTCGGATGCTCTTGAGGAGGTATGTCTATCATTGTATTCATGTACAAGAGATTCCACAAAGGTAGTCCATGCCTTTGAAAAGGCTATTGAAAGCTTCATATTTTGTTTGGAAAGCAGCAAATTTGAGCAGCTGTCAAGAGCTACACCCTTCTAGATCAGGTGTGTCAAACTCAAACACAAAACGGGACACATAAAATAATAAAAAAATTCATATTTGAACTGCCACCTATCTTGAATACCCCTGCGTTCACTGTCTACTTGTCTTTTAGTTATTTTTTTAGCTAGCTAAGGATTTTTTAGTTATCCAAGTATATATTTTGGTTGGCCTGCTGAATTGCAGATAGTTCCTTGGTGATATGAGTGGTGTGGTAGGATTGGCAGAGGAGGGACGAAAGTGCGCATTACATTGCAGTGTATGCTGGGGATTGTAATGCAGTGCACTAGGAAATGGGCTGATATTAATAGAAAACTAAATACATTTTGAGGGCTTGGTAGGATTGTGCTTGAGTTTGACATATGGCTTCTAGGACAATGCCAGCACTAATCAGTGCTCAGACCTTTCAGGTGGGCCAAAAGAGATAACAATAAAAAAGAAAACTCAACTCAGCCTGCAGTTTGAACGTGAAGCTGAATATTGAAGCTAAATATACCCAAAATACTAGTACATAGCTGCTTTATGGTAAAGAAACATGAAACTGGCAGTTGGACAATTCATTAATTTGATTTTAGCCAATCTGTGTTGTGATTTTACACATATGTGGCAAGTAAGTTTTGATGCTACACTGATACTAAAGTGTGACAGCTTAATTATGCATCAGCTGTGCTAAATAGCCTGTTTCCTTTTACATCCAATACAGCACTTTGATTTGATTTTATTTAAATAGACAACCAATTTTTAATTTGCAAATGGTAGTTCAGATCATTGAAAAGCCAATAAGTCATGGGTAGCACTTTATTTGGATGATCCACTGTGCTCAGTCTACACTCACTGGCCACTTTATTAGGTATTAGGTGCTAGTTTGGGAAGGTTGGACCCCTTTTTGCCTTCAGAACTGCCTTAATTCTTTGTGTCATACTTTCAGCGATGTGTTGGAACCATTTCTCAGAGATTTTGGTTGGTTATTTGAGTTCCTGTTGCCTTTCTATCATCTGGAACCAGTCTGTCCATTCTCCTCTGACCTCTCACATCAACAAGGCATTTTCGTCCACACAACTGACCGCTCACTGGATATTTCCTCTTTTTCAGACCGTTCTCTGTAAACCCTGGAGTTGGTTGTGCGTGAAAATCCCAGTAGATCAGCAGTTTCTGAAATACTCAGACCAGCCCGTATAGCACCAACAACCACGCCACGTTCAAAGCCCCTTAAATCCTCTTTCTTCCCCATTCTGATGCTCGGACTGCACTTCAGCAAGTTGTCTTGACCACCTCTACATGCCTAAATGCATCGAGTTGCAGCCATGTGATTGGCTGATTAGCTATTTGTTTTAACAAGCAATTGAACAGGTGTACCTAATAAAGTGGCTGGTGAGTGTATTTTTAACAAACTTTCAACAAAATATCTATTCAGTTCACCTGAACTTGAAATTGCATGTGAAAGATTCTATTAAATCTGTCCTTAACCCTAAACCCAACCATAACCCAAACCTCAAGCCAAAACCCACACCGACTCCTAAACCTAACCTTAACCTTAATGTTGTTGAGTATCACCAGAAAGTTTGTCAATAATATAAGTGTATTTAGATCATCTGTAGGGGACTGTCCAAATAAAGTGTGTGAAATAAACATGTGTGAAAGTTTAAACACCCTGGTCAAATTACAAGTTTTGTTTATTTTCTACAAAGGACCAGGAAACACACTTAAATACAGACATTTTCTGCTGATTTTAATGCACAATTTCTATTTATTTGGTAATTTAATGTTTTATTTTTCCCCAATATGTTAATTGTGCATTACGAAGTGCAGAAGTTTGTTAAGAGGATGTGAACCTACTTTCACTTTGAAAACCACCAAAACTTGTTATTTGCCCCTTTAAGCTACTTTAAGGTGCACCCATTGCTCGTGGTCGTGGCCATGGATCAGGCCTCTTGTATAATCTCTGTGGTCATGGTCATGGTCATTGACTGTAATCTCCATAGAAAAGAGTAATGGACTGAAAGAAAGCATTGACTAATAGAATGAGATGCCCTGTTGTGGCTGCACATGAGCTTGATGTCACCATCCCTAATGCCCAGCATTAGCTGGGGGTATAATGTGGGCTTTGCCTGTCACTATAATGACCATCATTTATCGCAGCGTTCTCTTGCAGCAGTATCAGGCTCAGTATGTGGCTTCAGCTACCTAGATTCTTTTACAAAAACCTTCAATCTGATGGACATAATCATAAGGGCTGTGTGCGGTAAATGCATCAAAACTGCCAAAACAACCTCAGATTTTAGGACACCTTAAAACACACCCAGAAAGACTGATTAGCCCATAGTTTGGATAGTGCGTAGCCTAGCTAGCTTGCAGTGTGTTTGTTTTATAGGGTGTGAAGTAAGGCCTAAAGCCAATAACAATATTACAGTTAACTAAAGTTCACAACATTAGTCCTGTGAACATCTTTGCTTGGGAATGAGTATATGACTATAGGACTATATGAGTGCTATTTTCCAGCCAGGCCAAACTGCCCAACACCTCACTAATGCTCTTGTGCCCGAGTGCAATGAAGTCCTCACAACAGTGTTCCAACACCTAGTGTAATGTCCTCCCAGAAGAGTAGATGCTGTTGAGCTTCCTCTTAATACCCTTGATTTCAGAAGAAATGGTGGTCAAGCAGGTGTCTGGATACTTTTGGATGAATTGGATCAGTGGCCTCATTAAGCCTTGTCTTGGACTAAATTGCAGTGCTGAGGAATCACCAATGAACAGCCTTTTTAGTCTCTGCTTAGGCCTAATCTGGGTCTGGAAAATCATGTAAACAAGAGCTGTTTGTTGTAGAAACCTGTTCAGAGGCATTACAGGTCAAATTTGAGCTCAGATACTCGCACTATCAAGAGCAAGAGTGTCGGTCCTGGTTCAGTTTTTCTGGGCTGTAGGAGCTCATTGTCACTCAGCACACGCACACCCCAGTGTTTGATTCCTGCAGAAGCAGTGTTGACTTGTCTGTATGCTCAGGAACAGAACTGAGTTAAAGAACCGCAGTGTTATGCTGGTATTAGTCTTAATAAAATATTAGCATGCTTGCCAGTGAAAGCGTTGCATGCTAAATGTGAAATCTGGGGCAGTGTTACAGGAACAGCCATACTCTGAAGTCTTATCTGTTTAGTCACCATGACAACTTCAGTTAGGACTGAATTTAGGACAGTAGCTATTACATAATAACAGCTCTTACTATCTTATCCTAACTCCACATTCAGTATTACAGAAACATCCTAGCTAGACAAAAAATCCTAAATCCTGTCCTAACTTAAGACAGTCCAGTGGTGTCCTAATTTTCTGCTTTAATCGCCCATTTCTATCATTTATAATAAGCAGCATGGTTCCCTAAACTATAACTGGCATAAGGATCATTCTACAGAAATGTCCATTTTTGTGTCTCTAGCTTTTACAGATATATTACACTTAAAAAATGTTAGGTTTACAATTTAATGATATTTTAAAAGAAAACAATAAGTTATTTTAACAATTACACCTCCTTGAGCCTCAATTTAGCAATATTAGTTTTTAAATCAATCATCTGGAATTCGAAGCACCACAGAAGTGCTTGTCCCCACAGTCATGTGTAAAGGCCATATTTAGAAGTAAAAAGGCATTTTTTTTGCTATTTTAACTGCAATAATCTATACATGACTATGGAATATATAAAATAACTAACAAATAAAACAAAAGCCAATTAAATATTATAAAATATATAATGAAAGTTGTTGTTCCCAGGAGTCACTGGTGTTACCGCGTAACAAAAAATGTCATATTTTGAAATAAGAATCACACTGAGGACATTGCTTGACTTCCTTCTACCTGTTTTCTGATGGATCTATGAAAAAAAGCACATGGTGGGTCCACTGTGTCTTTTCAGCTATCAGAAATGTTCTCATTTAGCTCACGATTTCATATGAAGCTCTTATTTAACGTCACTGGTGCGACCTACTTTATTCTTAGGTAATTGTGGAAAAGAATACAAATGGATTAAATCACATATTTTTGTGGATATTCCATGATTGACAACATGTCGTTTGACGCTCTGCAGCAGCCAATTTATAAAATATATTGTTCGTTTTAAAATGTCACTGGTGTTACCTTTTCTGTGTAACACCAATGAGGACTGGTAACACCAGTGACACATATGGACAGATAGAAAGGTGGACGTTTCTGGAGAAAGACCCATAATGATGTTACATTTGTCAATATTACAACAGATGATGTTGAATAATAAGGAGGCAGAGTTGAACATATGGCTGTTTACTAAGAGGAATAACGTTAGTGCGGCTCACAGAGCAGCTAAAGCATTTGTAAAATGGAAACTGAAACTGAGGAGTGTTAATGCTCTGATAAACGGCAGAAACGTCACAGCATTCATAACTTCCAAATTACAGCGCTTTGGTTTTGTTTTAAGCTTTTTTACATCAGTAACTGTAGCTGTCTAGCTCACTAAGTCATTTTTAACATTCATTTGATTACATCTTTAGGTTTCTACTTTAGTTATGTGAGGCCAACAGAAGAGTTTAGGCTACATTGCGCTAAAAGTAGCCAACTTTTTCAATCATTTTGTGACACTTCACAGATAGAGATAGTGTGAATCCATGAAAGAGACAGAAATAACGTTACTGGCAGGTCTTTATATTCTTTGTTTTTGTATTTGTCTTCAGTATTTGAAAGAATCATCTCAGTATTAGCCATAGACTGTTGCTTTATAGTAAGTTAATGTCAGTAAAAAGGTCACAGTGTTGATTATAATGCAGTTTTATATCCATCAACTCCTCAACTTGTAGAAAAAGGCATACCATTTTTTTAAGAGAGGTGGCAGCTCAGGTGAAGACCACCTGAGTGAGAAGATTCTGCTTGGTGCAGTAAAAAAAATGAAACTTTGTATATGATTAGGATTAAGATTAAGATCATGAGTTCTTGTAAATAACATGGTATTCAACACAGACAAGAAGAGGGAGAGAAGGAGCTGAATAACATATTGTAGCCTTCACTGCTATTAAAAGAGGCACAGTTTTCGCACAAGTAGTGGTGCTTTATTAACCAGCTGCTGTTGGCCACAGCCACGCCGTACATAAGATCAACTTTCGCTGACAGTTCGCCGTGTGCCTCAGCTTCTATCTTGCTTTCTTGGCCATCAGCTCTTGACTCATTCTCAGTTCGTCCTGCTCTGCACACATTCTAGCCCTGCTTTCACAATAAGAGTCCTTATCAGAATGACCCCCAAATAACTGCTGAAGAACAAATAAGCTAAAATTAGCATGATTTCTCAAAAACTGGTAATATATATAGGATTGGCATAGAAGATAGCATTGCTTGACTTCACTGCTGTTACTTGTTCTGTGTCTGTTGTAGGCGGATGGTCAGCATTTAAATCTGTACAGTATTAGATCTGTGCCTAATTCTGATTAGGAAGAGTATGAAGATAAATCTACTGTGTGACTACAACACCAAATAGTATATTTTTGATCAATTTCATGCCTATTCCTCCTCTAAAAATTCACATTGAACAGATATTTCTTCTTGGGAAGCCGACACCCAGTGCCCCCGATAAAGGCTTAAACCCCGAATCCATAAATCCTTATTGGCACCCCTGTGAATTTGTAAAAAACCTTACATAGACCTGGTCAGATCTTAACTTAGAACAGTTGGATTGAAAGTTTCTGTAATACAGCCCCAGATCCTTGGAGAACTTTTACTGAAGCTGATATTTGCTCACTAAGTTTTCTGGCACATGCTAAAGCAGCATTTCTCCATTATATGTCAAGCATGTTTCAATTATTCACAGAGTTATAGGTTGCATGTTAATCTCACACTGCAATTAACCTTATCGCTCTAGGTGTGTTGTGGGCCCAGTGAAGGGTTCTTTTTCTTATTGTATGAATTATGGCTGCTGATGATCCTCAGTCGTGTTTTTAAATGGCTCAGTTTCACATTTACATATAATCAGAATTTTTTCACCTACTTTTTTTCTCACCTAGAGGACGTTCAGTGTGGGTGAAACAGTGGGTTAGGGTGAAGCTGGATCTGGGATTAAATTGGCTAAAGTCTTTGTAACTCTTAGAGGTCTAACGCCATTTTGTACACTGTTTAAACATAATCAGGTAATTACACAACATTGCTGTCTTTGCAAACCTTATAGCTCCATTTTTGTAATTTCAGTTTTTTCACATCATTCAAAATCACTAACTGCCCTTTATACTGGGTCACAATTTCATAATGAGTGGACCTTTAGGAATCATCCACATTTGCTTGGAAAAAACAATTTCTCCATTAATTTCCATTTAAAGTTTTTTTTTTCCCCTTATGCTTAAAAGTTCCCTTTTTTTGGACATGAGGTTTTGTTCCAACACTGAATATAATTAATTACATATTTTGTTACATAAGGAGTTATATTTACATTCAGTTTGCATGTCTCAGATAGCTCAGGTCTGACATTTTTTGTTACATTCAATGTTAAAAAATGACTAAAACATGCCAAAATGTTTTTTTCAACAACTTTTCATCATAGTCCCATTGTATTAACCCTTTAAAATCTTAGGCGTATTACATACTAAGGCTTATCATTCAGTAGCTACAGGGACTTCAATGTAAACTGGCTGAGCTATGCTTAGTTTCTAGAAGTGTGTAATAAAACTTTGGGCCTGCCGTTGGACCCTGGTCATTTCAGGGGTTAAAATATCTTACAAACACAGATGTGGTATCAATTGGCAGTTTAGAATCTGCACTTTTAGCAGAATTTCTTTCAATGAGCAATGTGTGAGGAGTAACACTGGTCACATTACACCATGATTTTATTATTGCTAGAAATAACCGTGACTTCTAAAGTTTACCCTGATCTAATGTCTCTTTTCATGATTCATACACTCGTTCTTCTTTCTGTCAGTTTCATTACAGAGAGGGGGACTACATCATTCGACACGGCTGCCCAGGAGACGCCCTCTTCATCGTTAACCGTGGCCAGGTGAGAAGAATGGCCTTTCTGGGACTCTACCATTCGAGCGTTTGATTTACAAGCATTAGAACAAATTCTGACCTCAACAGTTTATTATGTGTATTCATTATGAGTGAATACAAACATGCAGATTTTTTTTCAATGAAGCGTGGTACTGGCGTCGAATGTGACTATATTTACAGGGCATGATAAGAAATTTACCTTATTGATTCATCACACATGTCACAAGGTACAAATACGTTCTTTTCACCAGGGAAAAGCTTATTTACGGCTCACAGTTGGACCTTCAAACTGCTACAGTACCTTTGCTGGAACATTTACATTGTTTGTACCTTGATGAATGAAACATGTTACTGCACAGAACCTTTATTTCTAACAGTATAACAGTGTGCAAGACTACACTAAACACTCCCTAATGCAGTCTCTCATGCACTCTTTCCCGAATACTGCAAGTAGTACCAGGCTAAGTTCACTATATGATTTGCAAGAAGATCAGCAACTGCCTATCCCACAAGATCTGGACACTCACTGTCTTAACAAGTGCTTACGCGCTTCCGATAAATTCGGAAACGAGTCAATTTTGTGAGAACTTCTGAGATATGTCGTATTAGTGAGCACCACATGTGCACTTTGGGATAGGCTTAATGACTGATCTTCAACATGCTCAGATATCTGAGAGCAGTCGCATGTTCTGTGTGGAGTGTATTACCTAAAAGCCTGCCAGCCAAGACACGTCTGAAGTTCTCTGGTTTAGCACTGCAGACACACGGCTACACTCTTAAAAAAAAAGAGAGTTCTTCAACAGTTCTTTCGCGAAGGGAATGGTTCTATAAAGAACCATGGTCACCCAATGAACTATTTTATTGTTACAAGCTTGACATCATAACAATAGAAAAACCCTTTTGGGTACTAATTAGAACCCTTTTCACAAAGCCGCATTCTGAAGAACCCTTTCATGATGCAAAGAACCCTTTGATCATGCAAAGGGTTCTTTGAGTGTTCATGGTTCTGTACAGAAACATTGTCTTTACTGAAGAACCCTTAAAGAACCATCTTTGTTCTACAGCTTTCTACAGAACCACATTAAAAAATGTGCTATATTTGAAAAAAAAAAATAGCCATATTCGACACATTCTCGATCAATCTGAAGAACCGTTTCACCTTGCAAAGAGCCATTTAAGCATGTAAACAATTAAGTGTTTAAGGTTCTATTTAGAACCATTGCCTTTACTAAAGAACCCTTGAAGACCCATCTGGTTTTAAGAGTGCAGTGCAGCTAACGCGCAAGCTTTTGTAAATTAGCGTCATGCTAATTGCGTCTAAATCATGACCCAGTCGCCTCGAACCTTGATAAGTCACCTCAGGTAGACTTGCTCTTGTGGTTTCTGACTCTTTGGGACACACTGTGATCAATGAGATGAGCAGAGGTGTGTCGCTAAGCTAAAAACAGTAGCAGCCACCTCCTGTAGCCTGAGTCCTGTACGTTTTTTAGATCAGTCTGTTTGAAAGGGCTTATGATCTCAGCGTGAGTCTGATTTTATGAGTTTGGTGTAGACAGAGTTGGTTGTTAAGGCTTTTGCTCCAGACTTTCAGCCGTCTGACTTATTAGCATAACTACGGGAGGGAATTGAGTCTAGGTTTGCGTGAGGTAATACATTATACCAGCAACAAGAGACTCAGCACTCAGACAAGTATGTGCAGTGTGTTGGAAACGTTTCCTTTCGTGGTTCATATTACAGTAGCAGTCAAAAGTTTGGAAACGCCTACTCATTGAAACGCTTTTCCGTTATTTTACACTGTTAGGAAAAAAGGTTCTGTGCTGGAACAGTTTTTGTTGGTCAAGGTACAAACAATGTAAATGTTCCTTCAAAGGTACAACAGTTGCATTAAAATACACAGAAGTGTGTCCTCTGTAGAGGATGTGTTCCCTTTTATGTGACTTGGAAAATCATGCAGTTTGACCAGGGGCGCCCAAACCTTTGCATACAACTGTATGTATGTCTGTTGCTCCTTCAGGTGAGGGTGTTGGAGAGGCGCTCCATCAGTGAGGAGAGTGTCTGCGTGTCCATCCTTTCTCAAGGAAACTGCTTCGGGGAAAGAGCTCTGAAAGGGTAAGCAGTCACTGTGGCCAGCAGGGGGCACCACCATCTACTGCACCACAGAGACATTACAGCACTGGCCTTTTCCCATTTCCCATTTGCGCTGAAGTGTAGAGGTTTTGTTGTAACCATCAACGTTGGGCAAAAAAAAAAAAAGTAGTGATGGCTGAACACTGAATACATTGTACTAAATGGATTCAGTAAAAGTGCTCCATGACAATACTTAAAGTAGTTATATATATATATATATATATATATATATATATATATATATATATATTTTTTTTTTTTTTTTTAAAACTTAATTCACACTGACTGCTCCTCACTGCTTGGTTTTATTTATGCTATTATTCTGTTAAATTTTTAATGAACATTACTAATAATTTAAGCAAAGTTACTAAAATTCTCTATTTTTTTTTTGTCATCATCTGCTTCAGTCCCCTGCTGCTCCTATAATCCCTAGGGAGTCCAACACAACATAGATGCTATGCATTCAGAATGCATCTCACACACACATCAACTACTTAGTTCATTAGTTTGGTCATCCCTCAAAAGGGCTCAGTAACACTGAGATTAATAACTGATCATCACACTGATTTATCAGTCTAGTCAGGCTGTAGCAGAGCTCAGTAACACTGAGATTAATAACTGATCACATTGATTTATCAGTCTAGTCAGGCTTTAGCAGAGCTCAGTAACACTGAGATTAATAACTGATCAGTACATTGATTTATCAGTCTATTCAGGCTTTAGCAGAGCTCAGTAACACTGAGATTAATAACTGATCATCACATTGATTTATCAGTCTACTCAGGCTTTAGCAGAGCTCAGTAACACTGAGATTAATAACTGATCAGTACATTGATTTATCAGTCTATTCAGGCTTTAGCAGAGCTCAGTAACACTGAGATTAATATCTGATCACACTGATTTATCAGTCTACTCAGGCTTTAGCAGAGCTCAGTAACACTGAGATTAATAACTGATCATCAAATTGATTTATCAGTCTACTCAGGCTTTAGCAGAGCTCAGTAACACTGAGATTAATAACTGATCATCACACTGATTTATCAGTCTACTCAGGCTTTAGCAGAGCTCAGTAACACTGAGATTAATAACTGATCATCACATTGATTTATCAGTCTATTCAGGCTTTAGCAGAGCTCAGTAACACTGAGATTAATAACTGATCATCACATTGATTTATCAGTCTATTCAGGCTTTAGCAGAGCTCAGTAACACTGAGATTAATAACTGATCATCACATTGATTTATCAGTCTATTCAGGCTTTAGCAGAGCTCAGTAACACTGAGATTAATAACTGATCATCACACTGATTTATCAGTCTACTCAGACTTTAGCAGAGCTCAGTAACACTGAGATTAATAACTGATCACATTGATTTATCAGTCTACTCAGGCTTTAGCAGAGCTCAGTAACACTGAGATTAATAACTGATCATCACATTGATTTATCAGTCTACTCAGGCTTTAGCAGAGCTCAGTAACACTGAGATTAATAACTGATCATCACACTGATTTATCAGTCTACTCAGGCTTTAGCAGAGCTCAGTAACACTGAGATTAATAACTGATCATCACACTGAATTATCAGTCTACTCAGGCTTTAATGGGAACTTCAGTTTGTAAACATGCTGTTGATTAAAATCATCTTTAGAATTCATTCATTTAATGTTCATTCATTCATCATGTTTCAGCATGTCATACTAAACATACTATACTGTACAGTACTGGCCTTTTAAGCCACGCTGTTGTAACACGTGCAGAATGTGGCTTGGCATTGTCTTGCTGAAATAAGCAGGATGGCAGCAGATGTTGCTCCAAAACCTGTATGTACCTTTCAGCATTAATGGTGCCTTCACAGATGTGCAAGTTACCCATGCCATGGGCACTAACACACCCCCATACCATCAGAGATACTGGCTGAATATGTATTCCAAGTACTTGTATTCTGTTATATCCCCACCCTGGTAGCCATTATAATTGTGAGATTATTTGTCCTCAGACTAACACATTTTCACATCTATGTTTATAACATTTATATTCTGTGAGAATACTGGATGTGAGATGTACAGCTTTTGGAGAAGTATCTCCCAAAATACTGCCACAGGATACTGAATGATTTATGTGGATGGGACGCCTGTGGTCTCTCCACTTGAGCGTATCTACTCTCTGCTGTGAGGACACGGACAGGTTTCATTGGTTTTCTGCACAATTCCGATTCTGTCTCAGCACAACTGAAGGCTTCTCTGTTTATGTGTGTGTGTGCAGCACCTCTTTTCTCCACACAATATCCTCCAAATCAGAAGCAATCAGCGGCACAGAAGGGGCCGCTCGCTCCGCTATTCCAAATCAAGTGTCTGCTGAGGCCCCACTGTTGTAGGAAAGCCATCACAGGTTCATACCTGCAGGTGGTGAAGGAATGGGCTCAGCTAAACAAGTGGCAATTAGACTACAGCCATTAAGCATGAATCTTCACAATACAGTTAAAAACTGAAATCCAAAAGTTTAAAAAAAGGTTATTGCTCCTTATGTAAATGGCCCCAAATTATACTAGTTTAAATATGTGGTGCTAAAGCAAAACGTGGGCCATTATCATGGAAATAAGATAGCAAATGAACATTTTTAAAGCTTCAAAACACACTGTTCTCTCCCTAATCCATGTATAGAAACTAAGCAAAAACCCTGTTATGAATTCATCATAGTTGTGATGTCACAACTAGAGGTGGGCAATATAACAATATTTTGTTGTTATCATGATAAATAATACCAACATGTGCTATGGTGAGCATGATTTATTACAAACAGAGCATAATTTGTCCTGTTTAATTGGTTTTAGTGCAGCCAATTAAACAGTAAAATAAAATGATCACTGTATTCATAGTTTCTGATAGTGTTTTTTTAATTATAGCCTTTTGTATGTGTTGTGGGGGTTCCGACTTACCAAACATATTTAGAAAAACTAAAAATTGTGATGCATATTGTGTATTGTGTATCATGGAAATGTCTCTAGCTGAGTTCTTGGAGCTGAAGATATAGAGAAAACAATTAAACGTTGTGCTGTTCCCAGCTGTTGGGATGCAAATATCTAATCGCAGCCTTGTGAAAGATCCATACGTGCTATAGAAAGTGTTGACATGTATTTTTTCCAACATTCTCAAGAATTTCGTTATGAGATCTTTGGTATATTTTGTCTGGACTGATTTCTGAGTGAGGCCAAGTACAGGACTGAGATCATTTACATACACTAATGAGCCAAAATATTATAGCCCTAATATGCTGTTGGTCCATAATGTGCTGCCAAAACAGCTTCCACCAAGGCGTGAACTGAACAAAACCTCTGAAGGTGTCCTGTGGTATCTGGCTCCCTGTAAGTTGCAAGGAGGAGCCGCCACAGATCAGAGTTGTAGTCCTTGCATATCCCACAGATGGTCAATCAGATTGAGATCTGGGGAATTTGGAGGCCACCTTGAGCTCTTTGTCATGTTCCTCAAGCCATTCCAGGACAATGCATGCAGTGTAGCAGGACGCATTATCCTGCTGAAAGAGGCCACTGCCTTGGAGGAATATCATTTCCATGAAGGGGAAGTTCAGGTAGGTGGCACGTATCACACTCCCTCCACTGGCTTGTCTTCTTCTCATAGTGCATCCAGGTGCCATCGCTTCCTCGGGTAAACACGACACGTGCCTGGCTGTCCATATGATGTAAAAGAAAATGGGAGTCATTGGATCAGGTGACCTTACGTTGCACCAAAGTCAGTCATGTAGTTACTTTTGATTGTGGACAGGGGGTTAGCTTGGACACGGTCTACAACTACAGAACCCCAAACACAGGGATGGATGTGATCCACTGTCTGTTGTTTCTAACAAGATGGGATGGCCTTTGTTGTCCTCATACGTTGGAGAGCCTTGGACCCATCACCAGTTCGTGGTTTGTCCCTCCTCAGGTTACTGCCAGTAGGTACTCAGGCCTGCTAATTGGGAGCACCCTACAAGTCTTGCCATTTCATATTTGTCCCAACACAGTCAACAGGCCAGAACAATTTGATGAATCGACTGTTCACTTACTATCCAATATATCCCAAATCTCGAAATGCGCCATTGTTATGAGGTTATCAACATTATTCTCTTCATCAGTGAGTGGTCATTATGTTTTTGCTCATTGGTTTATATCAGTAACAATCAGTAATAGGAGTTACAGCATGTTCAGTAGGAGTTACAGGAGTTACAGCCTGTTCAGTAGGAGTTACAGGAGTTACAGCCTGTTCAGTAGGAGTTACAGGAGTTACAGCCTGTTCAGTAGGAGTTACAGGAGTTACAGCCTGTTCAGTAGGAGTTACAGGAGTTACAGCCTGTTCAATATGAGTTACAGGAGTTACAGCCTGTTCAGTAGGAGTTACAGGAGTTACAGCCTGTTCAATATGAGTTACAGGAGTTACAGCCTGTTCAGTAGGAGTTACAGGAGTTACAGCCTGCTCAGTAGGAGTTACAGGAGTTACAGCCTGCTCAGTAGGAGTTACAGGAGTTACAGCCTGTTCAAAATGAGTTACAGGAGTTACAGCCTGTTTAAGGAAAAAGCACAGTGGGAAATGTACATATAAATATGAATCGTGAGTGCTTTTGGTACATAAAGCTACACAAACATCAGGTAAAAGTGTAATATACAGAGAAATGTAGAATAAGGAACATTAAAACATAAAAGCTGATGATAAAGATGTGACCTGTTTTCTTTCTGCAGAGAGGTAGTGAGGTCTTTGAGTGTTGTTGCTGCAGGTGATGTCACATGCTTGGCCATAAACAGAGAGTAAGTAGTGTCTATTATCATAGAACTAGTTTTGTAATATTATCATATTATTATTTTTCATAAGACAGGGGTGAAACAAGTATTCAGACACTTGTTTTTCAGTCCATGTATCCACCCTGAAATTATACACACAATGTCCTTTGGCTTTGATGTCATAAATGTGGTCAAAAAATGTGTTTTCATAAGCATAAACAAAAGATATGTTTAAAAAAATTAATAATAAAAAAAACATATTCTGACACTATATAAAAGTATACAAATGTAAAGGTTAAAAAAAATTAAATGAACACATTATTGCTGCAAACATATAAATAAAACTGTTCATGCAAATTGCTCCTGGTGTCGTTATGAAAGCACTGGCATTAGTGGAGAAGATTTCACACAACAAGTAGCAGTACTAGTGATGGTAAAGGGGCTTCCTGAAGTTTTCAGGGACATTAAACAATTATTAAACAACAATTATAAAGAAGCAACTACAAAGCCTTAGCAAATACCTTAAATATCCAGTAGCACTGGCAGTACAAGTGGTTTGATAAAATGCAGCTGGAAAGAAAGAAGGGTTGCTTGTATCATCCAAAGAACACCATCACCACAGTGAAGCATGGTGGTGGGAGCATCGCAATATGAAGCTGCTACCCTGTGAATGGTACTGGGACGTTACACTTAACCAAAGGAAACATGAATGGAGCAATATGTCAGGAGATACTTGAGGATAATTTAATCTCATCATTAAAAAAATGAATCTGGCTAGAAAATGACGCTTCAACAAAACAAAGACCCCAAACATACAGCCGAAATAATGCAAGACTGGTTTCTAACAAATTTGAGGATACTTGCATAGCCCAGTCAGTCTACTGGTATTAATCCTATTGAACGTTTATGGAGAACTTTAAGACAAGAAGAATGGGCCAAAATGAAACCACGGACATCTCAAAGCTCAAAACAAAGAACTAGTATTATAAATTTGTGGTGTCTGAATAGTTTTGTTTCTTTTAATATTGTTTTTAGAGATATCTTTTTAATTCTATCTTACAAATACATACTTTTTTGTGTTGTCAGGTCTCTGAAGAGGTGTATAGGAGAGCAGGACGATGCCAGAGAGAATGGAACCAATGAGCCGAAAACCAAGTATGCACTTACTACAAACCCTGTAGACCTCCAAATGACTTGCATTAAAGACTAACAGTAAAATACAATACGGTTATCTTGTTGAACTTTACTGAGCTTCAAACTGGCCTGTTGAAATCAGCAGGGCAGAGGAGGAAGGGGCTGAACTGTGTGATGTGTCATCCAGTGACGTCCAGGTGCTGTGTAATGTGGGAGAGGGACGATATGGCATCACACAACTGGTGAGTACCAAATGCCATGTCAAGACGTGATACTGTTATGGCCATTAAAGGTGGAAAGCATGTGATGTCCAGGTTAAGAGTCCTCACGGGGGGCTGGCTAAATGGTCTCACTCACTGTAGATTTCAGAATAGTCGTTATCATTAATCCCAGAGCTGATCTGTCATTTGTACTATTATCAATAGGCCAACAACATTGATATACACTAAACTTTTCTTTTAACCCATAGACGTCTAGTTATAGAGTCACTCTGTTATACTACTTGAATGTAATTGCATAATATTACATTATTGCAAAAGAGTTGATTCAAAATTCCATTCACTTTATACTCTGTAGTGGCATGTTCTAGTGTGTTTAGTTTGTGTTGGTGTCAAGGAAAGACAAAATCATAGCAAAATGTAACAGGTGGTCAAATCATTTCCTACCAGCTTTTCAAAAGTTTACATGCACTTAATAATCTGATAACTGCTGAAAATCAGACCTTGTCAGTAATCCGATCAATGCGTTTTACATGCACTTGAGCAATGAGATAATGGGAAACTCCAGGTCTGCATGAATCAGGCAGTAATAAACTCACAACAGAAGACGTGATGTAAACGTAAAACTCGAACTTCATGCCGCAGCTGTTTTTTTAACATTGAGCCACTTTACATGTATGAATGTACATCTTCTAGAAGATTTCATCAAGCATGTATTTGGTTTCAGCATCACTCCAAATGTGCCATTTTGTTGCAGCACTGCCTGCTTATTTCCTATTCCGCTGGAAAGACACCCGAGTAAGGGATTACGTGAACTGAAAAACCTGATTACTGAGCTAAAATAAAGCTCCCTTTAATGAATTTCTAAATCGGATTTCTAGGTCTAAGACATCAGAGTGTGCTGTTAACATGACCATTTGAATAATCAGGTAACTGCAGAAATGTGATTATGATTGGATTATTGAGTGCATGTAAATGGCTCTATGAGTAAATGAAAATGGATTGACCTGATACCTGATACCAGCATCAGTATCAGTATCAAGGGATCCCTAGAATTAAGCACCGTATTGTTCTTTCATTGTTTCTTTGTGTTTTCAGCTTCTCTGCTTTAGTTCTACTACTTTGTTCAGTCTTATGAATGGATATTTGTCTTTACTGTCTTTATCTTTGTCATTGTTTTAGCAACTTTTGAGTGCACTACTGCAAATTTGGAACAAACTCCTATCTGATGTGGCGATCTTGAACTTGAACCTAAACTTGAAGTTGAAAATATCTCCTCTTATACTTAAAACATAAAAATTATCATACAATTTCACCAGAATTTTGCCTTGACTAGCAAACAGCTGCGACTTCTAAGGGTTAACCCACATACACTGAATGAGATTACAACAAATTAACTGCATACAAATGAACAGCAAATTAACTTCAGGACAAAGGCTTGTTCTACTGGTTTAGTGTGTTTGACTTGTGGTTTATTCATGTGACGCTATTGATTAGGATGCGAGTCGTTTCAGGATGCAGGTGTGTTTACTTTAATGGTAGATCTGAGTCACTTACATACACAAATGTGATCAAGTTAGAAAGATCATATCTGGGCAAAACATCTAAATTGAGCAATGAGGCTTGTACTATGAACATAGTGTAAAGGTACCCAGATGGCCAGGCAGAGCAGACTGAATTAGGTTTTTTAAGAGGTTCCTTTAAAAGTGAAGTTGAAAGAATTTTGAAATAAAAAAAACATTTTTTCAAAAAATGCTGTCCTACATTCTCATGTCACTACCGGAAAACAGACAGTTTTCGTAAATGGGTGGGCCTTATTTTAGCCACATCCCTGCATTTTAAAGGAGGAGGTGAGACTGCATCCCTGTCATTCCATTGCCACATGGAGAGCAGTTAGATCCCATTGTTTTGAAGTAAATGTGTCTCAAGGTGAGGTTTCTGTACAGAACAGGTAGGCGCAGGTACAATGGAGCAAGGTGTTTATTACAAAGGGGGCTAGGCACAAACACAGAAGTCGAGCAAGCGGAGGTCAAAACCAAACAGAGCAGACAAAACAAAAGGGGAACGCTAAGGCAAAGTCAAAAACGGGAAGCAAGGTCAAGACCGGCAGAAGAAATCCAACAATGCAGGGGCAACCCAAAGGCAAATGAAGAGATGGAATGGGTCATACACAAAGCAGCAAACAGAGACGTGATAAGCACATGTGGACACAGTGGCAATACTTCACGAAGTGCAATGGAAGGACGGAGCTTTAAAACAGGTGGTTAATGAGAAACAGCTGTGCGTAATCAGAACTCTGGTGATCTGGAGCGGAGATGATTGGTAGAGCGGTGTCACATGACACTCAGAGGGATCCTGGGAGTTTGAGTTTGAGTCAGTGGACTTGGTTCAGGGTCTTGTAGTGTATCGGAGGGATGTGTGACACTCAAAGTCTGAAAATCAGTGTGAAACATTAAGAGCTGTCACTACTGAAACAAATCTGCTACAATTCATTTGTAGTGAAAGTGATGGTAAATATTTTGAATTGATGTGTGCCCTGGCTAACGTTTCTGAGCATTTTGTAAAGTTCATGGTAGTGTCATGATTGTTTCGGTAGTGACAAAATGGCACTGATTGTAATCCAATAAACACCCATAGTTAAGGTATAGGATCACTCAGAGCTAAAGGATTTTAGTTTAGATCCTAACCAAATGAGCTAAAAGTCTGAAATGTGTTTTCAACTAATTATGTTGAATGATCCACATAAATCTAATCCTGGTCTGAAGAGTCTTTCAGTTTTCTCGTCACTCTTTGTTCTTTCCTCACTCTTTTAGGTGCACTTAAAGAACGACGGCAGCCGCGTTTTTGCGCTGAAGATAATAAGAAAGCATGCAGTAGTGAGCCCAGGCCACCGAGAGCGAATCTTCAGTGAAAAGCAAATCATGATAGATGCCCACTGTGCGTTCATCGTCCGGTCAGTACTCACTGCACACCGAGCAAGTGCACACCAATTCTAAACTAAAAGATGTTTGAGAAATCAAATAGCTCTGTAATTCCAGTGAATTTCTAATAGAATCGGACATTAGAATATTTGAGACATTGGACAGGCTCCAGGTTATGACTGTCATTTCATATATGATATCATTCTGATTGTGTCTTTAGTGTATGTGTTTGTATATTTACATAAACATGCGTCTTATCTCAGGCTGTATCAGACCTTTAGAGACGGGAAGTGCCTCTACATGCTGATGGAGGCGTGTTTAGGTGGAGATCTGTGGACCTTGCTAAAGGAGAGGTAATCAGAAAGGCTAAGTCTAAAACATTCAGGTGATGCCTGTATTCTCTACATGCAAAACAGCAATACATTACAACATGTCCTCGCAATATCTTGGAATATACAGACAACATATTGCATTATATGCTGCCAGTATACAAATATACAGTCATGTGCAAAAGTTCACACAAGTCAAATGACAGGTTTTGTTGCTTTTTTTATATAAATCTGGCATTTTTCTGCTATTTTTAGTTTCTGTTTAGGTGCCGAGTTATCATACTGGAAAAAATGAAAACATAAAAACAGGGCAAAAAACCGGGCAAGTGTGCTCACTGCCCCCTAGTGTGTGTGTGCTCACTAGAGTGTGTGTGGTGTTTCACTTCACGGATGGGTTAAATGCGGAAGTGAAATTTCCCGGATGTGGGACTAATAAGGGTCACTTAATCTTAATGTTCACTTAATCTTCACATGTTCAGAGAATAAACAGTAATTATGTATGATAATGTGTAGAAGTGTGTTCTCTATAGAGGACGTTTTAACTTTCACTTATAAAACCAACAAAATGTGTAATTTGACTAGACGTACCTAAACTTTTGTACACAGCTGTATATGTGGTTTTGAGTGAATGAAGGTGAGCCGATATTTAGTTCCTCAGCTGAAAATCAGGCGTTACTTTCAGATCATGGCTTGGTGGATTTGGTGAAGTACCTTTGTGTTTGTGATGTTTCTTTGTGTTAGTGTCTGGTTATGTAAAATCAGTTTAGTCTTATGTTGTTAAAGGAAAATTAGAAAGCTGCATGTAAGAGAAACCATTCAAATGAAAACCTGATGCTGTGTGGTTGAACGGGCACGGCTTCAATTTAACTATAACTAACTTGTTTTGACCTGTTGGTCATTCCGACCCAGTACAGCACCCGGTTCAACGTCGGCGCAGCAGCGTACAAATTTGGGAGCACATGCGTCACCTACATGATGAGCTGACTGACGAGCTGACGTGACTGACGTGTTTCTTCATTTCTGAATTCATACAAACACTTTCATTTTATAGTAAATTAGTTTTAGCTTGTTTATGTTTATGAACAGACGCCTACAGATCAATACAGTACAGGAAGCTCATCTGTGATCCTGAGTTTAAAGCCAGTTTTTATTCAACTTGTAACTAATTTACAAAGTAATCTTAAACTGAAACTTTGCTTGTTTGTAAAAGTGATTTCAGAGCCACTCGGTTCTCCCTGATGGAAACTGTTTACCTTCAGTGTTTTGTGCTTATGATCATTTTAATAGACATCAGCGTCACTAATTAATGACGTTCTATTAAAAGACTGGTTTACCAAGAGAGACGCTGGAGGACTTTCACCTGAAATGAGTTCATGAAGAGAGTCTTGTTATAAAAATGATAACAGGACCTCAGTCATAATTACTCTTTTAGTACTTTTACTTTTGATACTTAAGTACATTTGAAGCCAAATACTTTAGTACTTTTACTCAGGTTGAGGTCTAGAGTAAGGACTTCTACTTTTACTGGATTAATATTTTACCCTGGGTATCTCTACTTTAACTCAAGTACATGATTTGTGTACTTCGTCCACCTCTGTGTATATATATATATATTGTATGTATACATTGTTAGAGGAAAACCTTGTACATGTCACGCCTCAGGCAGAGTCGGACTACATTTCCCAGAATGCGTCAGGAGATCACATAACTGTGGACAATCGCTCACGCATCTATCAGCGCTCGCAATCCCCTGATTATTGATTACATGCACCTGTTTGTTGACCCGCTTAGCCTAGTATTTAAGCCCGGCTTTAGTGAGAGTCATTGCGAGATATTGGTTCTTCCAGAACATACATGAGTGGTTTCTCATCTGTTTACTATTACCTGATATGACCCCATCTCTGTTTATTGTGGCCTTGTCTCTTGCTTAACCCTTTAGTACCTTTGCCTGCTTGTGTTTTGGACTTTTTTTGGCTTGTTTTCTCGACCACGTTTTTGTCTACTCCTTTGGTTTTGGCTGCCTAGTGTTTTCATCACTTTGGTGATTCTCCTTGCTTTTTGATAACAACCATCGCTTGTTTTTTGACCACGCACTTTACTGTACATTAATAAACCTCTTTTTATCTGCACTTGTCTGAATTCTATCGCATAGTCACAGTATTTCCAAAACGGTAACTTTTTACTGGAGAAGTAAAAAAACCTATTTAACTTTTAATGTAAGTCAATGGAACCAGAAATTTTTGTAAGTTGTTTTAGGTCATTCATTTTGGTCCATTCATGATGAAATTTACACACAATATAAAGAGCAGCAGACATTTTCAAATTATGTCAAAAACTGAAAAATTACAAAATTGAGATACAAGATTTTCTTCTGACAGCAGTGATATATATAACTATACAAACATGTGTTGTGTGTGTGTGTGTGTGTGTGTGTGTATATATATGTATAATGTTGTGTTATTTCTAAAGTTCAGGTTTTTTGTTTATTTGTTATTTGCATGTTATTTTAATGAACAATCAAAAAGACATTTTAAATCATCTTAAACAAAAAATCTAAACTAGAAATTACATGAAAAAAAGTGTCTATATCTACCAGTTTTACTCTGAAATGTGTCCCAGTACAGCAGAAAACAGTTTTATGATTTCCAATTGATGTAGACTTGGAGTGAATCTTGTTGGTGACAGTCTGCAGCTCCTTTTTTTCTGACAATGTGTGGTTCTTTCAGGGGTCCGTTTGATGAGAATGCAGTCCGTTTCTACACAGCATGCGTGCTGGAGGCCCTGAGTTTCCTCCACAGCCAAGGTGTCCTACACCGAGACCTCAAACCAGAGAACGTTCTGTTGGACCACAAAGGATACGCCAAACTGGTGCAGTGTTCAGCTCTAAAGACTCATCGCAGATCCACAGACAATATCAGTCAAGAGATCAGACTCACCTGATTCAGTGCATGTTTTTCATAATCTTACAGATATTCTTACAGAGCGACTGAAGAAGCTGACACTGATGGAAAGCTCATATTAAACTGTTTAACACGGTTTTGATAACTGCATAATTCCATAAGTTAGTTTATCTCTCTGGGTGGCACGGTGGTGTGGTGGGTAGTGCTGTCGCATCACAGCAAGAAAGGCCTGGGTTCGAGTCCCTGGCTGGGTGACCAGGGCCCCTCCTGTGTGGAGTTTGCATGTTCTCCCTGTGTCTGTGTGAGTGTCCACATGCAGTCAGGCTGTTTGGACATGGTAAATTGCATGGCCAAAGGTGTGAATGTGTATGTCTGTCTGCCCTGTGATGGACTGGTGACCTGTCCAGGGTGTCTCCTGCCTTTCGCCCAGTGACAGCTGGAATAGGCTCCAGCACCTCCCCGTGACTCATAAGAAGTTTATAGCTCTAATGTCTTCACTATTAGTCTCAATTGTTTAGAATAATAAGTGAGTAGGTCTTGTCACTGATATCATTTAAGAAAAAAATTGTAAATGTAAATGAGTGAGTCTAAATTTATGCCAGAGAAATAGTAACGGTGTTTCTTATTATATATTATTATATATTATCTCACTCTCTCTCTCTCTCTCTCTCTCTCTCTCTCTCTCTCACATTCTCGTTTGCTTTCTCTCTCGCAATCTCTCATTCCCTTTCTTTTTTCTTTTTCTGTCCTGATTCTCTCCATTTCTCTCCCCATCTTTCTTCTCCAACTATCTTTCTTTTTTCTCTTTCTGTCCCTCTCTGTTTCTCTCGCCATCTCTCTCTCTTCCTCTTCATTTCTCTCTCTCTTCATCTCTCTCACTTTATCATCCGCTCCTTCTCTGTCTTCATCGCCTATCTTCATTAACTCTCTCTCAGGCAGGGTTTTCCTCTGCTAAAAAGCTGGGCTCCCTGCAGAGAGTCTGGTCATTCTGTGGGTCAGTGGGTTATCAGGCCCCAGAGGTCATCCTGCTCAGAGGTCACAGTGCCACAGTGGATTATTGGACTTTAGGAGTGTTTGTGTACGAGTTACTGAACAGCAGGTGAGATTTACAATTCAATTGCATAACTTCTGCTGACCTTTGAAAGCTACAGCTATCGGCAACTTGTGCTCAGAGAGACGAGCAGAGAAAACACTCTGTCAGAGAAAACTCTCAGTCCTCATTAATCTCGCAAAGGGTACTGATGAAGCCCAACTAGCTCTTAAAATACAAATACACATTTAAACTTTGCTTATAATTTGCACAAACATGACATCACCACATAAAAAATTGCAATCTCCCAGGTGGCGCAACCATCTAAGCGTTGGCCCTCTCATCAGGAGATCATGAGTTGGATTTCTGGTGATGCTACGGCCACCTGTGGCCGGGAGTCCAAGAGACGACTAAATTGGGGAAACAGCTCATTGTCAACCTCACAGTAATTTGCTGTATTATGATGAATTAATTTCACAATAAAATGATGAATACAAAATTTTACTGTAAATAAATAGGGTTAAATATTATGGCATCAAACCCAGGCTGAATCTCAAGTGGCCCCCTCCTTCCTATATGGTCCACTTTGCAAGTTATTCAATTCTGGATTCTATTTGTCCAGGATGGAACTCCAGTATGGAATTGTGCACATGTGTCTGAAATCTAAATGACTGTAAAAAACATCATGTGCTTTTTGGGCTCAGGCGCCAATTTTCATTCATTCAAGCTGTTATAGGTACCTGTGTAACTTTCTCAGCTGTTCTTGTGCACGTAGCTGTGTGTGTGTATGTGTGTATAGCGCTGTATGATGGACTCTACGTACTAGTGCAAATGAGTATATGTGCAGAGCACATGCATGTATTGACTGCAGTCAGGTTGTAGAGAAAACATCAAGAGAAATAACAAAAATGTTTAGCACTTTGTTACAGAATCCTTATGAAGGAGCTGCAACACACAGTAAGGCAGCTCATTTATGGAATCTGTCCATAATAATAGGCCCAAGTGGGATTCAAATACGTATGATGGCATTTTTGGGCCACTGTTGATAAAAATAAAAAGAGTAGACTTCGATAATAAAGTCGTATTATTTCAAGAAAAAAGTTGTAATATTTTGAGGAAAATCTTTTTTGAATTATGATATTAAAGTGGCATTAATACCAAGAAAGATCACAATATTTTGACCAAAGGCTTTGCAAAGTGAAGGCAGCACCTCCTCATGTTGAAATGAGGGGCATTTAGGAGTTGGTGGAGTTGTACTTTCATATCAATTTCACCCATAAGTCTGCCTGTCTCTCCTGGTCCTTAGCTTGTTATTAGTATAAGAAATGGCTGAAATGGCTGAGCAGGAAACTGTGTTTATTTAGAATAAAGAACCAGACGGACTCAGAGGAAACTGTCTGTCTGTCATGTTGAAGGAGAATTGCATGCAGGGTTATCTACATGGCTATCAGTGGCGGCATCTCCACACCATTGAAAGAGGGCATGAAGTTTCACAGACAGTGAAAATGATGACCACACAGAGACAGGAGTGAGTCGAACTCCAGCACACCAGTACAGCAATCTAGACCCCAACATGTTATGGCAGCCCCCCTACAGTTAGCCCACTTTATCCTCCAAATATTACGACTTTTTGCTCAAAATATTACCACTTTACTCTGAAAATATTACAACTTTATTCTTTACATATTATGACTTTTTTCTTGAAATATTACGACTTTATACTCAAAGTCTACTATTTTTATTTTTTTTAACAGTGGCCCCAAAAAAAGCCATCATAAATAAGAGAGACTACACAGATCATTATCTTTCTAATGTCAGATGGATCCCAGGGTATATAGATATACTAGATATCGGTGAGCTCCTGGGTATCTATTTTAAATGGATTTAAAATAGATACCCAGAAGCTGACTTGTAGCTAGTAGAGTGCTTCTGCAAATAGATGTATGCAAACAGATCAGATTGCAGAAGCACTTTTATATTGAGCTCCACACATAGCATAGCTCCGGCATAAATACACTGGTATCCTCTCCATAGACTCTGCAGTCAGATTGGGCTATTGAGTAAAGCTCAAGAACGGGCATGAATAAGCGTCCGCCTAAAGCCTTTGATAAATCAAAAGACAAGGCAGCATAATGGTGCTTACTAAAAGAAAAAGCTTGACTGATAAACAAAATGCAAATGTCTCATTTTTTCTATTGTGCATATGTGTGTCTATCCTGTCCACTCCAGTCCCCCATTCTCAGGCCTGGATCAGTTAAAGGTCTATGCAGCAGTTTTGAGGGGGATTGATGCTGTAGAGTTCCCAAACACAATGAGCAAGCCTGTGGTCGATCTCATCAAGAGACTCTGCAGGTAAAAGACAAAGAGAATTCAGTGCACGGTGTGTTTATGTCTACTGACCCAAAGCTGAAAACTAACTTTGGTGCCGAACAGCTGTAAGGAATGCTAGTGTTGGCCACCAGGGCTGCGCTATATGGACACTATAGCACATTGTAACAATATTGCTACATATTTCTGACACTATAACATGCAGTTTTCTTTTAATTACTTTACTAAGCTAAAAACAGTCAAAAGTCATCTTGAATTCAGAATTTTGTCCATTCTTTTGGCAAATTCTATAGATTTATAGCGTGTGATGATTTGGTCATGCAGTTTGTGTGATGCTAATTTGTAGCTATAAGCTTCAATTACTGGCTGCTTCAGCCTGGCTGCAAAATGAAAGGCGAAATCTTCCGTCACAAATTTTTTATAAATACCAGAAGTGTGTGAAATTCCTCTTGGTATTTTGGAGTCCCATGTTGGCTGGCTACTCCAGAGTTGGCTGGCTGCTAACTCACTTGTCATATTAGCGCTAATTCTAGATACAATGGTGACAAAATATTTTGTTTAACAATACTTATTTTGGAAATGCTCTCTCTTTCCCTACAATAACTGAGATCTTACCTGTCTCCTTTTTCGTCTTCGATTTGAGAAATGAGCAGCAACTGACTGTTTCCTCCAAATTCTTGCAAAAAACTTGCAAAACATTTAAGACGGAGCAGAACAAGAAGCTGGCAAAGGAGAAACTGACTTCAGCTTTGCAATTTTGTAGCATTTGATATTTTCTCACTGTAAATTAAACATATCAGAAAACCAGCTGAAGGGCTTATGAATGCAAATAAATCCATTCGTCTTCAAATGATCGATGTTTATCTTAAATATCGCTTCGTTAGCTACTAGATAGGCGAGACCGTTGTCTGTGTTGCTATGGTGACCAGCAGTTTGCACACCAATCTTCATGGTTACAGGTTGGTGAGATAGCAACTCCAGTGTTTAAGACCATTTAGTGTTAAAACTGTGTTAGAACGATCAGCTTTGTTTTGCTGCAAAGGAGGATTATATTTTATTTTTACCTAAAAATCAAATTATTAAGGTTTTTGAGGTCTCAGTCTAGACTTGGTCTTGGGCCTTGAGACTCAATCTCGACTAATCACAGCCTAGGACTTGGTCTTGTCTACTAAACATGTCTTGGCTGATCAGCTACATTTGGAATAATGGGAAAGGTGTGTAAATTTGATTCAAATCTGTTCCCTTAGTAAGAATATTAAACAGTTTTGCTGCTCAGACACAGTCAAAATGTAGTTCTGTCTCTTTGGAATATTTTGAATTTGAATATTTTGAATATTTTGAATTCATTGTGCCAACTTACCACCAAATCCATTCACTTATAAAAACCTAGCTCAATTTATTCATGTATCAATCTCTTTAGCTTGTACAGTGCACACACATACGTTCAGTGTCTCATCTCTTAGACTAGCTGAGTTCTACTTCATTATGAGGGTCTGTGTGTCTGATCCTGCTGTCATTTATCATCCCCCTTCCAGAGAGAACCCCACTGAGAGACTGGGCCAGAGGAATGGGGTCAAGGACATCCGTGGACACAAGTGAGCACTCAGAGAGGGGCAAAACTAAGACACTGTTTTATGCTTGGAAAAGAAGAGAGAACTGCAGACATTTTTCAGCACGTTACACTTCCTTGTACAAATACACTATATTTCCAAAAGTATTCACTCACCCATCCAAATAATTGAATTCAGGTGTTCCCATCGCTTCCATGGCCACAGGTATATAAAATCAAGCACCTAGGCCTGCAGACTGCTTCTACAAACATTAGTGAAAGAATGGGTCGCTCTCACTACTAAATATTCCACAGTCAACTGTCAGTGGGATTATAACAAAGTGGAATCAATTAGGAATGACAGCAACTCAGCCATGAAGTGGTAGGCCATTAGGTAAATTGACAGCGTGGGTTCAGCGGATACTGAGGCACATAGTGCGCAGAGGTCACCAACTTTCTGCAGAGTCAATCACTACAGACCTCCATACTTCAGGTGGCCTTCAGATTAGCTCAAGAACAGCGTAGAGCGCTTCATGGTATGGGTTTCCATGGCTGAGCAGCTGCATCCAATGCAATGCAAAGCGTTGAAAACAGTGGTGTAAAGTGCCGCCACTGGATTCTAGAGCAGTGGAGACGTGTTCTCTGAAGTGACGCTTCTCCATTTGGCAGTCCGATGGATGATTTTGGGTTTGGCAGTTACCAGGAGAACGGTAATTATCTGACTGCATTGTGCCAAGTGTAAAGTTGTTTTTCAGGAGTTGGGCTCGGCCCCTTAGTTCCAGTGAATAGTTCAGCAGACCAAGAGATTTTGGGCAATTTCATGCTCCCAACTTTGTGGGAACAGTTTGGGGATGACCCCTTCCTGTTCCAACATGACTGTGCACCAGTGCACAAAGAAAGGTCCATAAAGACGTGGATGAGCGAGTTTAGTGTTGTAGAACTTGACTGGCCTGCACAGAGTCCTGACCTCAACCTGACAGAACACCTTTGGGATGAATTAGAGCGGAGACTGCGAGTCAGGCCTTCTCGTCCAACATCAGTGTCTGACCTCACAAATGCGCTTCTGGAAGAACGGTCAAAAATTCCCATGAACACACTCCTTAACCTTGTGGAAAGCCTCCCCAGAACAGTTGAAGCTGTTATATCTGCAAAGCGTGGGCCGACATCACATTAAACCGTATAGATTAAGAGTGGGATCTCACTCAATTCCATATGTGTGTGAAGCCAGGAGAGCGAATACCTTTGGCAATATGGTGTATATGTAGTATGTGTGAATGTGTCCTTATATGTTTTGTGTTTAAAACATTTTACACAGGTGGTTTGAAGGGTTTGATTGGCTGGGCCTGCGTGACGGCTCACACGCTCCACCGATAGTACCAAATGTAAGGATCTTTCCTGTTCACATCAAAGCACAGTCTGTCTCAACATCTGTAAAATTCAACGGGAAAATCTTCTGATGAATTTTGAATTAGCATTTTTCTCTTTTTTAACCACAAGTTGGTTTGCTATTGCATCAACCAAGTCAATCTGCTGCTTTCTTTCATTGCAGGTCCACAGTCTTCTGGATCGGGGGGCAGACAGTTCAAGCAGCGAGAACCACACAGATTTATCGCCAGTTGACGACTCGGATTGGGACAAAGACTTTTGACCTGTCCATTGGACAGATACGTATCCTGTAGATGGACAAATGGACTAACCATATTGGACGTTACATATTTAAAACTAAGAAACTATTTCAGTTCATCGTTTAACACAATTTGCTTTCAGTCAAGCAAGTTACTTTCCTCCTGGAATTACTTCATATTCCATCTGAATCCAGTCATCTTCTGTTTGTAGTATCTGTGTTCTGTTTACACTAAAGCCCTTAAATGTGAATCTTAAGTTGAATCATGTTATTTTCTTGCATAAAAAGGTTCTAGGTGCGAATTAGACTCAGAAGACTAGAAGATAAAAGATAATTGGCATATCAGTAGGTCAAAAAGCAAAGTAGTGAAGAGACTTGATTAGAAGGTGTTGGGGAAAATGGGTGGGCATTGCCCCCTTAAGAACAGTATCCACTTATTTTAAAGCATATCTGTGCTTGAGTTTATTATGTACAAGATGGCGAGGCATAAACCCAGTTAGGAGAATAGTTTTCAATTTAGTTTTTATAGCACAAAAAACACCTTTTTAGAAGGACCATCTTGCCTCGCTAGCAAGGTCAGAAGTGTGGAATAAGCAAATCTAGCATCAGTTTGTCGTCCGGTTTTAACAGAATCTACAAGTATTGTGTCAAATCACTTCTAGTCTTTGCACTTTTCAGAAATTATGTTGTTAATCAAAGCAGAGCACTAAAACATTATATTTTATACATCATACTTTTATTAAAGTATGACAAAGAACTTAGCAGACACATTTGAAATGACAGTTTTGTACATCAATTAAACTATTGTGATTATATTAATGATATAAACATGTACATTAATGTTATTTCAATTA
This sequence comes from Pygocentrus nattereri, assembly GCF_015220715.1. Taxonomy (NCBI): domain Eukaryota; kingdom Metazoa; phylum Chordata; class Actinopteri; order Characiformes; family Serrasalmidae; genus Pygocentrus; species Pygocentrus nattereri. The sequence continues at coordinate 9,902,932 of NC_051239.1, forward strand.
AATGTTGTTGTTATTATTATTATTATCATTTTAATAGTAGTAGTACTATTACGCATTACAAAGTATCAGAGGTGAATGTAGCTGTGTCTAAATGCAAAACTCAGATGTAAACTTATCTCCAGCAAGCTGGCTAAAAATGTGGCCTAATTTTCACCAACAGTCATGTACCACATACCTATTTATGATGTTATTGTGTCTTCCCTGGTGTAACTAAATAGTATTTAATGTCAAGTGGATCTTTCGCCTTTGGTCTGGGAAAGTTTTTGCTTCAAAGATCTAACTCAGGAGTTCGCAACCCAAATGTTAAGAAGAGCCTTTGTCCTTTCAACAAAAATTAAACCATTTTGGGAGCCACAACATTTTATATCCATTTTACCATCTTGGCTGTAAATAATATGCTATCATCATAATATAGGCTAAATCCGCTATTCATGAAGCCGCTTTTCTCGCATCTCCAGCAGGAAACACAAGTAGAACAGTTTCTTGTAAAATGTCTCTCAGCGTTTGATTATTTACGAGGCTGAAGTCGCTTCTCATTCGCCAGCTTCTTCCTTAAATTTTCCTGTTCCACCTTAAATTGAGGCAGAATGTAACTGCTGCACTATTTAAGGTGGAACGGGAGGCTTCAAACAAGAAACTGACTTTAGCTTCTCGTTGCAGATTACACATATCGGGAAACCAGCTAGACTGATTATAAATGCAAAAAGTCCATTTGTCTTTAAATCATTGATGTCCATTTTAAATCTCTCCCTTTGCCTTTTTGCCAGCTACTAACTAAGTGAGGATGTTTTCCGTGCATTAAAACCATTTGCTGTTAAAACTGTGTTAGAACGACCAACAGAGTTTTGTTTTACTGCATAAGGGGATTCATTTATTTTAACCGAAGCATCTAATTTTGCGGCCCCCTGAGCCGCATGACGCCGATCCCTGATTTAACTTGTACTTCACTTCAATAGAAAAAAACTATTTTACAACTCTCAAAACCAAATGCTTTGTTCTCTGAATAACTCCAGTAAATGTGTGGAGACTGGAATTGTATAAGGTGGGAAGGTCATCTTATGCTGGGGGCTTCTTTCCCCAAATTACATACATTCAGTTTAATACAGTATTACATCACTGCCAAAAGTAAACAGAAAGACAAAACAATGTTGATGTAATATATTAAATCCATATGAATGTTATGAAGCAAGTACATTCAGTGGCTCATTTCTTTTCAGTGTAGTGAAAGCAGGGGTGGGTTTAGTGATTCTGGGGCTGGATGCAGGAGACAGGCATGGGGTTCCCTGGGTTCACCTTTATAATACACTTAGTCAGGCCTCTGGGTTTCTGAGTGGCGCAACCATCTACACTGCAAAACATGGCATCTTGGTAAGTGATATCATATTAAATCTAATAGATATATCTAATATTTCTCATGTTAAGACTGTTGTATAAATATTATACGATTATTTATTCTGAGACATTTTTAGTTACGTAATTTTGTCAAATTTTAGCACAATATTGGCAGATAATTTGACTTGTTTCAAGAAATAATGATTCTAGCAATATGATCTGCCAAAATAGTGAGATAGTTTATTACAGAGTAACATAGAAGTAAAATAAGGAGTACTGACATTAGTTTTTACAGGAAATAGTCAGTAAAGCGACCCCGTTACAGTTTGGGAGAAATAATTAGTGACTTGTCCATCACTTTTGGGAGTGTAGCCGAAGCAATAAAATAGTAGCAAAGATACGCTTTTGATTTTTGCACATAAAGCATGTTTGACCAACCATCAGCAGCCTCAAACTGGTAAACCAATCATAAAGAAGCAGATATCAAGTAAAGTTACACATGGACCATACGTGCCTTTATTTTCTATTTTTCTATTTTCATGGTGGCAAATAACGGTGACAGTCATAAAGAGCTTGTATCCCTGCAAAAATTCAGACCAAACTGAGACACAACAGCCTGGTGTTCTTCAGAGATGTTTGCTAGCAAAGTTTGCTCTCTGAGGCTGAAGCCAGTGAAGCGCAGAGTCGTGAATGAACTCTGACACTCTTCACGCTTCACACACACACACACACACACACACACACACACACACACACACACACACACACACACACGCACAGGTCCTCCTGGGCCATGGGGGGTGCTGGAGCCTATTCAACACATACAGCATATACTTTGAATTTCACATGGAGCCCTGGTCTCATGGGCTTCCTACACTCTTGGTTCTACAAGGGTTCCTCTATTGTAACGATGCCATTTTCAAAAAGGTTCTACATAGATACCACATACAACATGTTCTCCATCAATCTGAATAACTATTTCACCATGTAAAGAACCATTTAAGCCTGAAATGGTTCTATGTAGAACTCAACTTGCAGCCTGGTCCTGGTTTCTCTTAGCAGGGTGTAGAGTGTAAGAGTGTAGGGGGCTGGCTGTGTTAGTCCAGAGCAGAGACTGACCTTCAGGGAAACCTCACTGAAGTTCACCTCCAGAGGGCGGACATAGTTGGGGAAGTTTCCAGCTTTAAAAGTGTGTCTCCATTCACCCTGGAGGATGGATGACGTGGGTTAAAGGAGGGCGTAAGGGCGGTGTCTTGGGGGAGCATTTAATTACAAACACACACACACTCTCTCACTCGAGGAGGCGCGAGGAACCCGTTTGATTCCCACACAGTTCGGGGAGAAAGTTTGAGCGTGCTGAAGAGCTGACCAAGCCCGGCTTCTAACACAGGTAAGAAAGGCCTTTTACTGCTGCACCCGCACCGACTTTCACTCAGAAACTCAGAACTTTCGAGAAGTTTCTCAGTCCTCATGAAAACTGAGCGCGTCGTCCTCATTCACCGACACAGCGCCCACATTTACGGACTTCCTTCAGAAAACGACTAATAAGGGCCTGTATGAGGAAGTAACATCTACAAAAATATATTTTTTTAGCAAAATCGTGAAGAAAACTGACCCCCTTTTCTTCCTCAGCCCCCACGTGCACGCGCGTTGTCAACACCGCGGGGTTTTCTTCCTCACAGCTGCCAAGAAAAGACAAAACACGACTCAACAGTAAATGGCCTCTTCAGATTCTGCTGAAATTGGTCTGTAATCTTTTAATATAGACACGTTTCACCTTCTCAGACAGTGTCTGAGTGAATATGTTCTGTTTTAATCTCATAACTAGAAGAGTGTGTGGAAAAACTCACATACCGTGAGCCCGTAATTACTGTAGAGCCGGGGACTTGGCCGGTAAACGGGGTGTGTGGAGGGAGCTGGCGGAGAGGAATTTCTCTCAGACTGTCTTTACAGTTGGTTCATATCGTACTTGAGTTTTTCCAGGAACACCGCAGCCGTAAAGTCGAGTTGCGGTAGCGCGGATACTCGATTAAACTCGATTATTCGAGTGAACGATCATCGATTCATTTGCCTTCTTGCAGACTCCTCAGTGTTTCGTTGGCAAACTGCATGAAGACATGCATTTTAACGGTAATACTGTTCTCTGTCACAGTCAAAAATACATTTTGACCCACATCTCTGTTTATTTCAGCAAGTTCATGGGACTCGATTATTTGATGATAAAAAAAGTCCATTAAAATGTACCTTATTGACGAATCTGCAGTGACTTGTTCACAGTTTGTATGAAGTTTGCAATACACTGCCCTTATTTTTATATATATATGTATGTATGTATGTATGTATGTGTGTGTGTGTGTGTGTGTGTGTGTGTGTGTGTGTGTGTGTGTGTGTGTGTGTGTGTGAGAGAGAGAGAGAGGTGGCTCATGGCAAAAATATACTATTCTGATACTTAAAGAACTTATTGGAGTCTTTGAAAGGCTCTTCAGGGTTTGTTATTACTCACTATAAGTCCATTTTTGTTGCAGCCTGTTTAAAAACTCTTAAAATTAAATTAACCATCAAAATTATTACCAGATTACTCTTCCATATAATCTAATATAATCAACAGTGACCTCCACAAAAGGCAGTATCTAGTCTTAGTCTGGCCATAGACTAAGGGCGGTATTTTACTTCGCTGAGTGTGTAAATCAAAGTGTTGGGAATGCAGGAAAGAGAATGAGGACATCAGACATGCTGAGGCATGAAATGTCTGGCAGTTTGGTATAAACCATTCGCTTGGTTGTTTTTCCCCGAATGTTTAGTAGTAAAGCCAGACCTGAAGTGGAATGAAACTGAAGCTTGTTGACTGACTAATTCCAACTGACCATTGAAGTCAGGAGGTAGAAAACGCATGTACCTGGAAAGGCTCAGCCGTGCCATTGAAGCAGATCAGTTTTTAATGACTAAGACAGCTTTTCTCATGACTCAGCAAAGGATGTGTACTCATTAGACAAATGTGAACCAACTGATGTGTTCTCATAAGGTTGGAGTGTCCATATCTAATCATCCAGCATCCGTACCTGACCTCACGATGCTCTTGCGGCTGATTGAAATCAAATTTTCACTGCACTGTTCCAACATTTCATATTAAGCAGAAGAGTGGGTGGCAAAGGTGACAAACTCCCTGTTAATACCATTTATTTCAAAAGACATGTTGAATGAGCAGGTGTCTACAAACTTTTGGACACAATGTAGATTAACCCTAATTTTCATGCAAATTCAAGATGTTTCTGCACTGAAAATGTACAAAATCTAACAAAGTTAACAGATATTCAGCTGTGTGTTGCATTGTGATGACTGCCTCGTCCTCCTCTTCCATTTTCTGTTCCGGTTTGAAATGTGACGCAGCTCTGGCCTCTCTTCTCTCTCTTTCACGAAAACCTTTCATTGTGACTGAGCCGGTGTTCTTCATGCTTCATTTAGGGATCACAGCAGGAGAACAGCCAGGCCTTTCACTCGTCTGCCCCCTCCCTTGCTCGGTCTCCCATTCCCTGATTCTCTCTCTAACCCCCTCCAAACGAATTTCACCCCAGAGCCAAGTGCCAGATCACAGTACCTGGCCTAGCATTCCTTGGTTGTCTCCCTGTTCTTATAATCGGACAAACTGGATTTGCATGTTTTCCCTCAGTGCAAAGGTGATGTTCATGTTCTCTGCAAGACAAACTGGGTTCGGACAAGTTTTGGATGGAAACTCTGTAGCAACATCAGTTGTGACATTAGCGATAGTCCGTGCCGAATGTGTTCAGACTCACCTTCTAGGAATGTTACATTGAAACGGCTTATATTGTTTAAAAAAATATATTTTTTGAACTAAAAGAATGTTCGTTTATAAAGAAGGTACGTTTCACCTCCTGGTCCATATGGTGAGTGTATGGAAAATAAGGCTGCATAAACAGCTTGCGAAGTAACTTTGTAACACTACATGAAGCCACTTACTCCAGTATTTCTACTAAACTGCTTGATTTGCGGCACAAACTTTCAGTTGTCAAGGACAAGCGTTAATGTCAAAACCTTCAGACAAGGAAAATGTAAATTTGTCATTTGGACAAGTCATTGAAAGAGTTTAAGCCATTTATAAACAATGTTATAGATTGTCTTACCATTTAGTATATGGGGGGAAAATGGTCCATTTTGAATGTACTGTTTTTTGTGATATCTGCCTATTCAGCCTTCAGTCGTTTAGCCCCACCCATTCGTGTTGAAGCTGTAAGGAGTGTTTCAGCCTGCACTACTTCTTGAATTAGGCACAATACAGAACAGCCAATCAGAACAGAGCTCATTTACGAATATTGGTCTTAAAGTCACTGTACAGTCAACGAAACCAGTCTGTTTATTGATGTGGACACCAGCTCTACTATTCTGCAGAGTGTATTACCTACAGCAGGTGTGGCAGATTGTGGTAGGAGCTGGACTTTACATGATAGTAAATCTCGAGGAGCAGTGCTGTTGCCATGTAGAGAATATACTGACCAATTGTTTAGTATTTTGAGTATTTTTTGCAGTATTCGTTTAGAATCTGTGTACATGTACTTACAGGTATGTACAGCATCACTCAAAAGGACTCAGATGATGCATCATCTAATTTTTAAAGGCATTTTAATTGCTTGACATTTGTTTTTAAGATGAATAATAGTAATGTCAATGCCTATGTACCAAATTTATTTCTAAAACAAAAAAATAATAAAAACTTATTTCCACTATATAGGTTAACACATCCTCTTCAAGAAGCTTAAATATGCAAATTTTTGCTAATTTTCCTGCCCAATTTCCTTTTGTGTGCGAAGTTTAATGTATTGTAAAAATAAAACAAAATACAAATGTTTTAGTTTTTCCTCTGCAGTAAATTCAGTAGTCAAACTATAACTATGCACACTAAAGTGTGTTTCTTGCAGATGTTTTGTACGTATTTTCACTTTTTCGGACCCATATTTTGGTTTGGGTGAAGATAAATAGATGACACTATTTTGAGTGGTCCTTTTTAGCTGAAACTAACAGGAAGGTTAGTATTAGGTTTTGGGTGAAGGTTAAGGTTAGGATTAGAATTACGGCCAAGGTTAGGATTAGGTTTTGAATAGAGGTTAAGTTTGGGATTAGAATTAGGGCCAGCATTAGGATTAGGCTTTGAGTTGGGATTAAGTTTGGTATTAAGATTAGGGCCAAGGTTAAGGTTAGGATTAGGTTTTGGGTTGGGGTTAGGATTAGGGCTAGGGTTAAGGTTAGGATTAGGTTTTGGGTTGGGGTTAGGGTTAGATTTTGGGTAAGGTTGGTAAAGTTAGGTTCTGCGTAATGGAAGCAACACATTAACAACACCTCTACTTAATGTAAGTAATGTGTCAACAGCACAGCTACAAGATATTTACTTCAGTGTATTCAGATGCTTCACTACTGCTGCTCCACTGATGTTGTTGATGTGTTACTGATCATCTGCTAAAAGTTTATTAATCATCTACAAATGACCAAATGAAGTGTTACAAATTGATCATTTGACCAGGGCTGCATACGACATATATTAACTGCTCTCTGAGAAGTGGCAGAATGCGGGACCATAATCATTAAATCAACCTAATGAATGTGTGGGCATTGTTTAAATGAATTTATGGAATGTTTTATGCCTTTCAGCCAATCAGATGTGATGTGATGAATAAGCCTGCTTGGTAGAAGCGATACTTATGATTGGAGTGATTCCGTGTGTGTTATTTAGTGCATAGTTTGATATCTTCACTGCATGGAAAACAGTAAAAGTGAAGAAATAAGCCTGTAGGAGTGTCCCAAGTGTTGCTGTATGTGTGGGAATGTACGCAGGTGTACGTGTGTGTGTATGTCAGTAAACCTGTTCAGATGATTGCTTCCTGCAGTGGTAATGGCTGAATCAGCAGAGCTGTACTAAAAGGCTTGAGGTACTTCCCTCTCTTAGATTTGCCTTTGGTCTATTTTTCAGGCTCTGATTTAAGACTGCTGTTTTAAGACTAGGGGTGGGGTGTCAGGTATTTTTCCACTGCACACAGGAAACATCACTACTGTTCCATGTAACAGCACTGAAGTCTTTTGCGTAGCGCCGGTGCTCAGAGACACAAGTCACTTGATTTCTTTACTGTAGTAGTGATAGGTGCCAGGGAGGTGTAGGATGTGGTGCAATGGGAGATGCACATGTTGAGTAAGAGCAGGGCTGGAATAGACCTCTGAAGGAGCCCACAGGTCACGTTGATCTGTTGATTCATACTGGCTGATTGCGACAAAGTATGGGCTGTTCTCCAATAGGCTTGGGTGCTGTTTTTTTCATACCTTTAAACCCTCATGACATTTCACTGAGGTATACAGCGTATGAGTGTATTCGTATTCGTTTGCTTTACGAAATAAGTGAACAAAGTACATAATTTTCCAGCTATCGTTCAATAAATATCAAAAGTCCTAAGCTATTGATAAACGCTAAACAATGCTGTTAACTAGGAGTGAGGAGCTGGTTAGTGTTAGCCTTGCTAGCCTGCTAACAGTTCTGCCCACCACAGAACATGTTCGGTTCTGCCCGACTAAAGTACTGGCACGAGTTAGATGATTAAAAATGATGATTCAAATCTGAGAGAGTGGAGAAAAAATAAATAAATAAATAAACCTGTTCTGTAATGTTTGGATCTTTAGCCAGATATTCTACTTTAACGTTAGCTTAGCATGCAAGCTACAGACCAGTACAGGCTTGATTTTGAAAACAGGTGCTGTGTTGATATAAATTCAGATGATTCAAATGTTTAAGAGCAGGAGTGGAAAGCTGGTCTGTGGTGTTTGGGAGGGAACCTGTTTGTATGTTTGCATGTTTGTAGCTAACTGAGGCTAAAATAACACCCATTTAGAGAAACGTGAGCGAGCCCTCTAAAATATAAATACGTATAATGTGTTTATTTATTTGTTCTGACATGGAATAGAAATTTGAAATCAAAATTTTAAATACCATCATTTTCAAATATCATTTTTACACATCATGGGGTACCGTCATACCATCCAACCCTGCTCTTCAAATAGGGTGTAAACCAATTGAGGACTGTTCCAGATCTCCACTTACTGTATAGCTGCACTTTGTAGTTCTACAGTTACAGACTGTAGTCCATCTGTTTCTCTGATACTTTGTTACCCCCTTTTACCCTGTTCTTCAGTGGTCAGGACCCTTATGGACCACAGATCAGGTATTATTTGGGCGGTGGTTCATTCTCAGCACTGCAGTGACACTGACGTGGTGGTGGTGTGTTGGTGTGTGTTGTGCTGGTCTGAGTGGATCAGACACAGCAGTGGTGCTGGAGATTTTAAACCCCTCAGCGTCACTGCTGGACTGAATAGTTCACCAACCGAAAATATTTTGTCAAATCTGTCCACAGAACAGAACATGTCAGTTTTGGACTTTGTCAGCGTTTTTGGAAAACTCCATACATTTTTTTCCATTGCCAGAATGACCCGGAGTTCCTAATATGGGCAAGTTGCTCACTATAGAGGTTTATGCAATATGTTGCATTCTTAAAGCAAACCTATCTTGACTGATCGACTGCATTTGACTAAGAGGAACATTTGACTGGATAATTTGACTGTCTCCTTATTTACATGATCATTTTGTAAAGCCTCTTATACGTGCTCATGCAGCGTGTGATAAAAAATAACGCAGTAATGTTTCTCAGGATAATTCATCCTTCACTAAGTGTCTCTCCTTCTCAGTATTGTCAGTATTGACAGACGATGTGTTTTGTTTGCAGCATCTGAGTTCGCTGTTGCAAATCTGCAGGCTTTGGATTCGTGCATCAGTTCATTTAGCAGCACGTTGAGTAATAGCTTCTGTCTCTCTTCTGCTCTTTTGTCCGGCTTTCCGCTCGCCAGTGAGCAGCCGGACCGCACAATAGTGCCTGTCTGCCGCACACAATGGCCTTTATGAATGTGTGAATGTGAGAGAAAGGCAGGAATCTTCCCTTCTCTGTGATAGGTAATCTTTCTCAGATACAATCTCCGAATGGCTCATTTGTCTCTGCCTTTTGTACATCTTTGAAGGAAGGACTGAAGATGGCCTCCTGAAGGGAATATCCTCACGCCTCAGCCATTCCTTCCACACCACGGCTTTTGATGTTGCCGATTTGTGTTTTTGCATATTTATCGCATTAGTCATTCTAATATGAGTATAAGCTGTGAGATATGGGGGGCAATCACTGTTTGTACAGCGGGGCTGTTTGTTTCCTGTTCACTTGTTGCTTTTTCTTATTAAATGTGTACATTCAGTACATCAGTTCCCTAATTTTTCTGTTGAGAAAAGTGACCGAACAATAACACAGATGATACACAAACACAGCTATAGGAGTTCTTATTGTTTGTTGTCATCCTTTAGATCAGGTTTCCTCACCCGGCGTTCGTGGTGGCATTACAGACGTTTGTACAGGGATTGCGTGATGGAAATAAGAACAGGTCAGACTTCACTGGAGTTGTTTGGACCACATCATATTTCTAGTTTGAATAGAAGGCTCAATGTTTAGGTTGCAAATGCAAAATCAAGATTACATCGATGAAAACATGATGGCAATAGATTCACTTGGATCATTGGATGGCACGTTCTTCACCAAATGCTCTTTCAATGCACTCAGTCATCAGATTCATCCACTCGGGGAAGGGTTTCGAACTACAACCACCGCGAAATGTTCTTTCCACCAGAGAGGTCTCCAAATCCCCAAAGCTTATATAGTGTAGCTTAAAGAACTTGCCAGCTAAACACTTATTTGTAGCGAAATTCTCCTTTTCCAATCTAAGTGTGATGATAACTTTCTTGAAAACACAATCGAACATGTAAACCTGACCAGTCATTTCATGAATACTAGCCTGCTTAAAGTCTCAGGGGGCACTTCAGGATAATACTTTATGTTCAAGAGCTACAGCTGACTCAAAAGGATGGTTTTTGAGGCTGAAAACAGCCTTATGTTAGAAATAATCTTAAACGTGTTTCCCTCGTTGTGATTCCAGGACTCATCACCACTAAAAACTTTTAAGCATTTAATCCATCTTTAGGCCAGAAGAGTTTCAATATGTGCTTTAGACAACAGTTTGGAAAAGAAAACTGCCAAACCGTCACACAAAACGTACTATTTGCACCAAGAAAGATATTAAACTGTTATTCCTTATTTCACTGAAAAATAAGATATTTTCAAAAGATCAAAACTTTGATCTGTTTTTTCAATGTTAGCATATCTTAACCTTTCTAAATGGAGTATATTTGCCCTGTCAGTTACCCATATTTCAAATGTTTGTGCAGAACTTTGTAACCACGATGCCAATCGTCTGTATTTTATGGTTAAGAAATTTCATGGTTGTTCCTATTATTATGGCTATACCTTTTCATTGTGTGTGTGTGTGTGTGTGTGTGTGTGTGTGTGTGTGTGTGTGTGTGTGTGTGTAATTGTCTGGCAAGCATGTGTTAATGACCCCATAATTTCCTGTTGCAAAGAGGCGACACATCTGGGAACAGTGTGGTAACCCTAATTTTGGGATTGTATGCTTGATGTAGTTCACTAGCTGCTTTTTACCATAAGCTTTAGGTATGATTTTGTTGTTTCAGTTGCTAATTGCTGGTTATTGGATCGACAATAATTGGTTTAAATCTAGAACAGGTTTCCTGTCTTGAGGCACAGTGAGTGACCCATATGAACAAGAACAACTTTCTTAAACATTTTGAATACTTTCCTCAAAAAGAACTTAATTGATGGTCAGATTTGCATAATTTTCTGCTATTCTAAATTTCAATCATTCAAAAGGTTTCTGAAATCTAAAGTTTGCTTCTTTAGTTTTGCACTGGAGGCTAATGAACCTAAAAGGAAGGTAACAGCAAACATATTGGAAACTTAGCATTGTCCAAAGTCTATATCATTGAATTTCAAAAAAGTAGCAGGTCTATTTGAGGTTACTTTTGGGATTTGGTTGAAATCTGTAACTACAAGAAATGTGTGGAAGAACATTTTGTATCATCGGTTGTACTTCAGACCCCTCCCCTGAGTGGGTGAATCTGAAGATCGGCAATGTGTTGAGAGTATTGAAAGAAAACAAGTCAAAACTTGGTGAAGGATGTGAGAGAATGCTCTACTATGGTCATCACATCTGCATCAGTATAATGTTGATTTTACATTCAGACCTAAACATTGAGCTGCAACCTCTTTTTGAGGCTGTGTGACATCATAGCTCAGTTTTAGTTGAGGTTGTTTAGTGCTATAAGCTTTCATTCCATATGAATTAAATAATTGATAATGTGATAAAAATTACAAATAATATTCATTATTTTGGGGACTTTGGCTAATAGAAAGTCAGGTAAATATTCTAGTGTGTTTCATGTGTTCACTTAGCCCTCTTAGCTTAGGCTCAGAATAGGCTAATGAAAATCAGGCCATTTAGCTGTAAAGAAATTGTAATCAGGATTGGTCATTTTTTTTTCTGGACTTATCTACTACCAGTTTTTACCCAGGCATGATTGGAGGTTTAGGCCAGTTTCCCAGACCCAGATTAAGCCTAAACCTACATTAAAAAGACTTTTAATGATGAGTCACAGTTGGTAGTGCAAGACTTGTCCAAGACAAATCTTGGTTAGTGTCCAGGAAACTGGCCTCAAGTGTTGGTTCTTGTTGTGTGGATGATGCTTTGGACAAAACTGCCAAATCTGCTGAACTGAAAAAGAAAACTGCATGTAAATGAACTGAGTTAGTAGAGTTGGCATTTTGCGAAGGAGGCTGAAAGGATGATGACATCACTCTATTATTCCTTACTCTTCAAAAGAGGGGGTAGGAAGTGGGTGAGAGGTGAAGAGGGGTAGACGAGCGAGGGGGGTTTGTGTGGTTGAAATTGTGGGGGGAAGTGAGAGTGAGAGAAAGGGGTGAAGGGAGGGGGGAACGAATGGCAGAGGAAGGCAAAGACAGAGAGAATGCCAGAGGACTGCAAATGGGCACAGATGAAGATCATTGTTTGGGTCACCTTGTGTGTGGACCAGTGAGCCCTACTTCCCACACATACACGTTCACGTCCATCTTGTAAAACTGTCTTTACGGGGGTTTTCCATTGCAAAACCATCTTTTCTGGGTATTGTCTTCAGTCACTTCATTTACTACAGAACTGCTAAATAGAACTACTTAATAGTTCTCAACCTGAAAGAGTGCTGAGGGATAATCCAACACTATAAAGGTAATCAAACACTCTAAGAATAAATCCAATACTGTAAGGGTGCAATACTGCACATACACACACATGCATGCACATGATCATCGGGTTCATGGAATGATGCTGGTGCCACCCACTCACTCCATCACCCCACCAGACTCAACACACTCCATCCATCCATCCATTTTTTTCTTTTCTTTTTCCTCTCTCATCTCTCTCTCTCTCTCCATTCTTCCTCACTCACTCCCTTTTTCTCTCTCTGCTGTTGATTGTTGTCCCCTCATCCCCCTCACTTTTTATCTTTTCCTGGCTCTGTCTTCTGCCACGTCAGTGTGAACTCTGTGTGTGTGCCTGTGAGTGTGTGTGTGTGTGTCCTGGGTGTGTTCAGAAGTGGCCGAGAGTAACCCAAACGCCTGTTCCACTTTGGCCAATCCCCATCACTTTCTCACAGCACTCTAATGGGCTTCAGAGAATTACGGCCGTCTGTCTGACCAAAGAGGTTTTTGGCTAAGCATTTTCACAAGTCTGTGTCTCCTGGGAAAGTGTGATCTTTAAACCAACGGTTCAGCAGAACATCAGACTTGCACACTTTGTCCCTTTACCAGCATAAACTGGTCTCTGCCAGTGAATGACACACTGTTATGTGTGAAAATGTGTGATGCGCGATGATCTCGATATAGGCAGGTAATTGCTTACAAAGTAGTCAAGAGAAATTTCGATGGATTTGGAAGAACAGGATGTTTATACAATGCTGGGTTACTGTACTAAAATATCTTCACTTTGTTCGTTTTACTGTATTTCCAGCCCTACAGATATACATTTTATAGCTCTCTAATGCTAATCCAGTATGCGGTCCAAGGCCCAATTTCATTTCACCCCTTGCCTCTACCACTGAGCCCTTAGCTCTCTGTTTTGTGCGTTCACGTCTAGGGTTAGGGGTGTGCCAATTTTTGTTGAGATAGATGGGTAGGGCGAAGTGTTGGAGCTACATGGCCCTCCAAACGGAGGTCTTTCATAGCCTCACCCCAAAATGAGTCTTATGAGGGGGGGAAAAAAAGAAAAACTGGCAAGATGGCTGCGAGAGCAACCAACGAAACACAAATGTGCGAATTTTCTCTGTTAAAAATTACAATAACCATTATTTCATCTTATTTTAATGTCATTTCATTACAAGCATAAAAAATCTCACCAAGCATGCGAAAGGTGGCTAGCTAGCTAACTTTGCCATTCCACCTTAAATAGTTCAGCAGTTCTGATGTCTGAAGCTCCAGAATGTCGCTGCTGCTCCATTTAAGGTGGAACAGGAAAAACAAGAAGCTGGTGAATAATTGACTTCAGCTTCATACCACAGAAGAATTAGCGGCGGGTGATAATATATAATTATCTTATTCCCCCTCTTTGAAGGCGTATGATGCCCTAAATGTAACTAAAGCCCAGCAGTGAGGAGCTGAACTTTTCCTTTCTCTCCTGTCACTGAAGACGGGCCAGGTCGCCCACAGAGCAGCGCTGGTAGCTGATAATGAAGAGGTTGAGGTTTGTTCCATTTGATAGGGCAAGATTTCAACCACTACACCTTGTAACTCAGTTCTAAGGGGTAGGGGTAAAAAGAAGAAATGGGGTTTGGCCCAACTGTCTACGTTTTATGTATTTAAGCCCCTCCAATGAAAAACCATATATTAACCATTTAAAGCCTTTTTTGATAATCAGTTATTTTCTTTTTTGTTTTATTGTGTACAGCCTTTTACATTTTAAGAATCCAAACACCAGCTTAACCAGGGGAGCCAGGCTGATGTCTGAAGAAGTGAAGTTTATTCGTTGTGTTTGCAGGCTCTGATACCTAGCCAGCACATAAGACAATGGACTGCCAGTTTTAGAGACTGATGCCAGAATTAAGCCTGGCTCATGCGTGACAAGTGACAGGTGTAACAGACACGACCCTGTAGGGACAACAAAAATAGGGAGCCTTAAAACAAGTTCAGCGCATACACACACAGTACTGCATATCATAATGGATAGCACAGCCCTAAACACATCACACAATAAATTCCTTCACATTAAAAGCCACACTATTCTTTATTTACGGTTTAGTGACTCTTTAATTTTAAATACAGAGCATCAAACAATGCCATACCATGATTTTTCCAAAAAATGTCACATGCAGTGTTCATTGCAAAGGCTCAGTGAATCTGTATATATCAGTTTCTGCATAATAGATATATACATTAAAAAATGCATTTTGACAATGACTCACAATTTCCATATTAGAGCATTTTGTTGGAAAATTGGACAAACTGCCAAAATTCAGGCTTCAAAGTTGGCTGCTGCTGCTCTTTTAGTTCTGCGATGTGCCTTGGTTTCACTTAGTGACTGCATTTGGGCATTTTGACAAACTACACCCCAAACCCTGATCTAACAAAGCTGAAAATTTATAACCAAATCAATAATAAGCCCCTAGCAGTGTGTTCTGTGTTCTGAATGTGTGCACACGCTCGATCACAGTGCATCCAACAAAGAAGGCAGCTTAGAGCTTCTTTATACAGCCATAGAAAACATGGTAGCCCAATTCCACACTTTACTATGACCATAGTGGCCATGCACGTGTGTGACTGTACTGGCTGCCGAATGTCCTTCGGAATCAATACTGTCTGTGTCTGTCTGTCTGTCTGTCTGTCTGTCTGTACTAAATGTCCTTCGGGATCAATGCAGTATCCATCCATCCATCCATCCATCCATCCATCTATCCATCCACCCATAGCTTAAATCATTGCATCAGAAAATGCTACCAACATTAATCTACAACTACTAGTAAGATAGTTTGATGGCGTAAACCTCCTTATCACAGTGTTGCCCGCGTTAGGTATAATTAGCATTAGTATAATAAGGATATTTTAATAGCATAGATCAGCTTATGAAGGAGTATGTGGCAATATTAAGATTAGTCTCTATGGTAGACTGGAAGTAAGCCTGAATTAACATGAAAAGCAAGTAACTACGCTGCGGTAATAATATGTGCACGCTCAGTAGGACCACTCGATGGATAGGACAACACTGACTTTTTGATTATATCACCATGTGCCAGCAGGGAGGGGGAAATATTAGAACCCAATAATATGTCATATTAGATTAGGCTAGATTAGCTTCAACTTTGTCATTAGTGAAATGCAGTTAAAAGCATCTAACCAGAAGTGCTATTATTTACAGATAAAGTGCAGGATGGTGTGTTGAATGCTATGGTAAGAGATGCTGTGGTTACAGTGTGTGTACAATTAAGGACGGTAGAGTGGTAAAAGTATAGATATCGCAAGTGTAAGTATATATACATATATACAGAGTGAATGGAGAGAGTGCAAATGTTGATGGTATGTACTGTGAGAGCAGCACATGTAAAGTGATAAGAATGCAGAGTAAAGACAGTAACTGCAAATATGAATAGTGCAATAATATATTCACTTCCCACTCCCACCAGCCCCACATATCATGGAGGGGAGATACTCAGCTAGCTCTGATACTGTGTTTCATTTAAAAATGTCATGATAGTAAAGTGTGTTATGGTTTGGCGACTTTGGCCAAAGTGAAATGGTTGTAGAATCAGAGCTTTCTGATCGATAAGCACTAATTATTGACTTGCTTTATCAGAGTAATGAAAAAAAAAAACATCTGAAATGTTACTTATGTTCATATGCACGTGTTTATTCAGTGCTCTATGAAACAGCACTGAGAAATCCCATAATGAAAAAGCTTTTGTGTCTGCCCTAAAGGGTTAAAGGAGACAAAGACAAAGTCTCAGTGCTACTAAAGATCAAAATGGAGCTCATTTACTCCTTTAGTGATCCAACACTGCATAGATTAGTTTTCCCTGCTTTAATACAAGGATTTCAGCTCATCAGCTGGTCGCCATAGTCGGAATAAACTGAACGAGGTTAGAGGAGAAAAACGCCTTCAGCGTGACAACTGAAGCGTTCGGCTCGACTGTGCTGGATTGCTGTTCCAGTGTGAGAGAAAAGCGGCTGTTTGGCAGCAGCTAAATGTTTTTGTTTTTCTGGGATTGACAAAAATGTCTTTGCGGTGATGGAATCAAACATTCTCAGATGTGGAGAATAATGGAAGTGTGTTTTTTCTGTTTTTCTTTTTCTGTCTCAGCTATGCAGATGCAGGAGTGGTTGCGTTCCCTTCGTCCCAGTGGTGATGGAGTAGGGAAGTCAGAAGTGTTGGATATTCGAAGCCTCCTTCCCTCTCTCCCCTCCTCCTTCTCTTTCTCCTCCCTGTCCCTCTCTTCGCCATCTCTCATAGGGCTGGGAGCAGTGGCGTCCCTCACAGTGTACTGGCTGGTCACTCGGCCACGCCCCATACGACCCCCCTGTGACCTGCAAGCGCAGTCCGTACCTGTTCAGGTAATGCTCTCGAACAGTGACGGCTGACCCCGATGGCAAACAGCCACTGAATTCATGTTAAATCAAGCGTCATCTTCAACTTCATCCAATCTAATGTTGATTCCTAATCACTTTTGCACCCAGAATTAATATCGAAATGACATTGAGTTCCACTGAATTCTTTGTCAAACTTTGTCTTTTTTCAAGCCTTAGAAAATGAAATCCGTCCTGCTTTATCTACAACAAGAGTCCTTTTTTTAGAAAGCAGAATGCCCTAAAAGAAACTGCTCCATTAATATCTTTATTCAGAATTATTGAACAAGAAAATGCTTGAAAAAGAACTTTTGAGCAGTGCAAAAGTAGTCACATAATCAAATTCACAAACTCAAATTCATGATCACCAGATGACTCGCTTCAAGAGATCTCTTTGGGTGCTGAAAAGTTATACAAGATGCATAGTAAGATTATTTCTCATTCTCTCCCTAGCAACAGCTGCTAAATAACAAAGACACAGGACAATGTTTTACCTTATCAACACTTTTTTGAAATATAGGTAATTCTGTAATTGCAACATGTTCAAAGTCAGTTCAGACAGGAGCAGTTTAAGACTAAAAGCATGATGCACTCATGCTTGGGAATGAAAGTAGCATTCAGGAAAGGCCTGGACTTTTATGAGCAAAACTGGTTCGAGGCTCTTCAGTTGCATTGCCAAATGATGCAAAAAGTCCAGGGTGATTTTACGGTAAAATTCCTCAACAAGTGATAGCAAAGATTTTAGTTATTTCACCCTCTGCAGTGCATAATATTGCCAACAGATTATAGGAATCTGGTGAAAACTCAAGGCAAGGTGGAAACCCATAACTGAGTTCTCATGACCTTCGATCCCTCAGACGTCAATGCATTAAAGACCAGTGTTATTCAATTAAGCGGAGATTATATGTCAAAAGCTTCCAGAAACGCCACCAACTTCTCTGGGCTTAAGCTTATCTGAAATGGACCACAGTATAAGCATGTTTTCTGGTCTGATGAGTCAAACTTTCAGATTGTTTATGGAAGTATTGGGTATCATCTTCTCTGGGCCAAACAAGTAATGGACGAGTTCAAAAGTCAGGGTCTGTCATGATATGGGGAGTATTAATAAGTCACCTGCACACATGAAAAAGCACCATTAACACTAAACACATTTTGATCAACATGTGCTGCCTTTTAGACACCGTCTTTTTCAGGGACGTCCATGCTTAGATCAGCATGACACCACCAAGCCACTTCTGCATATGTTACAGTAGCATAGCTGCATAATCAGTGAGTGCAGGTTCTAGATTGGCCTTGCTGCAGTCCAGTCCTGTCTCCCATCGAAAACAAGCTCAAAACGCAACAATGAAGTACTTGCATGGTTGTTAGGTGTGTTTAAGAGGAAAGGTGATGTAGCATTGGTAAAAATGCTCATGTTCCAACTTATTTGCAATGTGTTGCAGGCATCAAATTTGCAATGAGTATATATTTGCAAAAAAACTATTGAATATAGGTCAAATAGAATTTACTAAGTACTGCTTAGTTTATATTAGCATTTAATTCAACAGCAGGTCATACAGTGTGCAAAAACATAATCAAGTCTATTGTATAGATTACTGTACAAACCAGTATGGTTTGAGGCAAATATGATGAATGTATTTTGAATAATTCTAACTAGTGATGTATAGGGTTTTGTTTCCTGTTAGCTACATTAGTCTCCATTGAGAATCTAAAGACGCAAACGTGTCTTGGCTCATGCGCCACATTTAGGGTAAAGTTTTAAGCATGTGTTTTAAACCTTTGGTAGACTGATGTGTAAGGTTGAGAGAAACGTTCTTGTACATCACACAATAAGCTGATTTTAAAGTGGAAAGACACTGACATTTACTGTGAGTCCTGGATTTTGTGTGTATTCTCAGGGAGACTCTTGCTGTAGGCGTTCTGCTTTGCTGAAGGATGACAATCTGCTGGACTTTTACCATGAAGACACAAAGACAGTGTACGACGTGTTCCAGAGAGGCTTGAGAATAGCAGGCAAGTTTGACCGATGCTGATGGCATTTAAGTGCAGTACAGAGTGCTGAGCTCTGTTGGCCACTTGGGCTTTAACAGTGCTTTTAGCGCTTTATCTCTTGAGCTCAAATGGACCAGGCAATGTTGTTGAGGGAATTTCACACCAGGGTGACCGCTTTAGGGATGTTGTGAATACAGGGGAGTCGTACCAAAGGGAATGAATGCTGATAAGGTCTGTGGCTACTAACGCTCTGATGATTGCAGGAGAAGGACCGTGCCTTGGCTTCAGGAAACCAGGAGAGCCTTACCAGTGGATCTCCTACAAAGAGGTGAAGTTTCATAATGAACAAAACAGTAAAACAGGATGGTCTTTTGCTATAATGTTTTTTTTTATGGCAACCATGTAACTTTACTAGACAGTAGCTACTTAATTAATAGTAACATGTTGCTGTTTGTGACAGCATTTGTTCTGCTGTACTGTGATGTTAATTAATTGATTAAGAGACCCTTATTAGTCCCACAATGGGGAAATTTCACCTCCGCATTTAACCCATCTGTGAAGTGAAACACCACACACACTCTAGTGAGCACACTTGCCCAGAGCGGTGGGCAGCCCAATCCGCAGCGCCCGGGGAGCAGTTGGGGGTTAGGTGTCTTGCTCAAGGACACCTCAGTCATGTGCTGTCGGCTCTGGGGATCGAACCGGCGACCTTCCGGTCACGAGGCTGGATCCCT
Organism: Pygocentrus nattereri; assembly: GCF_015220715.1. NCBI lineage: Eukaryota > Metazoa > Chordata > Actinopteri > Characiformes > Serrasalmidae > Pygocentrus > Pygocentrus nattereri. Next base: position 9,922,586 of record NC_051239.1, read on the forward strand.
AACCTCCACCCCACGACTGCCCCAGTATGTACATAGCTAGGTTATTAATATTCTCCTCTCTTGACATAAAATGATACAAAGATGCAAATGTAGGTTAAACAACACATCACAGATTTTTCTATAAAGACAATGCATGTGAAATACTGGCTTCTAATCATGCTAACTGGTGAAATTAATGTGCTGCATGTGACCGAAGTCATAGCAGGCGTGAAGCCCAGCATCATTTGGTGACTTACATTCTCTGGCTCATCTAAGGGTGTTTTCACCCATTTTTGGACCCTCGGACCTCTGGCTCTGCAAGTTTGATACTTCTGGTCAATTGGTTTTGAGCCCAGGAGTGGTCCAGAGAAACAATCTCTAGTCCTGCTGGAATCGGTGGGCTTGGTGTGGTCCACTGTGTGATTGGTTCAGTTTGTAACATGACTTATTGACTTTATCGCATTACTCCCCTTTTCAAGTTTCGTGACGGCAGGGAAAGGATTGTTGTAGAGGAGAAACCGCTGTTCTTCACCGTGTGAGTGTTTGTTTCCAAAGAAAATAATAAAAAGCAGCAAGCGAACGGATGAAGCTGGTGCCTACCATTTTACAGACCTGCGTGGAGAAAAGTGATGTATGGAATTGTGCAGTCGATCCACAGTTCAGATGGAATTTTTGTATGTAAGAACAAACCAGCGATAATAAGCCCCTCCCCTAAATGAATCCCAGAATCGGTTCAAGGTGCGGACTCAAGTGTGAAAAAGGCCCTAAGCAACCTTGATACTTCATTTTTGAAGTTAAACTAGTTGGACTTGAGCAGGATGCCTTATAATATGCCTTATATGCACCTATGCCTTATAATAAAGTCTGTCCATTCACTTGCAAACTTAGCAGTGCTTCCGAAAATCACATAATTACTATGTAGCATTTGGGATAAGTAACACTCAGAAAGGTGTTTTTTCAGGTGTTCTGGCTACTGGGGCATTTTTGGCTGAAGCCTTTACCAACAAGGTGATTAATGCCTTTTATTGAAAGGTGGGACGTTCCGTACAACAGCCATGTTGAGTGTTATGAGATATTTATATATTTACATATCAGTGATCAGTGATCTGCTCTGTAAAAATGATTTTTCTAAAATAATACAGAGCATCTAAGATTTTTGTCTTTCAGCAGTAAATTGTAAGCATAGAACAGTGTGTGATCATAAAACACATTTTCTGTTCATTTGAGGGGAGCTTTAAAAAATAAATAAATAAATAAATAAATAAATGTCATGTAAATTCAGATGAACAAACCGAAATATACCCTGGAGAATAAGAGGTTAGGTTTTATCCTGGAGGGCTGTAGTGCTACACAATTTACTGTTTTCCTTCTTCACAGAAAGTACAAGCAGCACAATGGCTTTCCAGAATGAGTCCGAAACCCTGTCTGGTATTAAATCTTGTAATTTCCTGTCCTGCTGCAGGTGGCAGAGAGGGCCCAGGTGCTGGGATCCGGTTTGCTGGCGAAAAGATGCCTAATCCAACCTAATTCAAATCAATTTGTGGGCATCTTTGCTCAGAACAGGGCAGAGGTACACCAAACAAATACTTCCTGTCTGTTCACATTTATATCACCATCCCGGACCACAGTGTCCAGGATTTTTTAGAAGAAAGATTGAGGTTGTATATAGATGCTGGTAATGCACATGTATCATGTTGTAATGGGTAACAAGATTCAGACAAATCCTAACTGTGCTGACTTTGTCTCCCCCTTATGGTTGCAGTGGACTATTGCAGAGCTGGCCTGCTACACGTTCTCTATGGCTGTAGTGCCTCTGTATGACACACTAGGCCTGGAGGCCATAGTGCACATTCTCAAACTGGGTAAGTGGGACATAATTGTGTTTAAAATAAACTACAGAAAGCTGGTGTGAATGTTTCGTTACAGTACCAGTACTAATTTTAAAGACCTCAAGTTTGCCAGAGCTGATATCTGCAGATATAAACAAACACACACACACACACACACACATCTTCTAAGCTGCTTCTCCTTCTGGGTCATGGGGTATAAACAAACCCCAATAATTAAATTTTACTGATATGATTGTTGTTTGTAAAGTATGGTTGCCAGTTGTTAAACTTCTTAAACCCAAACAAAAGAAACGGTCCATTGAGAATCTAAAGAATAATATAAAAAGTATTTAAGAAAAAAAAAAGAAATTAAAGTAGCATACATTTGCATTTGGTTATTGGTTTAGCATCCCATTCCTGAATGTACTTTTCCTATACAAGGCTTTATTGGTGCTTTATTGGGAGGATTTGTCGTATTATGTCGTTTGCAAGTGCCCTTTAAGGCACATTTTAAAAATATATGCAAAAATCAAGAAAATACCCCCGAAATATCAGTTGATTTCATCGTCCAAATGACACGTTAGTTGGGCCGGGCATATTTATCATTATTGATATATATTAAGTGATAGTAATGTGTTTATCAGAGACTGTGCATGTTAATGTAAATGTGACCATGTTGGCCTCCGTCTAACGTGAACATGTTTGCTAAGTATACAGTTTGTCTGCACCCCATCACAGCTTGAATTTACTTAACTCATGTAATTCACATTCTGTCTCCAGCTGAAATCTCTCTGGTGATCTGTGATCAGGAGGAGAAGGCGGCGTGTCTGATGGGGAATAAGGAGAAGGGACTGACCCCTGCTCTGTCCTGCCTGGTGCTCTTTAACCCTGTCAGCACGGCTCTGGTGGAGCGCGGGAAGAACTGTGGCGTGGAGGTTCTGCACCTTTCACAGATCATGGTCAGAGAATTTAAATGATAGTGTTTATAATGTGTTCATCATTCAGACACTTTGATGAAAGGACTTTGGATTCAAACAGCACTATAAACACTAAATAAACAGGAATGCTGTTTGGATGTAAATACAGTTGACCATGTGAATGGTAGTGTGCTTGATGTTGCAGGACATCTGTGGTTGTAGTGAATGAAGAGAAGGAGATGTTGTGTTTTATGCACTGGCTGAATGAATGTAAATGTGGCAAAAATTGTTTGTGAGTGAGAAAAGTGGAAAAAAGCCTGCAGTTTTAATACAAAGCCTTAATTTATTTAATAATAACAGTTCTTTTACAGTGTTATAGTGCAATTGTGTTTGTTTTCTTGCAGGATCTGGGCAGAGAAAACCTCAAGGCTCCGGTGGTAAGTGCTCTCTGAAATGTCTTCTGTGAAGCTGCCAGTTGATTTTTGTTTCTGTTCTTAATTTATAGTTCGTAAGTCCATAATGCTAAACTTCTCAAATTTCTTTACTCTGTTCCAAATGATTTTTCTTTCCTTTCAGATAATAAAACATTTGACAGAATTCTCTGTCTGAAATCTGGTCTAGACTTGCTTTTAGGATTGTAGATGTCAAATTAACGTGTAGTTTAAAGCTACAGTAACATCTTTTGGCATTTTAATCTATGAAGTCAGTTTTACCCATTATAATCATGAAATTTTAGCCACTGAATAATAGGCATATAAATTATTTTCATTAACAAATGAATCATCTAATTTTATTGTATTCAACTTTTTATTTTATCAATTTGAAGTACAAGCCTAAAGTCATCAAATTGACTGAATAGCTGCTCCTAGCTGTAGATGGGAAGACCTAAATAAAGATCTCAAATAAACATTACTCTCTGCTGCCCAGTAAAGATGTTATAGCACCAGTCAGATGTTAGAACTTTTGTTGTCTTTGGAAGATCCAGGGCATGTCTTAATAATGCATTTTCTGCTTTTTCTCCATGGCTAAAACACATTTTGTTGCAGTTTAACACCTGTGAAAACGGCTTTCAATCAGCTCAAATAAATGCAGTCCAGTGATTTTCTATTAATCATGATTAAAAACTTCCAAAATATCCACATCTTCCATCCCTGATATGCTGGCTGCATTGTTGATGTTTACTACACCAGTGCGAATGGGCACATGACAAATGGACAAACTATTTTGAACACTTTCTTAAATGTATATTGTCTCGGATTTAAATACTTTAGCAATTGGATTAGGATTTAAAACAGTGTTTGTGTATTTATATTTGTAGCCTCCTCAGCCTCAGGACCTGGCAGTGGTTTGTTTCACCAGTGGGACAACAGGTACGATACACTTCATATTCCAAAATATACTTAACCTGCAGATGGAATTCATGTCTGAACACGTCCTGCTGAGACTGATTCACTATGTTTGGTAGCACTTTATTGGAAGGCTGCATACATAGTGGCTTCATTAGACATGCATAAGCGTTGAATAACATTTTAAAAAGCAACGTTTGGTTATTTCTGAGTAGCTTGCATCAGTATTTGCAAGATGACGTGAAAGGTTTTGTGAATTGAGAAAGGGAAAGTGTAATTATCACTTTAGTGTAAGGACATAAAAAAATTACTCAAAAGTTTTGGCACCCCTGGTCAAATAACATTTTGTTGACTTTGTAACACATTTTCTATAGAGAACACACTTCTCCAAAATTTAATGCACAATTACTGTCTATTTGTTGAATTTTAGATGTTGAGGGGAGAAATAAAACCTATTTTATGACTTTTCAATATGGACAATATGGAAATTGTGCACTAAACTTAGCAGAAAAATACCGTATTTAAGGGTGTTCTCTGTAAAGGTTATAATTTGACTGGGGTCAAACATTTGTGTCTGTATATATGGTGTTCTTAATGGCCTCTGCCTTATAAGTGCCATTAGTAGGCAATGATGCTTCATAACTTCATTTATATGGAGGAACTGGCAATCAATTTAGTTTAGGGGCCTCAGGTTATAACAAAGTCATTTACTACATAAACCTTCTTGCAAATACTGACATAAGTTGTTCTAAATTCCTCAAATATTGCTGTTTGAATATGTAATTCATCGCTTGTGCATGTGTGAAGTCCCTATGTATGTACCCTTCAAATAAAGGTTACTGATTTTGTAGGTTAGAATGACCTTTGATCTGACTAGTGTAAACAAAGCTGCATTATGAAAGTTTTTGTGTTAAAATGGAAAGAAGTAGCATTATTGAGTAAAGAGGGGAAAAAAAACACACTATAATATACTGTGCAGACTCTGCAATGAGTCACCCTGTAATGAAATAAAGTTTGAAGCATCAGGTCAGATATGGCGGGAATTTTTCAGACCACGTCGTATGCACAGGTTAAAAAAGAAGGTCCAGCTCGATGTTTGGGTCTCAAATGCAAAATCAACATTACACTGATGATCTGATGACACTAGATCATTCACTCACATCCTTGGAAGACGCATCCTTCAGTTTTGACTAGGTTCTCTTTCAATACTCTCGCAATCTTCAGATTCATCCGCTCAGGGAAGGGGTCCAAAGTACAACCAGTGATACAGAAAATGTTCTGCATGTTGCGTATAATCACATTTCCACCAGAGAGGTCTCCAAATCCCCAACACTTATACAGTGCAGCTTTAAACATCAGTTGTTACCACACACAGTGATTAATAATGTACTTCCAGTGTTTGCAGGCACTACGTTATTAGTAGCTGTAATGAGGTGAGATGACGTTGCGATGTCAAAGAAAGGTCAGAATGCTTTCTTCCTGTAGTAACCTTTTCATTTTGTGTTCATTCAGGAAAGCCAAAAGGAGTCATGATCACCCACGGCAACATTGCCTCCAATGTATCCTCCGTAATTAAGATCTTAGAGGTCAGTCTCTCTCTCACATTCTTCTTCCTCAGACAATATAAAATGACCCTTACAGGCTTTCATCCCTCCTCCGACACTCTTGCTTTGAAGGAATGTCCTTGAACACAATTTCCCCCCTACCTGAAACATGTAATGACTGGGTGTGTACAGTGTCTGGATTGGTGGGTGTACTGCTGGAGCACCCCCCCCCCCCCCCCCCCCCCCCCCCCACACACACACACACACACACACACACACACACACACACACACACACACACACACACACACACACACCCATCCCAACAAAGGTGCATCTGTCCACACATCTGAACACACAAAGCCTTTACTCCATTACTAAGTACATACAGTACTGTGCAAAGGTCAGAGACCATGTTTTCTAGCCAACGTGGCCATTAAGTAAAATATTTTAAAAATGATTGAGAGAATTTGCTGAGGTTATTGAATAGGACTGCAGATAAGTAGATAAACAGTAGTTGAAGCTTTGATCTCTGAGACAGAGGAGAAAATCAAGCAGAAGAAATCCACAGGTGTTTGTCCATCTTTTCACAGTGGCACTGTGGGTCTAAAAGAATGTGTAGCTGTCAAGATGCCCTCACTGAGAAAGGGAAATTCTCAGAACAGTTGACTGTACATCCTAGAGTCCAGACCTCAACATCACTGAATGTGTTTAGGTTATCTAATTTATGAGAGGCAGAACCAATTGAACCAACGTCTGAGACTGAATTTTAGAGGTGGGAAAATATCAGATTTCTTTGGAAAACTGAAAGCAAGTATCCCAAAAAGAATGGAAGCTGCAATAAAGGTGAAGAGTGGACACACTAAATACTGAAAAAATGGTATGTTGTTGTGGTTTCTGTTAACATTGTGTTTCCTGACATTAAAAATGAATCATTTAAGCTCTGACTTGTGCATAGTATTGTAAATCTAGACTAAGTCTCTCGTAAAAGATGTCAGTATGAACATAATCATTATAAGCCAGTATAATGTCTTAATGAATTCATTCATAATGTCTTATGAATTAAGATATATTTTAATTCTTTTGATTTAATGTTTAAATGTAAAAAACTGCCATACATTAGCTAGCTACTAGCTAACAAACACTAATCAGTGACTCTAGAGCACAACTGCTGAAAAAAGGCACACGCTGGTTATACGACTTGAGATTTAAGTGAGAGGGATAGTTTGTAAATTTGACCTCCTTCCTGACTTCATCTTTCTTCATCTTTCTGTCTATTATTTCCCTCTACTTCTGCCACTTCGACATCAGACTCTTTCCTCTCTCCCTTTTCTTTTTCTTCTCTTTTTATCTGTCTGTCTATTACCCTTGGGACGTGTTACCTCACTTCTCACTCCATATCCCACTCTCTCGCTCCATCCCCGCATGGATTGTGTAGGTAAAATTGGTAAATTGTGCCTTCTATCACCCAATAAGTTCAAAACTCCTTTCAGATTGGCAGTGAAAAAGACAAATAGCGTATTTAATTGCCCCTTTAAGTACCCAATTGTTGATTCAATTGCCCATTTAATCTAATGTCCCATTTTCTCTGTGAGGTGGATGTTCTGTGCCAATTTACTTTGGTTGATGTGGATTGCCTTTGTAATTGCAGGGCTTTTTTGTGATTCGCCAAGAGGATGTGTCAGTCTCATACCTGCCCCTGGCTCATATGTTTGAACGCATGATTCAGGTGAGCTGGACCTGTCCATTTATAGCTGTTCTCTGTGTCTGTCTGGCTCTCGTCAAGTCAGCTTGTGTGGAGTATTAAGTGTCAAAGTCTGACTCATTACTGAGTCACTGGTATTCGAAGTGTAAATCCAAGTCCTCTTCACCATTGTTTAAAACTGTTCTTTAGAACAAGCCATCTTGCCAAGTCCAACTAAGGCAAACTCTTCTGAAATAGCCTGTGGTGCCAGGTGATGATACTGGGCTGACATCAGCAGAAAATGCAGGAAGAGAGGAGTGAATAAATCAAATCCTGCAACAGATCTAGCCTAAAATAACATTCGCACTGTTAGCTGTGTCTTTCTTCCTGTGGAGTATCTATGATTGACCACTTTTACTACTCATCTTGCAAACCTTGGGACAGTTTATGAAAAGCAAATAAAAACAGAAAGCAGTGATTTGTAAATCCACTTTCTCTCCATCAAGACTATCTATTTTTTTTTGTAATATGCTCATTCTGATATTATTGCCTGCAGCAGGTTCCAAAAACATTGGGCAGGGTTAGGTTAAGACTAGGAACAATGTAAAAAGATCTTAAACAAATAATGCAGTCATGTTTGAGTATGAAATGAGCATCCAGGAAAGGCTTAGACCTTCATGAGCAAGAGTGGTTGAGAGTCACCAACGAAATCTTCAGCAAGTAGTCCAGCAGTTTAAAAACAATTGCAAGTACTTTTGTATTTCACCCTTTACGGTGCATAGTTACATCAAGAGATGCAGGGAACCTGAATAAATCTCTGAGTAAAGGGCAAGGCCAAAAACCACTACTGATGTTCCATCCCTCATTTGACGCTGTATTAAAAGCTGCCTGTTTTTCATGATGGATATTACCACATGGGCTTGGGAATACTTTAATAAACACTAGCAGTAAATATGTTTTTCACTGCATCCACAAATGTATGTGTGCAATGCATTTGAGGTAAGAGGGAGAAGCCATATATCCAGAGATGCTGCCTATTTCTCTGAGCTTGAGCTTGTCTGAACTGACCTGAACAAACAATGGGAATATACTGTAGTGTGAGTCAATAAAGGACCACCCTGATTGTTACCAGCATAAAGTTCAAAAGCGAGGGTCTCTCATTTTGTGGTGGCGTTTTACTGCTGTTGTACTGAATAGAGGTGGTGCGAGTGAACCTTCTTGGACTAAATTACACCATTGTTCCATTATTGTAGTATCTCTTTTATAGTGTCTTAATCCATGTAAACTGAATGTGTTTTGAAGCTGTAGTCAAGCCCATGTCAGTGGTATTCTAGTACAAGTAAATATTTGCAGTTCTAGTGTGCTTTAGTCATGATTTGAGCCATGATAAACTGTGTGGTCAATCAGTTTGAATCTCAGGAGGATGAAATGTTATATTGCATGATGTGGATATCCTTTGTTGGAAAATGAAAGCAAAACCATTGCCAGAGTTTGTTTTGTAAACATTAGAGAGGTCAGGGGGATGTAAAAGTAGTGGAGCTTACAGTTACATGCAGGTAGTTGTAAGGTAGAAGGTGTAGTGCCATAAACTCAAAACATAAATCTCAGCAAATAAAATTATATTAAATGTAATAAAAATAGGATCTTGTTTTATTTATTTATTTATTTTTTGCAGTTATAGACTTCAGAAGGACACACGAAACGCTTTATAGGCGAGCTCTGACTCATAGGTGCAAACGTCTGTATACAAAATTGGAAACTTTTGAATTTCTCATTGGAACAAAATACAAAGCTTATAATATTCCAGCTCAACAGGTCATAAAACTATGAGAGTCATTAAACCCACTTCTGATTAATTTCCCCCAACATAGCAGTCTCATCACCCTGATCCTCTACCTCCTGCTGTCCTAAAGCGATAATTCAGCAAAAATTCAAATTTGCTTCATTTTCCTCTTACCTCAAACGCAGTCAGCCAGGACGTGTTTGGTGTGTGAAGTGTGCTTCTTTAGGTCTGTGCAGGACTTATGAGGATAGTGTATCTAATAGGTAATAACAGTTGGCCCTGTGTAGCATGCATCACATCTTACCTCTTACGCGGTTGGTGTTAAGTAATCTCACACAGGCTTGGTCTCTGATTTGTGTGACATTGTTATCTATAAAAATATACTACTAAAAATTCTGGGACAAAATATAGTACTGGAAAATATTAGCAGCCATCTTAAAAACAGAGATTTATAGGCAGAATTATTTCTACAAGTTCTCCTTTCTCTCGGTTTTAGGTGACCATGTTCTGCCACGGAGCGAGAGTGGGCTTCTACCAGGGAGACATCTCTCTGTTAATGGATGACATCAAGACCCTGAAGCCCACCTTCTTCCCAGTGGTGCCACGCATAATCAACCGCATCTATGACAAGGTCTGTATCAGTCATTACTCTCAGAGTAACTACAGAACGTGAGTCAGTGTTGGGGTTATTATTTAAAAAAAGGTAATGTAGCACACATTCATTACTTAAAAAAAGTAATGTTTTATTTATTTACTGTCTGTGGAAAATAGTTTGTTACACTACTCGTTATGTTACATTCTCCAGGACAAACTGTCACATAATTGCCAGTTAACAATAACCGATCATGTTAAACCTTATATATGCCACAAAGTTGAAGCCAGCTTTCTGTTCACCAGCTTCATCATTTTTCCTGTTCCACTTTAAATGATGCAGCAGTTACGTTCATTTACATTGCACAATTTAAGGTGGAACGGGTTGGTGGATAGGAAGCTGACCTCAGCCTCAGCACAAATCCCCATCCTAATAAGCAGGACATACACAGGTTCTTTCTTTTTATGCTCTTTAGTAAAGCACCGCAAAGCCAACAGCAAAGTTGGTGCTAACCAGCCCAAAGAGTACGTCACAGAAAAGCCTGATAATCTTTGCTTTTGTTACCTGTTGAACAACAAGCTTTGGCTGCTTGGTAGGGGTCAGAATACGGTCAGCTTGAGCATCAATCTGGGTCCGAGGGTCTCTCAGTACTAGTTTAGTTTTCGCCTGCGCAGGTGCTGGGAGAGATCGGATGTTGTGTTCACAGCAGTGGATAGTGGTTTCTGGCCTGGACATAGTTTGTGCTTTACTGTCACATTCTTGTCCTTTCGCACAACAGATTTGAAGTAATGTCCGTCTCTCTTCCCCTCAAAAAGTTGTAGACTGCTCTGCCAATTTTGTTGTGTCTCCTGCATGAATTTTGGCCAAAGTCATGTGACGAGAAGTCAGTTGATTTTTGTGCAGGCCTGCACTATTAGGAACCGTCATTACTGGATTTAGGAACAGTAACATGTTGCATCACTGTGTTAGTCAAATGTAATGTGCCTTATGTGTTACTTTGTGCTGTGTTACCCCCAGCACTGCTCTGAGTACATGTGTAATGACAAAGGACACACTTTTTGGTGTAAGGAACAAGATTATATGAAAAAGTTGTCATGTCTTGTTATTGACTCCTGTGATATTAGATTATAGAGCTGGAAATATGGCAGACGTTTTCATGCTGCATGATAGTCAAGATATTTATTTTTTCTGACATCTGAGCAGTTGAAACAAAGTAGTGCAACAAAAAACTATCAAAAACTATGAATCCAATTGTTCATAATGAGAACTTCACACATTTAAACTGGACTAATTATGTCATATGTGTAATTATATATGTATAATTGAATATGCACAGTTATACTGAGTAGGTTGAGAAAGTCTCCTCTGTGTGTAGATCCTGGGATCAGTGACGTCTCCGTTGCGGAGGGCCATCCTGCACTACGCTGTGAGGAGGAAACAGGCTGAGCTGAGCAGCGGAATAGTCAGAAACAACAGTGTGTGGGACAGACTCGTCTTCAACAAGATACAGGTCGGTCGCTCTCGCTAAAAATCATAGTGGCAGATATTGATTTATTATCTAGATTTAATTTTGTGTTATCTGACAACCTTCATCTCATCTGTACACAAGACTGATTAATTAGACACTGGTGCTCTTTTTGGCTGTTTGGGACGCATGTCTGACAAATATTTCTCTCGCTCTCACCCTCACTGTAGGCCAGTCTTGGGGGGAATGTACGGTTCATCCTGACTGCGTCTGCTCCGATCTCCCCCACTGTCCTCTCCTTCCTCAGAGCCGCGCTGGGCTGCCTGGTAAGAAGATTTTCTCTTGTGTTTTAGGCCTGAATATGGACAAAAACTAGGACTGTGGTTAAATCACTTTGTGAAGACCCTTGCAATATATTAAAATGCATTGGATAAGCAATAATGTGGCATTGCCTGCATTGTTCTAAACAAAAAAAAATCTTTTAGGGTTACATTAATACTGCAAACACCTACAGAACTGGAACTGTGAGTGTTCAGTTAAAAATGATTGTGATTAGCTTGATAGGTTTTTAGATATTGTAGCCTTCTGTTACATCAGTGTTTCAAAAGTTAACATTGTGATAATGCGTAACCAACACTGTTATGCATCCCTGCTGTGTATGCATGGGTATATATTAAAGATGTGCTTCCCAAATAATTTAGAAATTCTGGTCTAAAATATTTTGTAATATAAAATACAGCATCGGCCAGGATCAGTGAAGGCCTGTAGACTTGTTTTTTGGGTGATTGCACTGATGTTAACACCTGCTTATTTTATATATTATTCAAAACTAGCTGTGGGAAGTCTGTAGATTTAGGTCTGTAGGTGTTGTGTGTTGAATGAGTAAGGAAGGCTGCTTCAGATGAGCTAATAAGCTAAACTACAGCTAACAAGTACAACTTTAACAAACTAACATGACACATCGTTCACTGAGGAGTAAACACCTCATGGAGAAGACAATGAGTCTCTATCAAGTTCCAGAGAAATATCTTTTCATTGTTTCTTGAACAAGCTAACATTAGCTAGAGCAGGCGTGTCAAAGTGGGGACCTTCCAGGCCAAAATGCTGTGGGGATCAGCGTTTACTTTCTTCTTATGCCCTTGATAATTAGCTGATGAGCTGAATCAGCTGTGATTTCAGTATTTGAACGCTGGCACCTTGAATGGTTAACTGAGTACTCGAGTAGCTGAGCACATCCATGGTATATATGTCTGCAATGGATGCGACTAGAACAGTGCAGTGCAGTGCTCACTATGCTAGTATAGCAGGGATAACGGGCTTAATGAATGTGCTTGTTTGAATGCCTTTGCAGATTTTTGAAGGCTATGGTCAGACCGAGTGCACGGCTGGCTGTACCTTCTCTATGCCTGGAGACTGGAGCGCAGGTAACACTAACACCCATCAAAACCTGTATGAATGATTAGGAATGAACGATTTGGGGGAAATATCTAATGGCAATTTTCTGATTAGTTTTTCCATATTTTGAATATTTTCTATACAATAGGGTTCAGGCTTATTTTTGCCAAGTACACCAGAATATCCACTTGTTCTAGCTTGAGGCTTGACCCCTGAATGTAGTCTGCTGGACAGCCAGTAAGTTGTGGTTGTGAGGTCACAACACATAGAGGTGTGGTTGCCTATAATTGATCTAACTCATCTGCAGGCAGTTCACAAGCTCTGAGTTATGTTAAAACTTAACCTACATTATCAAAACTGTCTTATAAAAATTTCAGCTCTCACTGAAATTGCAATTTAGATAAAACGATTCATCTTTCAGCCCTATACATGATGATATTCTGAGAGAGAGAGACTGGTGCAAGCAGAGAAGTATCATCGAACTCTCCTCAGGCTGGTTGAATATGTTCTAGTTAGTAATGTTATTAGTGTGATTTTGCTGTAGTATTTCAGTGTAATTACTTAATTAATCGGTCATGAACAAATGAACCCCAGTTACTGACAGTTACTGTACTGACAGGTTTGACTCTTCACTACATCTTTTTCACATTTGTTTCCAGAGTCAGAAAGTGGCAGATATCATAATAAAAAAAAGTCTCCTCTTAAAAAAAATATGCTTATATATTTGTGTTTATAAACACAAATGTGGTGTCAGTTGAGTGTTTAGAATCTGTGCTTTCTACAGAATTTCTCCACTGTTCTCACTGAGCGTTGTCAGAAATAATTCATCTAAAATTAAAACATTGCTTTTATCAACAATGATAACTGTGACTGTGTGTTTGAGACTGATGCAGTGTGTTCAATTGTGTGTTTCAGGCCATGTTGGAGCTCCTCTTCCCTGTGCCAGGGTGAAACTGACCGACATTCCAGACATGAACTACTACGCCAAAAATGGAAAGGGAGAGGTAAATAATAAAAAAAAAAAAAAAAAAAAATCAGTCATCTCTGTGAAAGTCACAGGAAGGGATCTATAGTTAGGGTTAGTTTAATGGACAAATAAACTGTTATATAAACATCTGTGTGTGTGTGTGTGTGTGTGTGTGTGTGTGTGTCAGATCTGTGTTCAGGGACCCAGTGTGTTTCAGGGTTACCTGCACGATCAGGAGAGGACGGCAGAGGCTCTGGACAGTGAGGGCTGGCTGCACACTGGAGATGTGGGACAGTGGTTGCCGGTGAGTGAAGAACACACAGTTCAGAAATAGAGCAGTGGGGTTATTGGGTTCACCGCTCAGCACCTTAAATGCACTGATAAAGGTTTGGGGGAAACTTTTATTAATGTTTTTACAACACATGAGCTTGTTGTTTTGGCTGTTTCGAACAACATATTAGACTATCCAGATTTCATTTTGCAGATAAGATGTCCTCTAGTCTAGTTTCACAAGCTTCTGTCTATCATCAGAGAGGTTGGAGCTTTACAATCCATAATCAAACAACAAACTACCTACTTCAGAAAGAAGGGGCCATTTGACTAGCAAGCAAAGTGACCAGCCACATACTATTAGGGATTTAATGGCAGGTAGTTTTCAAAACAGCAACAAAAACAGACCAATGAGAAACATCTCATTTAATGAGGACATCTCACTTAAAGGCACTAAATACATCAAAGAAAATTCTTTTAATAGAAGAAACTTTTTAGGATGGGTTGCTGTAAACTTCACTAACTTTTCTCATTTCAGTTACTATATTGCTCCAAAATTCATGGCCAGTTTAGCATGTGATAGATTTCAGATGCTCATCAGAAGTTGATTCTTTGGTGGAGTGTCTGAGTGTCCTCAAACGTTTGACATTGTAGGACTATTATCTACTTTTATAAAAATCATTTTTAATTCAATCAGAATTACATAACATGCACATAACATGGCTGTCGTCTGCTCTGTTAGAACGGGACTCTGCAAATCATAGACAGGAAAAAGCACATCTTTAAACTGTCCCAGGGAGAATACATCGCTCCCGAGAAGATCGAGAACGTCTACATGCGCTGTGTACCTGTGCTGCAGGTGTTTGTGCATGGAGAGCATTTACAGGTCAGCTCATAGATGGACACACATTAACGGCATGTGTTAGAATCATTCTGTCTAACATTCGGTTACTGGGCATTTTCATTCACCAAAGTCTCCTGTTTGTCTGTTTTCAGTCTTATCTGATAGGTATTGTGGTCCCAGACCCAGAGGTGTTCGTTGGCTGGGTCAAAGGGAAAGGAATTGTGGGATCTTATGAGGAGCTCTGTCAGAATCCTGTGAGTTTTATAAGCATCATTATTGAACCTTTGTGCTGGTGTTTCTTGATGAATGGACCAACAGAAATGGCCCAAAATGACCTGGAATAAAATACTGATACATTAACATATTAAAGTTAAGAACATTTAGCACTTCTGACATCTGTCGTCATATCTGTTGTGTTTCTCTGCTTACTTGCAGGACGTGAAGAAAGCAGTGCTTGAGGACATGACAGCAGTGGGGAAAGAGGCAGGTCTGAAGTCATTTGAGCAGGTAAAACATGCACAATGTTAGTTATGTAGTTATAGGAAGTGTAGACCCACAAAATGTATGTTTGAGATGTTACTGCAGTTTGAGTTTATCTCTGTTAGAGTGTCTAAAGATGGAAGCCCTGAATTTACAAGGCTGAGTTACAGTTGCATAATACCTTTTACAGCTGTTTCCTTGTATTATTATATGTAGTCATTCATTTGCTAAATGCACTGCAAGAACAAATATTGGCGGATCATATAAAATAAATAATAATTAAATAATATAATAAAAAATTCACTGTGTAATAAGTGAACACAATTGTACATATTATACATTAATTATATGCAATTATTATTTGGAACCCACTCTGTTTCAGTCTGCATCCTGAGACGTTAAGTTTAAACAGTTGAGTGTAGATGAGAAGTGTCTCTGTTTAAAGGACTGGGTTAAAGTTCTATAACGGGTTCTTTAGAGAATAGAGCCCTGATAGGAAAGAGAAAAAATACCTATAAATAATATCAGCCAGTACAGTTTAGGCAGAAGTGAAAGGGACCACAACAATTTTATGACTGTCAGTTGTCAAATATAGTTGAAATATTAAATTCCCAATTATCAAATTTCTAAAACTCAAACGTAGTTTTCACAGGATTAGTTTTACATGTGGAAGTGGAATAATGTAATTACTATTTCTTTGTGATGTATTCATGCATCTCTACAAAAAATTGGCAGCTTTTACCTCCTATAAAACAAACCATAGAAATAATCTCAGGTTATATTATTCCTCTGCAATAAAATTAGCCATATAAATATTCCCAGGTTATATTAATCCCATGTTATACAATTAACCATAGAAATAATCTCAGGTTATGTTAATCCCATGTTATAAAATTAACCATATAAATAATATCAGATTATATCAATCCCATGCTATAAAATTTACCATAGAAATAATATCAGGTTATATCAATCCCATGCTATAACATTAACCATAGAAAATAATCTCAAATTATATTAATTCCATGTTATAAAAATAACCATATAAATAATCGCAGGTTATATTAATTCCATGTTATAGAATTAACCATAGAAAATCATCTCAGATTATATTAATCTCATGCTGTAACATTAACCATAGAAATAATCTCAGGTTATATTAATCCCATGTTATATAATTAACCATAGAAATAATCTCAGGTCATATTAATCCCATGCTGTAATTACCTCATTATATTAATGCAGTGCTATAAAATTTATCATAGAAATAACCTTATTTTATAATGATCCTGTTACAAATTTAACTTTAGAAATAACTCCATGTTTATGAGGAAAAACAATTAGATATTCATTTTTAGAAAGTCTGTTTCCATTCCACCACATTCCAGCGGAATAGCCATTAAGGGGTCTGCAGAAAGAGGCTACTGGACAGTGCAGCAGGTGGCCAAACTCTTACCATTTGTCTCTGTGTTTTCAGGTTAAGGACTTGTATCTGCACCCTGAGATGTTCAGTGTGAGTAACGGTCTTCTCACCCCCACCCTGAAGAGCAGACGAGTGGAGCTGTGCAAAGTCTTCAGCGAACAGATTCAACGGATGTACAGCAAAGCGGATTAGAGAGCCGGTACAGAACTTCACTATTAACCTTTTAGCTAAGTTAACAGTCGACTTCCTGCTGAACTTGGAATCGGTATGAAAACAAATTATGGCTCATAAGCTGTTGAACAAAGACCTCGGGGGACATGCGTGGTCAGTGAACTGTGGCTGTTAAACTATTTACACATTCAGAAGCATCCATTCATAGACGGTTGTCATCAATAAATAAACACCTGGTGGGTTGACAGATGAAACTCTGACTTTCTTGGCAAATATTCCCTAAAGTGTGGAACTACATCTGGTAAAGATGGAAATTCTAATCTTTAACCCCTAGAAGATGGTTAATGTCAGTTATAACAAAAGCATGTTATGAGTTTGTCCATTATTTCTCTGTTGTATCTTATTGAAACAAGAGAAATTGTCAAAACACAGATTTTAAACTTTGTTGATCCCGAATTTGTAAGTAGAAGCTGAAATATTTTTGTGACATGAATTTAATGAAAACATGTTTATAGTTTTGTTTTGCAGGTGGAAAAAACATCCTTTACATTTTTTACCACATTTTTCTTGAAACTGAAACTAATAGAAAACTGTCTGTGTAAATTCAGCCTTAATTTTAATTTTGTGACTGTGTAATTTCATGTAATTATATAATTACAAGTAAACAGTACAGCAAAATGACCATAGACTTCAAAGAATGTAGACTTCAATGAATGGATTTGTTCACCAGATATGATGAAAGCAAGCTGTAGTTTTATATGAATGATTTCCCACTCGCAGCTTGTTGAAGCAGGTAGCGAAACTTTCAGTATCACGTTTTAAGTAGGAGATTTTATTATGGTTTGAATGACCTAGTTTTTTTGTTGTGTACAGTCTTTTTCTGGGAGGAAAAAACATTTTGCCAAGTTTTTTCTTGAATGCTATGTGCCTGTAATTCCTTATGCAGTTACTTATTTACATGTGAATAGTATAGCAAAACAGTAAGAACGTCAACGGGTTGATATGTTTGTGAAACATTGTGCTGCTGTTAGAAAATCTCAATTATCATTTTTAAGTCCTTCACATAATTTGAAAATGCCTACCCTTTACATTGTGTGTAAATTTCATAATGAATGGACCAAAAGAAACGTTCCAAGTTACATGGAAAAAATTCTGGTTCAACTGACTTACATCAAAAGTAAGTTTTTTCCTTCTCTTGTAAACGGTACCATTTTGGATAGATGAGGTTTTGTCCAGACATCAGCGATTGTTTTTCATTCATCTTCCAAGCTGCTTGTTCTCCTGGGTTGCAGGGGTGTTAAGAGCCCCAGCGCTCACTGGACAGAAGGCAAAAACACTCAGGCACAGCCACTCCATCCCAAATTTGTGAAACATCATTTTGAACTTTATCCTGCTTCGCTTTTGTGTTCAGCCATCATTACTTGCACTAAGGTCCTTCAGGCAGAATTGAATAAGACATTGAGTAATGTTGTTACAACTCTGTCCACCGGATGTTTCCAGTAGGCATATGACAGTCAACTTTAGGTAGCTTTCACTAATATTTTGCGTTCACATTGCATATGTTTTCATTTTTCGTTTGTTTTTGAACAAAAAGGTCAGTTTCTCTAGTTTTATCAAAGGGTATTACAAAGTGAGTTTGCCTTATGTGTAATTTATACAGTGTGTATTATAAGCATGAACTGTAAATGTGCATGTTTTAAGCTGTACATAAACCAGCAGATAATGCACTATTACACAAACTGCATTCAAGGTAGTGATGAATAAAGATAATAAAACATCTGTGCATTTTAATCTGGAATATGTATCAGTCAAAATAGTGGTACAGTTCTTAAATAGTCTGAGCTAATCACTTTTAATCTCCCTTGGGAAATATTTTGGTGTGAGAAGCTGCTTCTAGGTCTTTGGATAAAAAAAAAAAGAAAGTTTCAGGTATTTTACTAATCAATTTATTTAAGGACTTCACAGGACAGATATAAAATGACCAATACAAATCTTACAAAGGTTTCAAAGGACTTGCCAACTGGGATTTCGGTCAACAAAAAAACAGAAAAGAAGTGACAGGCTGTTGTACTCAAGGTCTTAGCAAGAATGTACAACTGAGACTAAGTGGAATTCCACTAATGTTTCAAAATTGAATATGTTGAAGTGGCAACATAGCACGCGTGAAATGCTCTAGACTGAGTCAGAACTGTTCACCGTGGTGGTGATGGGAACCCGACGTCTGAAGAGACTAATGCCTCTGAACTCTCCCTCACAGAAAGGTATGAGTATGAATATCATCTGATACTTTGAGAAGATAGTGATTTTAATATCCAGTCATAGTAGAGATACATGGAGATGAATCTCTTTTGTACATATTGTGACCTCTTGTTATCATCAGCACCACTAAAGAAACCTGTGTTGTTAAGTTTCTCTGGGCTGCACATTAAACCACATTGAATGACAGTTCTTTTGAGAGGTGAACAATCCATACATTAGAAACATCGATGGAGTTCCCCATAACAGGCAGGTCTGCAAATCAGGAACATCAGAACATTCATTTAGCCAGAAGCCAAGTCCTGAGAGCACAAAACCAAACACTAAAGGCACGTAATTTAACATCATTTCAAACCCAAACATTACCAAATGACAGATGCGTCAGTGTAGCAAAATCAACATTGGGACGATTGTCATTACGTCTTTATATTTTGGCAAACGCGGATTATTCCTAGTTACATTTCCATACAAAATGAAGATGAAGATGCTTTCTTGATTGGTCCTGAACATAATCCAAAACTGTTATGGCTGTAGAAACTGGTGAATGCAGCAAAATAATATTTTTAAAGGCTATAATGTTTAAATGCACCACACACAAAGAACATCTACTAGGAACACAAAGGAAGTCAGTTTCTGTAAAGGCTGAAAGAACGGATGTTTTGTTTCTGACAGTAGAGGGCGCTACAGTACTGAGCAACTGATTTCAAGTACGTTCATGAACTACAATTTCAGACACTTCAGTTTAATTAACTTTAAGACAGCTGGACAACCTAAAGTGAATAAACACTGACTGAACACTTCACGTCTATATCAAACAAAGTTTTGTGTTGGTCACTTGAATATTTGTTGTGACCTTTATTGTGTCAGGGATATAAGTGTGGAATAAACCAGTGCTGTTATTGTACGCTGAACCAATTCAACATCATCTGAAATCATCAATCGGGTATAAAGTATATGCACAAATCCAGTGACGCTCTACTTAAAGATGATATTCTTTCATTTTCCAAATACTTTAGTTACATAAAAAAGGGAAGTCTGCTCCTCAACTCAGGTTCTTATTACATAGTGCATTTCTCAGATTTCTTGTTAGCTATAATATAACTGTAATCTAGGTCTGATCAGTAGGTCTAAAACTATAACAATGAAGATCTAAAGGAAATTCATTAGTCACCTTATCACTGAAAGTAGAAGGTACGGAATAAATAATTAAAATTCTACATCTACTCAACTGATCGTTCACAGTTCATCGGACAAGTGAGACTAACAATCATCTGACGATCAACAAACAACGCGTTTGGGAAAAGGTGTAAGAAAAAGAATAAACAGGCTGAACATTCACTTCTCTCAGTCGTCAGCTACGATGGACAGAGCACGCAACTCGTTTAGCTTTGTCTCGTTCTGCTGTTCCCTCTCTTCGTCCGTCAGGCCACCCTGATCAATCTGATCAGTCAACTCACTGAAGATCTTGTGCATCTCTGTGAAGTACACAACCTGAGAGAGAGAGAGAGAGAGAGAGAGAGAGAGAGATTGAGTGAAGGAATAGACAAGAGAGACAGAAAGAAAACACCCATCAGGAGACGAGTGAAAGAGTGAGAGAGAAGACAGATCAAAAAGGTGAGAAAAGAAAAAAAAGAAAAAAAAGCCATTAGGAGAAGAATGACAGAAAGAAAAGAGATAGATTAAAAACAGGCCAAGGAAAAAATGAGAGAAAAAGAAAGAAAGGATAATTGAAGAAAAGGGAGAGAAAAACAAATGAAAGAAAAAACATGCAGATAAAGAGAATGTGAGAGAAAGAAAAATGAATTAGAAAAAGAATGAAGGAAAGTGAAAAAAAGACAATGAGAAATTAGAGAAAGGAAAAAGCAAAAAAATGAAGGTATGACAATTATATATATATATATGAATGAGAGAGAGAGAGAGAGAGAAAAATGAAGACAGAGGGTTACACTGAAGATCAAATCAACATGTGGAACACGGCAGAAACCTCAGAGCTTCTAAAGTCAGAATTCAGATTTCCACAAAATAGAGAAAATATAAACACAGAGCTTTCAGAGCAGCTGACCGCTCAGCCTCCTGCTCTGATAATGACCTCACTAACCTTATCTCACTCACTCAATCATCATAAGGCTGCACAATGCATCATTTGCTCATCATTATTGTGATATTGGCCTTTGCAATATTCGCTATTGAGGAAGGTAGCAGTATGTAAACGAGCCTCTCTAACCAATACGAGTTTTGGGAAATCTGTACAAAATATTTAAACTTGGGTAAAAATAATGCAGGTAATCTGTGACCAAATCAACTATTTACCACTCTGCTTTATAAACTGCCTGACATATCACTAAATGCATTTATCACAGTTTGGTATTTTCTCTGCACAATATTTGGTATTTTTTTCTGAACAATAAGAAAACTTTTGTTATTCAATAAAATTGGCTAATCATTTTACATGGTCAGTACCAATAGAACAAATAAATTTTTATTATAATCTAAAACACATAAAACAAAAATATTAGTTATTAAATTTCTGATATCAAGTCAATCTACAGATCCTTGATATCGGTTGATATTGGTTGGGCCGCAGTGATACGAATGGTGATACGGTATTAAAGAGAGTACTCCTCGCTCTTGGGTGGTAGTGACCCCGTCTCTTCAGCTGCGTTTGGTGTGAGAGGGAGAGAGCGAGTGTCGGCTGAAAGCTTTTCTGACACGTCCCGCCCCTGCTCTTCCCCCGGCCCGTGAGTCAGGGGTCCCGCGAGAGACGCTTTGATGATTAATAGCCTTTAATCACATTACAAGACTCCAAGAGGAGTGGGCCGCCAATGAAAGCGCTGGGAAATACAGTGCAAACCCACACACACTCACTCAGAGCACAGATTTATTCATGCTACCGCTCACAGCGTACTGTACCTGCACACTCGCACACTTACTGTACGCTGTGCCACTCTGTGGCCCTTTTCTGTCAGATTAGCCAAGACAGGGACTGAGGACGCTGAATGGCTCTCAGTGGCATCTTAAAGATTTTTCTAAACCAATTTTCTCCTCAACGGAGACCTGGCCAATTCCAGCTGCTGGCTAGGCAGCCAGATGTGATCTCGTGAACATCTGGGGATAACCATGAGAAATTTTTGGCTACATGGGGACAAGAACGTAGACATAGAGTGCAAACAAAGTAAGTGTAAAATTTCTAAACCAAATCATCACGCTCAAAGTAGAAGGCAATGGTGCGCTTGTCAAAACTGTCAGACGCACAAGCCTGACAAAGAAAGCATTATCTCTTACTAGAGAAAACTGCTAGTTACAGTAGTATTTTGCTTGTGTTATCGCTTATACCCCAGATGTCAAGAAGGCTACAGGACCTCGGGGGCTGGGTCTATTGACCCTTGTTAATGGTAGATTTTGCCACAATCCGGCACCAAAACAGCAAATTTTCCCTGGGCGCGTTTCTGTATTACATCTTCTTCTTCTTCTTCTTCTTTCGGCTGCTCCCTTTAGGGGTCGCCACAGCGGATCATCTACCTCCATCTTGCCCTATCCACTGCCTCCTCTACTTTTACACCAACCATCTCCATGTCCATCTTTACTACATCCATAAACCTTCTCTGAGGTCTGCCTCTTCTCCTTCTACCCGACAGCTCAATCTCCAACATTCTTTGACCAATATATCCACTATTCCTCCTCAACACATGTCCAAACCATCTCAACCTGGCCTCTCTGTCTTTATCTCCAAACTGCTCCATCTTCTTCACTGTCCCTCTGATCTGCTCATTTCGTCCTTCTGTCACAGAAGGTCTTTTTCTACACTGTCCATTGCTCTGGATGGTTGACCCAAGATATTTGAAGTCATCCACCTTTACAACCTCTACTCCTGGCATCTTCACCTTTCCACCTGCCTCCCTCTCATTCACATGCATGTAGTCCGTCTTGTCTCTACTGACCTTCATTCCTCTCCTCTCCAGTACAAACCTCCACCTCTCCAGATTCTCTTCCACCTGCTCTCTACTCTCACCACAGATTACAATGTCATCTGCAAACATCATGGTCCATGGAGCCTCCTGCCTGACCTCATCTGTCAACCTTTCCATCACCATTGCAAACAAGAAGGGGCTCAAAGCCGATCCCTGATGTAACCCTACCTTCACCTTGAAACCATTTGTCACTCCAACTGCACACCTCACCACTGTCTCACTATCCTCATACATGTCCTGCATCACCCTAACATACTTTTCAGCTACACCTGACTTCCTCATAGAGTACCACAGTTCCTGTCTTGGCACCCTATCATATGCCTTCTCTAGATCCGCAAAGACACAATGTAGCTCCTTCTGACCTTCTCTGTACTTCTCTACCAACACTCTCAACGCAAAAACTGCATCTGTGGTGCTCTTTCTGGGCATGAAACCAAACTGCTGCTCACTGATCTGGACCTCTCGCCGTAGCCTTGCTTCAACAACTCTTTCCCATACCTTCATGGTGTGGCTCATCAACTTTATACCTCTGTAGTTACTGCAGCTCTGCACATCACCCTTGTTCTTAAAAATGGGGACCAGTACACTACTTCTCCACTCATCAGGCATCCTCTCACTCTCCAGGATTTTGTTAAACAACCTGGTTAAAACGTCCACTGCCTTCTCTCCTAAACATCTCCATACCTCCACAGATATGTCATCTGGACCAACAGCCTTTCCATTCTTCATCCTTTTTAAAGCTGCCCTCACTTCCAGATCCACTATCTCTCCCCCCGTTGTCCTCCCCTCTCTCTCGTTTTCCTCATTCATTAGTTCTTCAAAGTACTCCTTCCATCTACTCAACACTCTCTGTTCACTCACTAGTACATTTCCCTCTCTATCCTATATCAGCCTAACCTGCTGTACATTCTGTCCAGCTCTATCTCTCTGTTTAGCCAAACGATACAAGTCCTTTACTCCTTCTTTACTGTCCAGCCTCTCATACAGCTCATCATAGGCCTGAGCCTTTGCCTTTGCTACCATCACTATGCGACTAGCCTCACAGTAGTCCTGCCTACTTCCTTCATCTCTCTGGTTATCCCACTTTTTCTTAGCTGCCTTCTTCTTCTGAATACTCACATGGACTTCCTCATTCCACCACCAACTTTCCTTGTCTTCTTTTCGAAACATCCAACACATTTTTGCCAGTTTCTCTCACCACCTTAGCTGTAGTTTCCCAGTCTTCAGGTAGCTCCTCACTGCCCCCAAGGGCCTGCTGCAATTTTTCCCTGAACTGCCTGCAACCATCCTCCTCCTTCAGCTTCCACCATCTAATCTTTGGTTCTGTCTTCACTCTCTTCCTCTTCTTTCTTTCTAATCTCATTCTACAGACAACCACCCTATGCTGCCTTGCTACACTTTCCCCTGGTACCACTTTACAATCTCCAATCTCCTTTAGGTGGCATCTCCTGCTAAGGATATAATCCACCTGTGTGCACCTCCCTCCACCCTTGTCACCCTGTGTTCTTCCCTCTTCTGAAAATACGTGTTCACCACAGCCATTTCCATTCTCTTTGCAAAATCTACAACCATCTGACCTTCCGCATTTCTGTCTTTCACACCATACATACCCAGCACCTCTTCATCCACTCTGTTCCCTTCACCAACATGTCCATTGAAGTCTACACCAATCACCAATCTTTCTTCTCTAGGGACACCATCTACCACTTCATCCATCTTACTCCAAAATTCCTCTTTCTCCTCTAACTGACAACCAACCTGTGGTGCATATGAACTGACCACATTCAAAATTACACCATCAACCTCCAACTTCACGCTCATGATCCTGTCACTCTCTTTACATACAGAACACTTTTCACAAGCTGTTCCTTTAGGAGTATCCCTACTCCATTTCTCTTCCTCTCTACACCATGATAGAACAGTTTGAATCCACTTCCAATGTTCCTGGCCTTGCATCCTTTCCATTTGGTCTCCTGGACACACAGAATATCTACCTTCCTTCTCTCCATCATGTCTGCAAGCTCTCTGCCTTTACCAGTCATTGTCCCTATGTTCAGAGTCCCTACTCTAACCTCCACACTCCTGCCTTTCCTTCTCTCTCGCTGCCTTCTAACCCGCCTTCCTCCTCTCCTCTTTGATGGTCTTCGACCTACAGTAGTCCAATTTCCACCGGCACCCTGCGGGTCAACAGCACCGGAGGCGGTCGTTGTTAACCCGGGCCTCGACCGATGCGGTATGGCAATCATATCTGTGATCCGCATGATAGTTTGGCACAAGTTTTACGCCGGATGCCCTTCCTGACGCAACCCTAACCATTTATCTAGGCTTGGGACTGGCACCAGAAGTACAGAGTTCACCCCTAATGGCTGGATTGCGTTTCTGTGTTACATAGAATGACCATATTTTGCTTTCCAAAAAAGAGGACACTGGTTAGAGAAAAGTGTCAGAGGCAGACTACAGAAAGCAAATGTCAACATGAAAGCAAGGCCAAAGCCATATCATTACAAGATCACATCTGACCAAACCAAGTAAGTTTACTGCACTGTATGTAACCAAGTTGGGAAGGCCAGGACGTACTTCTTCAGAGTCATGTGAAGAACCACTGCATCTCTTCAAACTAACACTAATGCAGGTCCACTGGACAACTCAATGCACTTGGAGATCACTAACTGCTAACTTTGTAATGTCAGCTAACAGATGCCAATATTGGCTAGCATCATGCTAAACGATGGGGGAAGAGGGAGGATCATCCTTCCCTGTCAGCAATGCTCTCATGGACTCCCGGCCACGGATGGTTGTGCATCGCTGACAGTCAAACTTGTGATCTCCCAACACCATCACTCAGGAGCCCCTTAAAGAAATAATCTGCCAAAACAAAGAGATTTAAGCAATTTCCCCCAGATGTAAAGAATCAGTAAAGACAAGTTTTCTCTCTTAGTTTTGCACTGGAGCTATGAGGCTAATGTCGCAATGACCATGGAAGCTCATGCACTGATTAGCATTGCGCATAATGCATGCCTAAACTAAACATATTTATTAAAGCCTAAGAACATTGCATAGCTAAAAACAGTAGCAGCAGCCATCTTGAAGCCTGGATTTTGTCTGTTGTCCATTTTTACAGATACTATTACTGTGTCAGAAAACACAAACACATCTGTTTGAGATTACTCAACAATTTGACACTGTTTGCAGCAAGTTACTTGTTATATCAGCCTTGTAGCTTCAAGCTAAAAAAGCAAACTTGACTTGACATGCCAAAAATGACTACGTTTAGGGTGAGGGGATTTCTTTGTGAGTGAACAAAATCTCAGTGAACAGAGTTCAGACTTAAAAAGCTTTGTGAATGAATGATACGGCGAGGCTTTTCTCCTGTATAACCTTTATACACAATCATTCACTCACCAAACAACTTCCTCAGCCCTCCAACTCAAACACCAATCCATTTTTTTTTTTTTTTGCAGGAAGTAGGACCACTGCACACCAATAAACATTTTTGGATGTGTGTTAGTAGGCATCATCATTTATCCTGGCCAGAAGTCAAACGGTCGTCTGTCTTTGCTTATTATCCCGAGCTGTAATCAGGAGATCACTCGGAGCCGGTGCCATTCTGTGATCTAGAGAGACCAGTTCCTGCCCAGGGTTTGCTCGAAGCGGATACTGCTCTGTCCTGTTTATGCGCCTAACTGCCGCTCCCTCACCACATCAAGACTGGCCTGACGGGCCGTTTACAGGGCAGCACGTGGGAGCAGCACAGGGAAACAGGGGGCTAGCGGACAGGACCTTCATACGGCCTAAAAGACTGACGAAGAAGGATGGTGCCCCACACGGGTGCCAAAGGGGCTGGCTGTGGGCAACCGAGTGCAATCCTACACATATATACATTATGTCAGTCTACACCTACAGCCTTTGCTTAAAATATTTACAGCATGCTCATAAATTCCACAAATTACTTTTTGTAAATGTATGAACGTTTAAAAAGCAAAGACAAGTTAACGTGAACCTCGGCTATCGGATATTTAAACCGTCGTGGTCAGCAGTAGCTATTACACACAGGGTTGATTTCCTGGAAACAGATTACAGCCACAACAGCGCCACAGCCACCCCAGGATTAGCACAGAGTTTACTAACACGCAGCACAGTAAACGGATATGCAGTACGTTTCAGTGGGGGCGCTGTTTTTATTCAAAATCCTTTGTTGTTATAGTACGAAAAACTGGCCCGCAAGCTGTGGTAACTGTATCTGCACTGTTATTTCATTCAGCAGATTTTTTCATTTAAACTGTGATGTTTAAGCTTCCCCTTGTTTTGCTGATCTTCCTGTGTAATGTATTTTGAGACTTTGGGGTTAAAATTAAAAATGTTAGTTACATAAATTGAGCAAGATTTCATTTGCTCAGAAAAAAAACACTTATTTTACTGCAATTACTAATTATATTTATACAATTAAAATAAATGTTATAGGTCAATGTATGTTTAACCATTCCTATACTCTCCTCCTGTCAGCCCAGTATTATTTGTAGTTGTCTTCCAATATGGTTTAATAAATCAAAACTTCATTATGTTAGTGAAATGGAATGAAATCTATGCAAAGGCTGGAAGTATCAATGAGAAATCTGGAATCAAACATTGTTCTTCAAACTAGCCAAAACTAGCAAGAAAGCAACTACTACTTTTTATCTTACTTTTTATAATAATTGTAATAGTGATTTTACCCCTGGTCAAATGACGTTTTGTTGAAATACGTGAAAATAAGTGAACATATTCTCTACAGAGCACACATCTGCACATTTTAATACACAATTACTGTTTATTGCTGAATTTAACAATCAAACTTGTGTCAAAGTTATGTTAGATTTTTTATAATATGTTAAAATAGAAACTATTCACCAAACTTTCCAGATGCTATATTTAAGTGTGTTCTCTGTAGAGGATGTGTTATTTATATATAAATTCAGTTATACAAACACAAAATACAAACACAAATATACATACAGTAAAACACAGAAGCATTAGAAGAATACATTTAGAACATAGGTATAAATCCAGCCATCACATGGATAACACACAGACACAGCAATTACAATGTATTGTTCATTTATTTGCAATAATTCTAAGATTAGTTTTCCTGAGCGCAAAAAAAAAAAAAAAATCATGCAACCCAAGAGGATAAGCGGTTTAGAAAGCGTGTGTGTGCGTGTTTGGATGAATGGCTTTATAAATCACAGATTTTTGGATCCTTTTTACACAACATTTTCAACAACAGACTGTTAAAAAGGTGTTTGTGCTGAAGTCTATGACTGTAACCTAGTGGACCAGAGAGATGAGTTTTCTCTAAACATCTCCTAAACACACACACACACACAAACAGACATGGGAAATGTGTGCGGATGTAAAGTAGTGTGCAAAAGTCAGAGACCAACGTTGATGCTATTAAGTACAAGTTATTTTCTCAATTTTGGGGTGGGGGGGTTGGGGGGGGGGGGTGAACATTTGCAGAAAACATTTAACATAAAATTACACAGAAGTGAAACTAAATCCATCACATTTTTCAGTTCTCAGAGGATCCACCCTTTGACCTTTTTGTGAGACTTGCTTCATTTTACAAAGAAATCTGTACGGCTGTTTTCCCACACCTACAAAGTTCAGTCTTATAAGTTGGCTGCATTTTCTGTTTCTCACGATCCAAATAATCTAAACACATTCCATGATATTTATAATCTATTCTCTGTAACAGCTTCTTGAACACATGGTTTCAGACCCACAACACGAAGTTGTTTTCTCACAGTGGAAGCATGGACAGAAATCCACAGGTGGTTTTTTTTTTTAGGTCTGAAGCAAGAGCAGAGCTTGATTTTCTCCTATCAAAGAAAGACGAAAGTGCTGGGCTACCAGGAAAGACCTGGGCTACCAGGTCTTACATGGTTGTGGGGAGACTCTTACTCTTTAGCTCTGGAAACTTTTCCCATTAACTTTGCCCTTCTTTATGCAAGCGGATTATTATTACTTATTCTTACACTCAGAAATCTCTTAATAACTTGTACTTAGTGGTCATTTTGACTAGAAGTGAACTAAATGAAGGATGGCCTCTTACTTCTGCACAGCACTGTTTGAGCTTATGTTCGTTCTGTGTTCATCCAGTTGCCAAAGAAGAGTGTGTGATGTGGTGTATCTCCCCCTCTAGTGAAATGGTTGAGGGCAGTTTCTATCTGTGTACAGGCAATCTCTCAACTGTGCTTGTATGAGTCAGCAGGATGAGGAGACGCAGTACAAGTAGATCTATGAGTCAGAGTGTGTAAGATGTGTCCATCGAGGACTGGGGGAACGAACACACACACACACACACACACACACACACACACACACACACACACACACACACACACACACACACACACACTTTGACCACTCCACTCTGTCCTGCTCAAGCCCCGCTTGCTGATCACTGCAGCACATGCGTGTTTGGAGAGTTGAATAGAGAGTCTAAATACAGTAATGTGTGATGGAGTCTCTGAGGCCCTCCTACACTCTGCCTCTTTAACATAGTGATTCTCCTCTCTCCACTGATGTGCTATTCATACCTCTCATAGCTTAAGTACTGCTCTGTGTGTGTGTGTGGGGGTGTAAGAGGTAAGCTACTCCTTGCTACTGATATGGCTAGTTGAATGAGAACGGGTCGTCCGTAGGGCCTTTTTCTCTGAAAAACCCATCAGTAACACCTAACCACTCTGGGGGAGTCTAGCACATAGCTCGGACACAAAGGCCAGCCTGCCACGTCCTAATGTAATCAAAAAATCAGAATTAGCGCTAATAGGTGACTATTCTGGGCACTTTTGGTCTTGTAAATCTTGAGGAAAAAAAACTCTGAAAACATGACTTTAGACAATCGCAATAGTTTAAGTTCATTAATAACAAGATCTGAAAGCACCTGCCTCACTGGAGCAAGGCAAGACCAGCAAGAGCAGGCAAGACTGGCAAATTAACACCCTGCTGGACACAATGTCTATAAAAAAGTACCTATATTGGTAGAAGTACCTATAAACTTTTAATTAAACTTCAGTGTAATTTCACAGAAAGTGTGGAAGAACATTTTGGAATGCAAGTTGTGCTTCAGAACTCTTCTCCAAGTAGATGAATAATGACATTCGCAAGTGCATTGAAAAGAATATTCAAAGTGAACTCAGCGAAAAATCTTATATGGTCATTGCATATAAATGTTGACTTTGCAACTGAGACCTAAACATAGAGTGCAACCCTCTTTTGGAGCCTGTGCATGTGATGTTAGTATATAAAGACGTATGATGTGTCCACCAGCAAAATCTGACCCAACGCCTCTGACCTTTACATTTTTACATCAGGCTTTATAGGGTCACACATCGCACACTGTATTTTAGCAAGTTCTTTTTCTTGTAAATGCAGCTGTAAATATTGTCATGCTGTGATAGGAAAGAGACCGCCTCCTTTAACTAGCTCAAGTTTTATGCAAAATACAGCTGGTTGCTTTAGAAGGTGGCAGAGAAGCAAACACTGAGCATTATGAGGCAAAATTGCACCCAAATAAAACCTTCTTCCAGATTTCTCATGTACATTTTTACAGATGTAAATGTAAATTTTTAAAGATATACCAAAACAAAGAAAGCTAGCTAACTAGCTAACCATTTTTCTGACGACAAAGAAACTGAACACAAAGGCTTCATAATTATGACTTTGCAAGCAGGACTATCAGCAAGAGAGGAAGCCCCGTTTCATCTGCTGTGAGCTGAGGCATCTGACCCCGTACTGTGCAAGCAGCCAGCACAGGCAGCCCTCTTCTCTCCTCTTACAGTCCATTCAGTCCCTCCTACTCTCGCTCTGCTCTGACAGTAAGGCGTCTTTGTCAGTCGCGGTGAATGCACCCTGAGTGATTCACACTAGCTTGCTCGCTAATCAGATTACACTGACGGGGACCTAATAGGACTCAAAATCCACGCTAATGCAGGAAAATCGCAAAGCAGTTAGTTCTCTT
Source organism: Pygocentrus nattereri (assembly GCF_015220715.1). Classification (NCBI taxonomy): domain Eukaryota; kingdom Metazoa; phylum Chordata; class Actinopteri; order Characiformes; family Serrasalmidae; genus Pygocentrus; species Pygocentrus nattereri. The sequence continues at coordinate 9,953,501 of NC_051239.1, forward strand.
TTTGAGCTTTCCTGACCTGGTAAAGTCAGAGGGGAAGGGATGGATTTGGTGGACAGGCCGTGAGACCTCATATGACTCCCTCCGTCTTTGGAGCTGCGAAGATTAGGCTGGTTTTACGTACAACCCCAGCAAAGCAGCATCCACAGTCCACAAGCTATTAACCCATAGAGGATGCAGTTAATCACCACGTACCATCTTATTTCTCGCTTGTATCTCTGGATTTAACAATTTCAATAAACATAATTTGTGTTTGTAAGTGGATGAAGAGACATTCAGGGCACCCCTGGTCAATGACATGTTTTGGTGAGTTTCTAAGTGAAAGTAAATTAGCACATCCTCTACAGCCCATGTATCAAACACAAGGCCCGCGAGCCAGATCAGGCCCGCAAAAGTATTTAAATTTTTAATATTTTAAGTATTTGCCTAAAATGTAAAAGTCTACTAGCAGTGCCAGTATTTCACTGCTGAATTTATTGTGTATTGTCAACAAACGATGGCCAGTTCGGGTTACAGCACAACATTAATTAAAATGAAATAACTTTTTTTTCTCTGGTCCACAGATTTGTTGAGACTTTGTTAAAATATTGTCCTTTTAGTGTTTGAGTATAACTCCCCTGCTCTACAGAGAACAAACTTAAATACGGAATTTTTCCGTAAATGTTGAATGTTCTATTTGCAGTTCAACTTAACTGACAAAAATATCAAACAAAACTTTTGCAAAGGCTCTATATGTTTGTTTTCCCCCCCATTACATTAAATTCAGCAAATAAACAGTAACTGTGCATTAAAACTTACAGAAGTGTTATTTTTACTAAGAAAATCAGCATAATGTCATGTGACCAGGAATGTTCAAACTTTAGCATACAACTGTATCTCATACACACAATCATTAACTGGAACATGCAGTCATGGCTGCTATCACTGGACCACAGTAATGAAAATGACTATTTCTGAAGCATGGACAGTTTCCAGTTTTCATGTTCAGGTGAAAATAGTGTTAAAGGAATAAACACATTCTGATGAAGCTTCTTGTCCACTGATATAGCTAACAACATGCACTGCTCTTTAAAAAGAATAAAATCCCTTTTTAGGGAAAATTTGAGAAAATTTCACAAAAGGTCCAAATGTCGACAAGACTGTCTCACAGCGCTGGTAATAATACATTTAAATAGCACCGAAATAAGAGGAGGAAGTAATAATTTTAGACTACATAGAGTTAGAGAGGAGAACACTATGACTGAACCTTCCACCCACACTAGAGCAGCTCTTACTGCTCAATCATGTAAACATGTTAAAAACAAGGTATTTTTTTCAAAACTTCAAGAACATTATGTCTAGCAATACTGATACACACAGACACAGTCACAAGGTTATAACTGTGTAAACTGTGTGACGTATTCTTCCACTTAAAGGGGAAGTCCACTGATTTTTCAAAATTTGCATTCATAATTCACTCATTAAGATGAGAACCAAGTCATACAGAGGGATTTGATGTAAAATGCTCCATTCAAGAGAATCTCACTCAGAAACTCACTTTTTCACAGTGGTGTTTATGGGAACCAGATGCCCAAAGAGTTCAAATGCCTACTGACAAAGTCTTCACATGAAAAGACTATGAATTTGCTGCCTGATGTCTGAGACATTGTTTTACAATAGTTCTGAGAAGAGCCTGTACTAAAAATCCATTTTCCAAGCCGCTTGTACTAAAAATGTTTTTAAAAAACAATTTCTTTCAAATTGGTCACTAATCTATTATTATCAACCACAGAAAACGTACGTGCAGGTTCAGTGATGATTTCAATGGTAACAGAACAGGCCAAATTTAATTTCTTGTGCACTGAAACATTTCACATCAAATCTCTGAATGAATCTGTTTAGATCTCTGCAAAAATTTTGAAAATATGGTGGAATTCCCTTTTCAAGTTCATCAATAGTGAGACTGAATGTAGTGTGTAGTACACACACACACACACACACACACGCAAAGTAAGCCAAACTTCCTGAAGAGTCTGAGCTAAAGCAGGATTGTGGGGGTTAATCACATTACAGACAGGAGGAGGGCAGGGAGTGTGTGTGTGTGTGTGTGTGTGTGTGTGTGTGTGTGTGTGTGTGAGAAGGAGACAAAAAGAGGGAACCGTGTGAGCACAACATTTCTATGAGGTTGTCAGGGTTAATCACATTAGATCTGGGTGGAGAGAGTGAGTGAGGATTACTGGGAGAGAGAGAGAGAGAGAGAGAGAGAGAGAGAGAGAGAGAGAGAGGGAGAGGAAGAGAGAGGGAGAGGGAGAGGGAGAGGGAGAGAGAAAGAAGAGACAGATCTTGGCACAAGACGTGATCTCGAATGTCTGGAAACCACCTTGAGAAATTGTGGGATAATGTGGGTGGGAAAGTAGACTTAATGTGAGAAATTTCTTAATCAATAAAGCGTCTCGTGAAGGTGGAGCTCAACGTAGGGGACGATGGTGAGCTTGTCACCGTTATCCATCGTTAGCCCATGGATGTGATGTAAATTAGCTGAAAAGTCCCCCCCAAAAACTCCAGTTAAGCATGTAGGTGTGAGTCATGGGTGGAGAGATCACTACATAGGTAAAACTAAGTATTCGCTCAAACAGTTCCATTTGCTAATAACAGCATTTTTAGTAAACCAGCTCACTTTGCTTGTGTTAGCGACTGTACTCTCCATGTTAAAAGTGCATGGATGGGGCAACCATCTAAGTGTTGGCCCTCTCATAATTGGCCAACAATCAGCCCTGCGATGGACTGGCGACCTGTATCCTACGACCCGTATCCTGCCTTCTGCCCGATGATAGCTGGGATTAGCTCCAGCACCCCCCGCGAGTCTGAGGGAGAAGCGGCTTAGAAGATTGTGTGTGTGTGTGTGTGTGTGTGTGTGTGTGTGTGTGTGTGTGTGTCCAACAAATCATAAGCAGTCAGGGTATCAATCACTGAACACCTTAGCGAGTCGTCAGAGGAACGTTCTGATAATTCTGCATACAGCATGAACACTGAACACTCTCTTTTATGTCATTAAATATAAGTTAATCATGTTGATTTATAGTTTTGCACAGTGTAATATGCAGGGGATCTTGTGTGAAAGAAAATTAAATTAAAACAAGAAGGTGAGATTATCTGATAGAGGTAGATCAAATTCATTCGCATTTAAAGATGTTTCTATAACAAACAAGGTGATATAGGGCTGTAATAATGTGAATGAAGCTTTTTAATTTAGTCTGTGAAATAACTACAAAAAAATAGATCTGTGATAGAAACATCTGTGATGACAACAAAGAACCTTGTCCACATGTGATATATGACATTTTCTTGCACTGCTGACTTTCCTTTTAGTGTATTCATTTAAACAACAGGATCTGAAAAAGGAATGGAGGGACAGACAGAGGGAATTGTGGCCTGTACAGTGACCACTGGGCTGCATTCTTATGTTTATGTGCTTTGCTTCAACTCTCTCTCTCTTACTCACATTAAATGGGTGCACACAACATGCGCCCCCAGCCTCAGTCCCACTCACCTGCACTCCGCTGAGTCTCGAGGCTGAGCTGGAAATAGCTGATCTATGGTCTCTGTGTCTGTGTGTCTCACCTGTGCTCGAATGAGAGCCTCGAAGCTGGGCTGAAAGTAGTCGATGCGGCTGTTGTAGAATTTGGGCATCTCTTCCAATAGCTGCTTATTCTTGGCTTCAAAATCCTCCCTGACTGGCCTCAGCTCCTCACGAGCCTAAAACAGACACACACACACACACACACACACACACTCTTTAGCTACTACAACAAGAGCAGGTTTTCAGAGCATTCCTGAGAGGTTTGTCATTAGAATAACATTAAGGAACTAAATACCATTACCCTGAATAGGATGTGGAGGCGGTGAAGACGAGAGATACGTGTGATGCAATCAGAGAGAGAGAGAGAGAGAGAGAGAGAGAGAGAGAGAGAGAGAGAGAGAGAGAGAGAGAGAGAGAGAGAGAGAGAGACAGACAGACAGACAGACAGACAGACAGACAGACAGACAGACAGAGAGAGAGAGAGAGAGAGAGAGGAATAAAAGAAAAAATGAGAGGGAAAAGACAGAAAAAAGGAGAATGAATGAGAGAAAAAGGAAAAAGAATGAGCGCATGAATGTAAGGGCCAGAAAGAAGACAGAGGCCAGAGTGAAGGAGAAAGAGAGAAAAAAGGAGAGAGCAAGGGAACAGGAGAAAAAATGAGCAAGCAAGAGAAACAGAAAGAAAGAGATGGAGGAGGAAGAGAGAAGTATAATGAAGACAGAAAAAAAATCAAAAAGCGAGCAAGAACGGACGAGACAAAGAGAGAATGAAAGAGAATGAGAGTTTGAGAGAGAGAGAGAAAGAGAGAGAGAAAGAAAGAAAGAAAGAGAAAGACAGAAAGAAAGAAAGAAAGAGAGAGAGAGAGAGAGAGAGAGAGAGAGAGAGAGAGAGAGAGAGAGAGAGAGAGAGAGAGAGAGAGAGAGAGAGAGAAAGAGAAAGAAAGAAAGAAAGAAAGAGAGAGAGAGAGGGAGAGAAAGAAAAAGAAAGAGAGAGAGAGAGAATCTTAGAATGGAGACCTTTGGTAGAAGGTGATGTGTTCCAGGCACATGAGAGAAAATATATGTGAAAAACAAACACATATTGTTGGCATTGCTATACTTTTGAAGACTTTCACGGACTTCTGCAGTACTGTGACCAATACTACACCTATGACTACACCTAAACCTTACCTCATCCTCATCAACCAAAACACAATCTTACTGCTCATTTAGTTTAGTTTGAAATGTTAAAATGGCCACACTCCACTCTCTCACTAAGTGCTGAAGACAAGCACCCGTATACACAAACACATCTTACATACATATAGCACTTTATCTGCTGCTTGTTTAGCTCTACTCTCTGTGGCCCTGATGAAGCCCAGTCTCTCGGTGTGTGTGGGCGGTCAGCTCGTATATGTACGACTCGTGTGTGTGCGTGTGTGCTGACACACCTTTGTGTGTATGCATATACATTACAGTGACCTTGAAGTATCTGACTTGGAGAGCGAATGCTCATTCTCTCGTGTGGGGTCTTTGTGAGTTTGTATGTGTATATATGTATGTGTATACACACACACACACACACACACACACACACAGAGCCCAATTATCTGGCAGCATGTGCGGCGACGGAGCCTCTTGTAAAGTGCGGTAGCGGAGTTTAGAGGCTGCCTCTCTTGCGTGGGTGCACACGCTCACATGTGTACATGCGCTCTGTCTATTTCTGTAAAAGGCTCCAGTCAGCATCCCCTCAGCCTCTTTCGCTCAACTTGTTGCGCAGCGCTCCGAAAAAACGCTGGCAGCGCATCAGAGCACGGTGGGTCCGATCAATCTGCCGAAGCCTCCAGAGGCGGAGAGGGGCTGCCTGCAGTACAGGGAACACAGATACAGCCAGACCAGAATAACCTGCCCCTATGGACGAGTGCGGACCACCAGCGTTCGGAGCCCATGTAGAAAATGTTATTTTAAAACAAACTAAGACGCGCCTCACTGGAATCCTAACAGAGCTGTTTAATGTATGAATTACATATTCATGCTCCACCCACAAATGCATTGTACTCAAGCAGCTGCTGCTCAGTAGGACATGCTTTATTGGGTCCAGTTTCCCCAAAGCTTTGTACTATTGAGATCATCTTTCTTGGTAGAGAGAGTGTTCAAAGTGATGCTCGCTCTATCATTTCACAAGGATCTTGGCACTGCTGGGACACACACTTTTGAAACCCTTTATTCTTCTGGGTTGTGAGGGGTGCTGGACAGAAGCCACGAAACACCCTAGACAGGTCGCCAGTCCATCACAGGGCAGACACACCGACATACACAACAAACACTAGCATTCTTATTTTTGTTAAAATGACCTAAATTTTAATTCCAAATTTTCTGAAAGGTCGCAGCATCGTCTAGCTTCGATTAGCTACGTCATCGTCCAGCAAAGTCGTGCATTTCCAGCTATGAACCAATATTACGTAGTGTCTTTAAACAAGTATCGCCAGAATTTCTCATTATGTTGAATGAGATTTTAGCCAATGTTTCCAGAACTGGTTTAACCTACAGCAGAACACATTTGTAAGCAGAGCATGAACACAGCCTGCGTCATTTATCGGCAAAATAAATTGGATAACATTCTATAGGAAGACATGCTACTGTATAACAACTTGCACAAAATGGCAGGCTTTTAAATCAACATTGCCCAAATCTACTGAAACTGAAAAAAATCTAATCAAATCAAACTTCACTGGTCACACACAGTATAATGTGCTAGTCAGTATAGGCTCTCTTCTTTCTCATGCTTACATTTGCTTGTTCTTTTTCTGTCTCTTTCTTCTTGTCTGTCCTCTCTCTCTCCTTTCTCGCTTGCTCATCCAAAAACATGTGGAAATCTTTATATGGTAATTAAGATAACTGCAAACTTCTCTTCCCTGGAACTACTGTCACACTCTATCACAAAGAACTTGGCATAAAACAAACGTTCTAGTCCTGGGAAATGATAAATATTTCACATTATGTAAATAACATGTAACATAGAAATGAGTGAATAAATGCCATTTCAACTTTCTGACTTTGTTCAAATGGCCATAAAGCCTTACAGCAACAGCAATGCGTGTTTAATATAGTGATAATAAATCTGTTGATCACTTAAGGTTTTTTTTTTTAAACCAGTGTTATGATAATGCTACTCGTTTGTTCTTCATGGTATGTTAGCACAGCACAGTACTTGATTGTGAGGTCCGCTCTAGTTTAAATACATTAAGTTCATGAGAGGCATGCAGGTAACATGTTTCACTTTTTTATTTTAAAGTCATTCCTCCTGTAAGGCCTTGAACTTATATATATATATAAAAAGTCCCAGTTCACCTCTTGTCCCTACCACTTAGCCCTACCCCTCTTTTCTGCGCATTCACACCTTGGGGTAAGGTGTCGTGACTGTTGGGACAGATGGGGTAGGGCGAAGGGTTAGGGTTATATAGCGCTTGTATTATGGTCTTTTTATTCACAATAAGCATAAAAAAAACAGTATGCTGAAGACCTGGTAGCTAGTCAGCTAAATTTCCCATTCCACCTTAAATGGAACAAATGGGGCCACAGACGTTAGAACTGCTGCTCCATTCAAGGTGGAATGAGAATCTGGCGAATAGCTGACTTCAGCTTCACATGACTGAAGAATTAGGGGGTGAGTGATAAACAATCACCTTCCCCCTCCTTGAAGGCATATAGTTCCCTAAATGTAACTAAAGCCTAGCAGTGAGGTTGCTGAACTTTACCTTGACTGGTCGGGGTAAAAATAAGAAATGGGCCAAATTTGGCCAAGTCTGTCTCTTATTATTGGATCTTTAGCCTGTTAGCTTTCGACTACCCTGCTCAGCCTACTCTAGTGAGGGCTGAACATATCCAATTACACATAATAAATTGTTAACCTATTAAAGAGTGTATGTTAGAAGGATCCAGTGATGTTCAACTGGTAGTTCTTCATCTGGCTATATTTATGGGCATGAATTAACACTTAAGACTGGACAGTTATCAAAGCAGTTATCAAAAAACCTTATATGTAATGTCAATCGCTGCACTTTCTTGGGGGATTCTTTCAGCTTCACTCAGCTGTAGAGAACGGTGAAAATGCAAACCCAGAAATGCCTCAGAAACATTTAATGGGGCGTAAAATGACACCTTAAAAATTAAGCAGACGTTCATTGACTTGGCTATAACAGTAACACAAAACACTTCAGTTCCCCAACCAAGAGCTCGGCCACAATGTTGAAATACAGCGGTCATGTGAAAAATAAGGTGGGCCCATTAAATTTCATGTGCACTGGCTAAAGTGCACTGAAACACAGCAACTATATCTAATGAAATTGATAAGACCCAAAAAGAACATACCATTTAAAAATAGGGTCCAGTTGTTTTGGGTCTTGTTCTATACCACGGCCTGATGTCAACATGCCGATTTCCAAGACATCTATTAAGCCTAATCCTGGCCTAAATGGAGAATTAGAATGTCTATTTAGTCTACGTTTAGACTTAGTCTGGTTTGGAGAAACTGGCCCAAAGTGTCTGTAGGTTAACTATTTTAGTCCAGTCCCGTGTATAATTAGCCACACCCTTAAGTACCAAGTGATATAACCTACAATTGACTTTAATATCTTTATTGGTTCCCGTCATACCAGGGCGGTGGAGCCAGTGGATCGTACCTGATGGAGCTTAACCATGATGGGTCCCGTCTTCTCCTTCTCTTCGTATTTCTCCACTTTAGCTTGCAGTCTCTTATAATCCTGCAGAGCCTGCTCCCTCCGCTTCACCGCCATGTTCAGACTGGGGAACACACTGCTGTATCTGAAACACACACATACAGTTCTATTGAGATACGATGTAAGACCATCACAACAGTTAAGAGCCTATAGTACATACATGATACAGGTTCCAATCCAAATTCTGATAAAATTATACAGATTCCATTATATCAAACCGTGTTTTACTGAGTGATATGCTTATTATTTAAAGATGAATTCTTCAAATTGCCAAGCAGATACAATACAAAATTTTTCAAAAATTCACAGTGCTGACAGGATCTAGATGTCTGAAGACGGCTTTTAATGATATATCGCTCTGGCCTGTACACACACACAAAATATAAGAACCCTAGCGTGTCGTGACAGCTGTGTCTACATCACTCAGTTCACAACAATAAGTACAAAAAATAAAAAACCTTCAGCAACTTCATTATTGATTTTCATAAAGTCCTATACAGCTAAGCGCATATTCTTAAAAAATTCCGCCAAGCTTTGCGGCGATGTCGCGGATCAATACTAAACATAAGGCATCAGTAGGTGAAGCCAGTGCTTTGACCTGGTCTGTGTTAAATACACCGCTGGCCATATTTCAACATTACCACCTAATTAAAACCACACAAACAGCAAATGAAAATGTAATCTTTGGGTGAAAATCCTGCTCTCGGGAAACTAAAAATAGGAGAAAAAAAAAACTCTCGGCTGTAACTTAGCAACAGGAGCGGGTGGTTTGGTTCGAGGCCTGCCTGCGCTCCGGCTCAGCACTGCCAAGAAGCGCTGGGGAACGCAACGCAAACACGTGAGAATCATTCTGTCCAAAAAAACAAAGCAACAACAACTACAAAAAATAAAACAATCTTTCTATTATTTGCTATGGTTGTGATATGAAAGCAGGCATGTGATGGGGGTGGGAAAACCGAAGGGAAATGGTAAGAATATGGACATGTTGGGTCAACATGCTGTCAAAATCACTTTCAGATGTGTGAGATACTTTGCTGAGGCAAATTCGTGCAGGGCCTCATCGCTGTCTCGCAGGTCTATTACAGCTGAACGAAAAAGTCTAGCACTGGGGTACATTTCACAAAGTTAAAGAACAATGAGCAGCACCAGCTCCTAACATTTGAAGATGCACCATCAAAAACAACTGCATCCAGTCATATCAGATAATATCTTCAGAATGATATCTTCAGAATTAATCTCTCTGAATGCTGTTTAAAAATATGATTAGCAGATCCACTCATCAATAAGCACAATCAATCAAATGGAATAGTTACCAAAATCTTTAACTATGCCTTTAATGAACACTTAAGCTGCTGACAGATGGACAACCATGTGCCAAAGTAAGGTAGCCATGCAACTCCATGCAACTCCATGCAACTCCATGCAACTCCATGCAACTCCATGCAACTCCATGCAACTCCAGAATTGGAAAGCAAAGGAAAAATGTTAAGATTGTTGTTAATGTACAACACTGTGAAAAAGTCAGAGACCACTTTTTATTTATTATTTAATTTCCTATCCAAATGGCTTTAAGACCAAGTAATTAATTCTTCAATGAATTCCTAATATTGGAAAATGAAAGATTATGTTTAATATAATCTTAATTAATTAATTAACTAAGATTACATTAAACATAATCTCTCATTTTCCACTATTTTGAGTGTTCGTCCTTTATCTGTATTACAGCTTCTATTCTTTTCAGAACACTCATCAAAGAAATCTGCAGGAATAATTTTCCCACAATCCAAGTAATACCAAATATAATTAAGACTCATCAGTCTATAAAACTCCACGTCTCAGATGACTAGTTTCATGCTCTAATAAAATATTTCTTTTACTCAGTAAGGCTTCTTGACAGCTACACATCCTTTCAGACCCATAGCGCTAAGATGTCTTCTCACAGTGGAAGGATGGACAGAAACACCTGTGGATGTTTTCAGATCTGAAGCAGCTTCAAATGAAAAGCAGCATACAAGCAGACATGCCATGGGATTTTATCCACTTTTTGAAGACAGGTCATCTTAGACTGAAAGTTTCATAGTGAGCTAAACACTAATATAGGTAACTTTATTTGGCTATGCTAGTTACTTGCAGCTTGCTAGTAGCTAAAGTCTGACGGCTTAGCTTATTTACATGGAGAGTCATTTTATTTTCCTGCATGTGTTTCACTGAAAACCAGCAAATTGGAACACAGTTCATCAAATTGTTAATGAGGCCACCGAAAAAGGAAAAACCAAATCACAGGGTTGAAAATCGGTGTGTGAAATCTGAGCATTTCTCGTCCCGGTCAAAGTCACATACCTCCTATATAGACATCAGAAAACAATGAAAACTACCAAATGAAAGCATTTTCCTTGCACCTTTACATGTAAGTACATGCATTTGCTTTGGTTTGTGCTTTAAGGCTATATTCCTGATTAAGCACTGCTGTAAATGAAACCGCAGGTGTTGTAAGAGAAGAAAAGCTCTTTACATTACATTACATTACCGGCATTTGGCTGACGCTCTTATCCAGAGCGACTTACAATTTGATCATTTTACACAATTGGCCTAACTGCATGTCTTTTGGACTGTGGGAAGAAACAGGAGAACCCGGAGGAAACCCACGCAGACACGGGGAGAACATGCAAACTCCACAGAGAGAGGAACCCGGTCGCCCGGCCGGGGAATCGAACCCAGGCCCTCCTTGCTGTGAGGCGACAGCGCTACCCACCACGCCACCATGCTGCCTCTAACTGTTTAGCTAACTTTGTTACCACAGCGTGGTGTATTACACTGTAATATTACTGCTGCTACCATCAGGTGAAAGGAAAAACTGCAGTGCATTGGCCAGTGGGCCACTTATAACACACTATAAAACAGGAACCAGAAGCCACTTAAAATCTGCCCACAGATTTTTGGTCCTGGAAGAAAACTTCAAACTAAATGCATCTTACTTAAATCAATTGTGCTTAGAGTTGGATTAAACTTTTACAACTAAATTCAGTTTTTAGTCAAACCTTCACCTTAAGTGAACTCTTCCTTTAAAACAATCCCAGCAAGAAAACTGGATCCAAAAAACAAAACAAAAAAAAACAGGAAAAAACATAAATAAATATAGTGAGTCATCCTAGTATTATGCTAACTTAATTACTGGCTCTTCTAATGACACAAACTATTTAAAAGATGGTGATGTAAGTCTAATGATAAGTCACTCAGAGTGATGAAGTTAATTTGATCGTTGAGTGTCTGAACCGGTGGCTGGGATAAGCAGTGCGCAAGCGATGGCAGGGAAACGTGTAGTTTTAGGGATGACGGATGGCTGGAAGGTTTAGTGGTTTCAACCGCAAACCAAAGAGAAGGATTGTAATATAAACATCACACAGCATTACGACATCAGGAAAAGCAATAGTGCTCACCTAGAGGAAAGTAGGGGCGAGAGACAGTAAAAGAGAGTGAAAGAGGAAGAGAGAGCGAGAGTGAGAGAGCGAGAGCGAGAGAGAGAGAGAGAGAGAGACAGAGCGAGAGTATGACCTGGCTTTAGCACTCTGGGCTGTGTTAAGACAGGTCCCGGATTGTTTCTGAGGATCTGGATCAGGGAGCGGTTTGTTATCTCCATGTCGACATCACAGGGCGCAGCTTTTGCACACATTCGCTATTAATACACCTTACATACTCAACACACTCTCTCTCTCTATGTCTCACTCCCTCTCAGTCTCTCTCAATGTCTCACTGTCTCTCCTCTCTCTCTCCCTCTCTCAATGGCTCACTCCCTCTCTTTCTCTCTCTCACTGCCCCCCAATGTCTCACTCTCTCATTGCCCCCCAAGGTCTCATTCTCTCACTGTCTCCCTTCTCTCTCTTTTTGTCTACTCCTCCCTCTCTCTCTCCCTCTCTCTCCCTCTCTCAATGGCTCACTCCCTCTCTTTCTCTCTCTCACTGCCCCCCAATGTCTCACTCTCTCATTGCCCCCCAAGGTCTCATTCTCTCACTGTCTCCCTTCTCTCTCTTTTTGTCTACTCCTCCCTCTCTCTCCCTCTCTCAATGGCTCACTCCCTCTCTTTCTCTCTCTCACTGCCCCCCAATGTCTCACTCTCTCATTGCCCCCCAAGGTCTCATTCTCTCACTGTCTCCCTTCTCTCTCTTTTTGTCTACTCCTCCCTCTCTCTCCCTCTCTCAATGGCTCACTCCCTCTCTTTCTCTCTCTCACTGCCCCCCAATGTCTCACTCTCTCATTGCCCCCCAAGGTCTCATTCTCTCACTGTCTCCCTTCTCTCTCTTTTTGTCTACTCCTCCCTCTCCCTCTCCGTCTCACTCTGTCTCCCACTCCATCTCTCAATGTCTCACTCCCTCTCTCCCAGTCTCTCTAATTGTCTCACTCTCTCAATTTCTCATGCCCACTGTCTCACTTTCTCTCAGTCTCTCTCAAGGTCCCACTCTCTCATTGTCCCCCCCTCTCTCTCAATGTCACACTCTCTCTCTCCCTCTGCCACTCACTCTTTTTCTCTCTCATTTTCAGTCTTTTTCTTTCTCTTTCACTCTCCATTACCCCTTCATCTTTCTCCCTTTTCCACCTTCTTTTCTCTCGCTCATTCTTTCTCCTTTTTCGCTTCGTCTTGCTAATTTTTTCTTTCTACTTGTCCCTATTGTCTCCATTTCTGCCCCTTTTTGCTCTTTCACTCCTTCCTTCAATCTCTCCTTCTCCTTTTTCTCACCCATTCTCTCCTTCTCTCTTTGTCTCTCTCACTTGTTCTTTTTCTCTAATTCACTCGTTTTCTCTCTCATTCGTCTATCTCACTCGCTTCAGTCTTTTTCTCCTTACTCTTTCTCCCCCTTTTCTCTCGCTCACTCTACTCTCCTTCCTTCCTCCCTCATCCTTTCTCATGCTTTTATTTCACCCTTTTTCTCTCACTCACTCTCTCCCCTTTTCCTTTTATTATCTTCTCTTCCCCCTCTTTCTTTCTCATTTCTTCTTTGTCTTTGCTCTCTTCTTCCTTCTCTCTCTCTCTCTCTCTCTCTCTCTCTCTCTCTCTCTCTCTCTCTCTCTCTCTCTCTCTCTCTCTCTGTGCAAAATTATTATGTCGCTTGCTTATTAGAGCCTACTGTCATCAAACTACATGGCCTGGTGCTTATTGTGATTCTTATTCAAATAAATAAAAGCAATAAGCCACTGGAGGCCACCTCACGTCTAACAACTCCTCGTAACCAGAGTGAAATCACTGCTTCTCGTTATATACTGTTTTATGAAACACTAGTATGTGAATGAGTCAGTACTCACAAAGGTAAGTGCACACACTGAACCTCACATATGCAGCCATATTATACAGATATAAGACTCACTGTTTTTAAATTCTATTACTAGTGCTGGTATTCTATTACTAGTGCTGGTATTCTATTACTAGTGGTAGTACATTACCAATAGGCCTACATGCTGTGGCAGTCATGTAAGAACCTGTCAGCCAAAACCTTCTACACTGCCAAACAAATACTGACAACAGGAATCAACAACAGTGTTGCTAACGTTCTGATACAAAACTGATCATAAAACAAACCTCACACACGACACACTAACCAACAAATGCCACTGCATTACGTAATCATGCCGACATGATGGCGCGCACACACACACGCGCACACACACACCTGTCGTCACACACGCGGTTAAGCAACATGTGGACAGACTGACTACATTCTCTCGTGAGGGCCACACCTTGGGCAGCATAGATATCGTTTCATTCTAAATATACACTAATAAAACACACCATACACCATTAACAGCTTCCCTCTGACTTTAACCCACTTTCCTTTCTTTATTTCATTTCCAGTCATAACATCCATTAAATACAACTTAAGAACTTTTCAGCCTTGGAGGAAAAAAGTAGGAACAGGAAATTACACAGAAGCCTCAACAACTACAAAACCATCAACTGATTCTGGATTTAGTTCCACAAAGTTCAGTCTCAGAAGTTGCATTTTCTGCTTCTCACAATCCAAGTAATCCTAGACACATTCAGGTGTGGAGCGGACATTCCATATATTTCTGAGAACAGCAGCAGCAGCTTCTTCTGTTTGATTTGTAAACTTATTTACTTTCTTCTTCTTCACAGCTACACATCCTTTCAGACCCACAGCACTGAGTTACATTCTGACCATGGAAGGATGGACAGAAACACCTGTGAATTTTTTTTTTAGATCTGAAGCAAGAGCAGAGGCTTGATGTTCTCCTCTGTCTCAACAATGAAAACTCACAGCATTGAGTGTGTGATGGGAACAGTCCTGGGGGTCTACTACATCTTGCACAATAGTTAAAGTCTCAGGAAACACAGAAAAACATAAAAGACATAAAAAACATAAAGCATGGCTGATCAAGCCCATCTGACAACTGTGTGGGTGTGGCTAATGAGCATCTTGATTGACAGGTCTCTGTCCAAACCTCGTAGTCTGCTTTGCTGCTCACACAGAACTTAAATTACTATTCAGCTTTTATGTGACCGTAACAGGACAAAAAAGTCGCAGATGAACAGGCGAACGAATGGACAGACGGACAAACAGACAGATGAAAGAACAAAAGTATGAACAAAGCAATGCATAACTGACGGAACAGGTGAACGAACAATTTTGATGTGTGGATAAATGAACGGGTTGTCTCGCTTGCTAGCTTTGGGTTATGCTGGGTTAGCTTTAGCTCGCTAACTTTCTCTGACTCAGACTTGTGATTAGTTAGAGGAAGATTTATGGAAGTGCTACCTTAGATTAGGAAAAATACGGTGAAATATTTCATTCATTGGTCACTGGATCATCTTTCAAAGCATCAGTCGTCACATTTTTACAGTTTAACAGAACAAGATTAACCTAATTAGAAAGAAAACACAGATTTAGGTTCCCTGGATCTTTAAAAATCCCGTTAGTGAAGGTGGGGAAAAATATCCTTGCAGCTTTCTTTAAAAAATCTGGAAGCAAGTCTTCCTAAAAGAATGGAAGCTGTATTAAAGAGAAACGGTGGACACACTCAACACTGAATAAAGGTAGATTTAGTTGTTTTCTATATTGAACACATGTATGTATCTGTATATAATAGAAATTTTCTAAACTTAACCCTGATTCTGACCTCAGTAACCAAAAAGAAAAGATTTATCCTTCCTTCTTTCTTTCAGAAGTCAGGATCAAGTTACTAGTCCTGTTGGTTAGTCCTTTTTCTTTTGGTCCTGATGTAATACACAAATTAAATGTACACACACCCGCACACAGTCATTTATACCAGTGAGGCCCAGTTCAGCCCATATAAAATAGGTGGGGCTGCTTTCTTGTTCTATTTTGCCCCAAAACTGCTGCGTTTCTCAGTAACTGTCGATATGCAGATTTATACTGTTGTTTTTCTTGGAAAAGAGAAATCTAAAAACATGCAGACTACAATCTGGGGCTAGACTGGTTCAACCCGACCAGGACACAGCCCGTCTGACTCGGCAAAAACACACACACACACACACACACACAGCCTCACTCAACTCGTAATGATGTGTCTTGATGCTCTCTTGATGTTTTTCTGGATGTCCCCAAGACCGGCAACACACACAAAAACACACACACACACACGTGTTCAGACACACGCTCACTGAACGGTCAGCTGTATAATTTTACACTCGTTTAGGCTGGCCGAGGGCGTGGTGGCTGGTCAGAGGGGCGGATCGAAATAGCAGCCGGCTAAAGGAGAGCACCAGGAACCATCACACACATACACAGAGTCAAAGATGGGGTTTTGTCAGCCAAACCCAAGTCTGGACGAATTGACCACTACAGCGAACTCCAGCAACGAGCCAAGGGAGGAGCAGGGAGAGAATGTGTGTTTGAGTGTGTGTGTTAGTCTGTCTATCCTCATGATGAGCAGATGTTATGAGAAAAACAGCAAATCCAGTGGTGATGATCTTTACTTATAAATGTACTTCTTTTAGTATATCGCTGCTGTCGGAACAAAACCTCATATCACCAAAATGGTAACTTTACAGGAGAAGAAAAAAAAACATACTTTACTTTTATTGCAAGTGAATGGAACCAGATTTTTTTTACAAATCATTTTGGGCCGTTTCTTCTGGTTCATCCATCCATTTTCTAAGCCGCTTCTCCGTCAGGGTTGCGGGGGGGTGCTGGAGCCTATCCCAGCAGTCTTCGGGCGGAGGGCAGGGCAGACAGACAGTCACTCACACCCTCACACCTAGGGGCAATGTAGCATGTCCAATTGGCCTGACTGCATGTCTTTGGACTGTGGGAGGAAACCGGAGAACCCGGAGGAAACCCACACAGACACAGGGAGAACATGCAAACTCCACACAGAGGTAACCCTGGTCACCCGGCCGGGGAATCGAACCCAGGCCCTCCTTGCTGTGAGGCGACAGCGGTACCCACCACGCCACCGTGCCGCCTTCTTCTGGTTCATTCATCATGAAATTTACACATAATATAAAGGTCAACATTTTCAAATTATGTCAAAAACTGGAAACCGTCAAAAATGGAGATGAGTTTTCTTCCAACAGCAGCGATATATGAAAATGCCAATATTTGCATAGTAGCTATCATGACTTCTAGTTCCTATCACCACCACTATACAGAAACCTGAATAAGTTTCTCTGATGAACCATTTCGCATTAAACCACTCTGTATGAATGTTTACATCTCCACCAATTATGACAACATTTGAAAAAATAATCTGTGGAATTCCCCCTCTAAAGGAAGACCATCTGGTTTTTCTAAATAGCTGAATTAAATCTGTGTAACTACACTCTTGAATAGAGATCTTCAATTGTTCTTTAGTAAAGACCATGGTGGCTTATAGAACCATGAACACAAAGGACCATTTACATACTAAAAGGGTTCTCTGCATCCAGGAATGGTTAAGATTGATGGAAAATGTGTTATATAGACTTCTATATAGAACCTTCTTAAAATGGCTCTATAAAGCACCAAAAAGTGTTCTTCTAATAGTTCCAAGCTTGACATTGTAACAATAGAAGGGCACTTTATGGCATTATACAGAACCCTTTTCAAAAAGGTTCTATAAAGAACCAGATCAATCTGAAGAACCATTTCTCCATGCAAACAACCCTTTAAGCATGCAATAGTTCTCAAAGGGTTCATGGCTCTATATACGCCCACTGTGTTTTCTAAAGCATGTAGATTTTCAGAGACAAGTTCATGATTTGCAAAACTAAAGTTTGGGTAAAACGTCAATAAAACACGCTTTTAATGAAACACTCAAGTCTCACGTCCCATCTTGAGACCGTTATTTTTAGAGCACATTGGCTGTTGTTTCTATATGCATTATGCAGGCAAGTATTTGAGGGAATTCAGCATCTGGTCAGCAGCTTGCACTATAGGCATGCATCAGGTGAATGGGTTCTCTTTAGAGGGAAAGGCATTGAAATTATTACCTGGATTAAGTGATGGTATGATGCGGATTGTGGCTAATTGAGATTAGGTTGTGTAACACTGGAACATTCCTTTAAAGATGTTCAATTATAATTATAAAAATACCCTCAGAAGCACTTCACAAGTACCACAAAGCTGGAAGCAGTTCTACTATAATGTACTGCTTCACATTTTTCACCCCAAATTCAATATTTATTCAGTCCCTATATCTTAGACATAATAAAGAATATAAACAGAGGTTTCAGGTACTGCACACTGTCTAAATCTGTGGAACTGACAGTACTTTAAAATCAATGCTGCATAGATGAGTTCAGAATCTCTTTATTATGACACTAGCATTTGATCATTTTTATAGGTTTCAACTAATTAGCAGGAAGCTGAAGACCTTTTAGATGTATCTCGATTGATAAAGGGATGTAAATGAGTTTGAATTAACTGTGGATGCTGTAGAACTTTAGACTATAGAAAGTTTTACAGCAAAGTCCTAAAGTTATTATACAGAAAGATATTACTATAACATTTCCAAAAAACTTTGAATATTGAAAAAAATATTCAATGTGTGAGACCTTCTTGTGCCTTCTGGTGAAATGCTGATATTACAGCATTTCAATCTACACTATTCAAGTTATTATTAGGTATGCACCACAACACTGCAGTCGTATGAGTAAAGGCAGATAATTGTTCAAAAAATATTACTGACTTTGAACTAATGTCTAAAATTCACTGACAATTCGTATTTCACAATATTTGCTGGTATCTGGACAGCAGTTTAGGCCTGGTGTACACAGTCTAGCACTGGCCAGGTGTACTAAAATGCCAGTATCTTATCCATTTTTACATGACACACTTCTATAATCTAGCAAAAGCTCCATTAGTTTGCACTGGAATGTTATGGGGTTAAATCTTTTGTATTTCATTTTTTTACTGCATTTGTGTGACATTTACATATAAATCTTACAGAATAAATAAAATGTAAAACATTTATCCTTATCGTTGATCCAGCCTTTATTCTACTGCCAATTTGTACAAGTTATAAAAGGTATATATATATATATATATATATATATATATATATATATATATATATATATATATATACACACACACCTTTTAAAACTTGTACACATTGACAGTAGAATATATGTAAATGTCACACAAATGCAGTAAAAAAATTAAATACAAAAGCTTTAACTCCTTAACATTCCAGTGCAAACTAATGGAGCTTTTGCTAGGTTACAGAAGTGTTTCATGTAAAAATGGATAAGATACTGGCATTTTAGTACACCTGGCCAGTGCTACCTAAACTGTTGTCCAGATATCAGCAAATATTGTGAAATATGAATTGTCAGTGAATTTTAGACATTAGTTCAAAGGCAGTAATATTTTTTTTATCTGCCAGTTATGTTCATGGAAAAAAAGTGGTTTTCGGCATCAGCCCAGAATTCTGATATAAGCACATATCTAGTTATTACTGATTAAAATAAAAGCAATAATTAATAAGTCAAGCTATTCCAAAATTTTAAACAGTACTTCTGAGTTGAGAAATTTGAGTTCAGCAATGCTGTCCAACCCACAGCATTGGGAAAGTTCAATCTAGCAAGAGTTGAGAAAAGGTTTATTTATTTAAGTCAGCGCTGCTTCCTTCGTCTTTCTTACTGTCCATTTAAAAACACATACAATATGCAAAAAACAGAACCATTATCCTGTGAACCCTATCAAGGTTCTTTCTCCATCTATTGTAACAAAGACCAAACGAAGGAAAACCAAAGACAGTGTCACTAATGCACACTGTGAAGTGATCGGCCGTGCTGCTCCGGTCTATAGCATGGAGTGCGTCTCCCTCAATTTAACACAGAGAGCTGTACGACAGAGCAGAGGAAGTTAGTTAGCAGATAAATGAATCGTTGCATTAAGAGATTTTGATGGCTGAACAGATGGCTAATTCCATTAGAGATTCAACACCTTTTTTCTTACAGCTCACATTAAAAACGTCATTTGAATACATGAACAGCGGGCAAAAAAAATAAATAATTAAACAAACAAACACACGTCTAGTTCTTCAAACACTAATGGAATCTCAGCTTTCATTGTATCTTAGCATATGGTTGGTTAAGTGCATTTTGGCTCGGCTGGAAACAAAGCCGATGTTTCAGGTATTCCGCCAGGAGGTGAGATGTCACCCTGGATGAATAAAACTTTTGTTGAAAGCTGTGCTTGAGCAATCCAGCGTTTGGATCTGCCTCTTCCAGCTCATGTTTTAAGAAGTGAGGAACTGGTAGAGTATAGAATTTAGTGAAAGTACATGCAAGGGAGTGTTGTTTCACCTCTAGACGGATAACACTTATTGCTTTTGCACAACTTTTGAAAAAAGTGAAGAAAAAAAGTAGAAGCTCTGAACATTGTTTAAATATGCTTAAAATGATTTTAAGGAATGTTTCTAACATTGGCAATTTCTTCCAAAAAATAGTTCCAGCAGCTTAAAGTGAAGAGACCACAGTTGTTGCTTAGTAACAAGTGGCTTGCGGAAGGGTACAGGTATTAAAAAAAAAAAAAACATTGGACTCTTCAGCAGTGGAAACAAGTTCTCTGGAAAGCTTTACCACACTACACTATCTAGCAGTCTGACGGGCAGTAAAATTTGGTAGAGGAGGGATAATGGGTATTGGGCTATTTTTCAGGGTTTGGGCCCCTTAGTTCCAACGAAGGGTAAATGTTCAGACTACAGTATACAAAAGGCATTTTAGACAATTACATACTTGCAACTTTATGGCAACAACATGGTGAAGGCCCTTTACTGTTCCAGCATGACCAGTGTTACCTGTTTAAAGAGTTATATGATGTTATAAAGAGTTATATGATGCAGACCAGCCCACATTAAAACTACAATTCTCCTGCCATACACACACAGCATTCCCCTTTTGTAACATAAACTTCTAAAATCTGTGCATTTTATCTTCATTCCGTACTCTTATCTACAACACGATAAACCCCATAGTGATGACATGAAAACTAATGAAAATGTGTGTCTTAAATGTGACAATGGTCACGACAGTCAAAGGACTACAAACGACATGCTAAATAACTTACCATCCTGTCAATGTTTCTCACTGACCTCCTGCTCTGACATATCCTTGTCCTCCTTTCCTATTTTTTCATATCTTCTTTTCATTTTCTGCAGTTCTTGCTGCTGCTGTCCATCCTCATATCATTCACGTATGAAAATCAGTGAACTACCACATAGTTGCACCTAATCTGATAATCTCTCGAGGCTGATGTTAGCTTCCTACTGGAAGTTCTGTTACACCTTAAATAATGCAGCAGTTACAGACTAAGGCCCAAACAGGAATCTGAATGTAAGTGCTAAATCATTTAAGGTCAAATGGGCAATAAGTATAAGAAGCTTCATCTTCATCTAACCTCTATACACTGTACGAGTTACAATCAGCAAACCACAGCTGAACCACTTGAGGTGAGGGCTGCTAGTTTAACCCTTAAATTAGTACATGCACAAACTAGGTTGCAACATTTATAGTTTGAGCACTCTTGTACTTGAGTTTATACAGTAGCTCACAGTAAGTGTCTAGCAACAGCTGAAACTACAAAAGAACACTGGCCATGAAAGTGAACTGTTTACTGTGAATATTATAATATATGAAACAGTTCATTGAACACTGGTGTGTGTTCTTGACTGATGAGCCTAACACATCACTGTAATGCACAGCCTGTATTGCTGAACCTGCATCTAAGCAATGTCTCTGTTACGCCTAGGGAATACTGGGAGTACAGTGGACCGGCGTGTGTGTGTGTGTGCGCGCATGTCTATGTATGTGTGTGTGCATGTGTATGTATGTGTGTGTGTCTTCCTGGGCCGGTGCTGCTCTCTGAAGCCCCTCCTCTGCTCCTGGCATTTGTCAGTGAGTGAGTAAGTTCAGTGTGTGTGTGTGTGTAACTCTGGGCTTTGGGCCATGCTAAGAGCCTACACACATGTCCGCCACACACCCACCAGCAAAAGGAAATGAGAACCATTCCATCCTGCCACTGGACACACACACACACACACACACACACACACACAGAGCACAGTCACTTACAGAACACACAAAAGGCAACAAAGTCGACTTTTCTCTCTACAGTAGCAGATCTCTACCAAAAAAATTGAACAGCACAGTGCTCTGGTAATCGCACCTGAGGACACTGATAAGTCTAATAATTCTGTAAAGAAGAGACTTCAACAAACTACTTTCAGAACTAATAATAAAGTTGTCTACATGACTTTAAGACAAGTTCCTATGTGTACTTTCTGTCTCTCCAAGTCTCTCTCTCTCTCTCTCGCACACACACACACACACACACACACACACACACACACACACACACACACACACACACACACAACATATATCAAAATAAGTTAACAATTTCTCTACAGATGTTTTTCCCCTCAATGTTAAATTCAGCAATAAACAGAAACAGTACACTAAATATATGCTTAATAATTTGTATTATATTTCCACTATATATATATATATATATATATATATATATATATATATATATACACACATACATACATACATACATACACACACACACACACACACACACACACACACACACACACACACACACAAAATGGGAGTGTAAAAATACCATCACAACAAATGCAAATAAACACAAACGCAATAAAACATTTCTTGTTTTCAAAAAGTTGTCGAGATAGTGTGAGTTAGTTGGGACAGCACAGGTTAGAGTCTAGATATCTCTTCAATGCCTCCAGCTTGTATGTGTCTGGATGCACATGTAAGTAATAACATGTCCTATATGCATTGTATTATACAAGCATACATATGTAATAAGAAGTGTCGAAGTCTGTAAATTTAACCTTAATAAAAAAAAGGAGCATTTAGTTTGCCCTGATATTACAGGCTTTTTCTGGTTTTCAGGACACTTCTGTCCTGAAAATATACAAAAACACACACACACAAACACAGAGCAGAGGCGTTTGTAAGGAGTGTCTAATCCCACTCCTCTTCCTGCCCGCTCGTTTAAGGTCCGCTTCCTGTTCCGGCCCCTCCCACGGGGGGGGACAGAGAGATGGAATAGTGCTCACGGGGGCGAGAGAGGAGTGGAGGGGCGGACAGCCAAATAAACTTTCCTCCAGATCCTCTCTTTCATTCACTCACTCAGCCCATCACACACGGACGGCACAGACTCTCAGAGGCCTAACTCACACACACCTGCACACACCCAAGCTTCACTGAAACAGATCGAACTGCACTTCTAACAAAATAATCAACTCTCTAAGAAGGGGATTAAAAACGACACTGACAGAGGAAGAAAACCACTCAGATGAATCAAATGTTAGATACTTTGTACAGTTGTGTACAGTTGACTGATATTTTGAACATCATATTAAAATCAACATTTTAAGTTGTCTTCAGTTGCCAAAATGTTCTAATTTTATATTCAGTGTTTATTACTCTTAACTGACTGAAACAAGTCTGTTGACTGTACTGACTACCTTTTAACACATACATGACAGCTTTCAATCACCACATGTGAGTCAGTACATAGAAGACAAGATACTTTATAATTTCAATTTGAGGAAACGTTATTGTTATGCATACAGTCGTGTTTTGTAGAAAGAAAAGAAAAAAAATGGACAAAAATCAAAAGTACAGATGTAAGCCTGACAATATAGAATGTAAATGAAACGTAAAAGTAATTACTTCAACTATATAATTGCCTTTAGACAGTAAAGCAAAATGACAATAACTAAATCACATTAAACCTAATACTTCTGTGAAATGAAGTGAAACTTAAAGTCCACCTGAAATCAAAGCTGACCTTTTTTCCCTCTCGTCAGTTCATGGCCCTGGTCATATTAAAGAAACCATAGCATATATTTATCATTTAAAAGGCCGATTCAAGTGTATGCAATTTGAATTTAGATCATGTATATGTATGTGTGTGTGTGTGTCCAGTGGCAGGATGGAATGGCTCTCATTTATATTTATATTTATATATATTTATATATATATATATATATATATATATATATATATATATATATATATATATATATATATATATATATATATACACACACACACACACACACACACAGAAATTAAGTTGTTTTTTTTTGGCCGAGGAAAAAAAGAAAAGAAAAAAAAAAGACATTTCTGCTTCAACCTGCCTCTTTCCCCTCTTATCACTGAGGAAAAACACCTAGCTAGTTCAGAGACCCTTCTTGATACCATGTGTCGCTCAGAAATATGTCACTGAACAGAAGGAAAATGTGTTATGATTTCTGATTCACATTGACCAAGCCAGTTCACTGACGCAACCACTGACATCAGACATGCAACTGCGGAGCAGCGAAAAAGGTGACAAGTTTACAAACCAAAGCCATGCAGGGGGTAAGTAGGCATTGCCCCCCCATCAGAAATTCTACCATGAGACTGAATCAGTCTGAGAGTAAAATACAGGGGAACAAGTAATTTCATTACAACAACCGAGTTCACCGAGTTCACCAACTCTGCTCTGCTCTCCAGGGATTCTGACTTGTTAAAAATCAGCAGATCAATGATTTTGCGCAGAAGAATTCATACAAAATTGGAAATTTTCTTTTGTGGCTCCTCATCAAAATATTACAGTGGAGAGTTATATGCAACAGCTCTGATCGAATTACATATTTAGTTGATTTGTGTGTGTTAACAAAGTGACAATACAGGGAACAAATTTAAATACGTAATTATGCTGTAATTTCCTTTTGTTTGCAGACTTTAACGTAAAAATAAAACAAGCATAAAATATACCTTTGGCCACAATTTATGGTATATTTTTTCCCATAATTCTGCAAATAAACAGTAATTGTGCATTAAAACATACAGAAATGTGTACTCTGTAGAGGATGTGACTTATTTTCATCTAAAAAAAAATCTAATTAAATCTAATTATCTAATCTAAAACAAATTTTCAATAAGCAGAGGTGCCAAGACTTTTGCATAACTTTGTAGATGCCTTTGTAAAACCTCTGTATGTTAATCCTTGGTTTTCTGTTTGCTCTTACTGGTTCATAAGGGTCCATTTGGGCACTGTGAATCTTTCTGGGTATCCATTATTTGAAACTAACTGACAAAAGGAATATATATTGCTCATAAAACTTATAAAAGAAAAAAAAGATGCCATTCACCAGCACCTTCAAGGCACTTCAAGTTAATGCCATCCTAGCCTATTAAACCATTGCATGAACTGTTAACACTAATGTTGACTCACTTCACTGTTAAGTAGATTTTAGAGAGAACTTTAGCAAATTTTGATAAAGAGCGAAAACTTTAGACTTTCACGTAGCAGTAAGTGAGGAAATTGCTTAGCAATCAATTTGATGCTGTAGCATGTACCAACATGGAAAACCAGAGTAAATGAGTACTTGCATCATATTTGTTCAGGAAGATGTTGATGTTATTCCAGCTCTGACTGGCTAATAGAATTAAATACTATATCTGAACTGGCTAAAATCTACACAATTCACATGGCTAGTCAACTTTCAAACAGCCAATTTCACCAAAAAAAACTGTGTGCATGTACATGTCCCCTTCAAAGAGAGCAAATGATGAAGCAGATAGAGATAAAAAAAAAAGGTCACTCACTTTTTCAGAGGATCAATCACAGTCTTCTGAATCTGATTGACCTAAGAGAAAAGAGAACAAATGTAATTTAGAAAAGAGAAGAAATAAATTAATCATGGAAATAAGTTAAACCTGGCAGAAAAAAAGTGTGTAAGTACTGACTGGCAACCTTCATAACAAATTACATTGATCATTAAGGAGAACAAAAACAGCATCACAATAAAACAAAGCAAAAAAAAAAAAAAAAACTACACACTTCAGTGAAGCTAATTGGTAGCAGGATACAACATAGCCTCCACAATATCAACAACTGTCTTCCCTCCCCTGCCGGAGCACCATCAAGATCAAGCTCCATCTCTTCCTCCCAAAAAAGGGATAAGAAAGGTGGGAGAGCAACTTTGGTGACGTCACCTCTTTATTGTGCTCAAGCCCCGAGGAGACAGACAAGGAACGTGAATATTCATCAAGTGCGGAATACAAAAGGACGGAACCGTCGGGGGACGAGACATGAAAGCGAAGCCCGGCTGGGTTTGCGAACGCAGGGAGAGGGTGGGACGCCCCTACAAGATGAAAGTTCTTTGCAAACAAACATTTTTAACAATAACAGTTTATATTCCCTCCGTTCTCCTGCGTCGTGTGCTAGGGCTGAAGGGGGAGGATTGAGGGAAAGGAGGAGAAGAGGGGGAAGAGGAGAAGAGAAGGAGGGTGGTTTGCATTTAACGGGGGAAAGAAAAAAAAAATTGTGGGCCTCAGGCCGTGACCCACCAAAGTCTCAAACTGAAGTTGGCTGACAATTAAAATCGTAACATTTTCAAGCGTAATTTACATTGCAGATTTGATGTGTCAGGACGTGCCATAGGATGCGGATGGATGACAGAACGCTAACTCACCCTGGCAATATAACACGTGTAAAGAGCAAATGGAGAACTTTAAAAGCCACGGCTTGTGGAGAAAGCCAGACACAGGCTGACAGTCCCCGTCAGAAGACTGTAAGCTTGAGAAGCTAATGAACAACTCACTCGCTATTGAGAGCAGAGTCAATCAGGGAAACCTAACAGAGTGCAGCTTAAAAACAACATGTTATCAATGCTTTTTACAAAGAAACTAAATACCTTCCTTTCTTTCATCATCATACGATCATGAGACAAGTGGTATTGAATCTACAGTCTCTGAGGTGCGTTTCTGAGTTGAGTCCAGAGTCTCTGAGGTGTCCCAAGTGGAATCATGAGCCTCTGAGGTGCGAGTCCGAGTGGAATCATGAGCCTCTGAGGTGCGAGTCCAAGTGGAATCATGAGCCTCTGAGGTGCGAGTCCGAGTGGAATCATGAGCCTCTGAGGTGCGAGTCCGAGTGGAATCATGAGCCTCTGAGGTGCGAGTCCGAGTGGAATCATGAGCCTCTGAGGTGCGAGTCCGAGTGGAATCATGAGCCTCTGAGGTGCGAGTCCGAGTGGAATCATGAGCCTCTGAGGTGCGAGTCCGAGTTGAGTCATGGGTCTCTGAGGTGCGAGTCCGAGTTGAGTCATGGGTCTCTGTGGTGCGAGTCCGAGTTGAGTCTTCTCAGATTCACAGGTGGGAGTATCTGGGCTGTGAGTCCTGAGTCTGGTCTTAGAGGTGCAGATCCAAACAGAGTCTCGAGTCTCTGAGGTGCAAGTCTGAGTTGAGTAAAGTCTGGCGCAAGTCTTGAGTCTCTTTTAGAAGATTTCAGTCTCCTTATTAGTTGCACCTGTCAAGTTTGACATGGCTTGCAATTCAGTCAAGTGCAAGTCTGAGTCAAGTTGCGATACAGGTCAACATGTAGTGTGTGTGGCTATATTACCGATAGCACCTACAGATGGCCAGGAAATCTAGTAAGTAACCATCAAAATCCAACTGCAATACTGCAATGCATCAATACATACCGAATGACATGTGTAACATGACAAATATCTGGAATTGGTGAGAGCTATGAGGTGTTGGCAACACCCAGCCTTATTATTAATATATAGAAACTTTATAACGTGATAACTTTATCTGAGAGAGACAGATGGAACACCGGCAGCAATACTGAAGGTGAGAAGACACCCAAGCAATAGTCAAACCACTCAGTTCAAGCATAATGCAATACATTCTATGTTATACACTTCCCTACCTAGAGTTAGGCGTGTTTGGCACCTCTTAAGTGAAGTGAAATTAAGCGCAGACCTTAAGTCACCTCCTGTTACCATGTCTGATTATTCTAGTCCAGGTTTCAAGATATGACACCTAAGAAGACCTAAGCAGACATATGGAATGGTCAGTTATTTTGGACACTAGACCTCTTGTATCACAAGAGAAGCTACCTGACTCAGTCCGCTGCATTCATGGGGACTTGTGCGCGATAAAAGCCGTGAACCAAGTTCTGGCTACGTATTTGAATTTTTCATTCCACTTTAAATGGTGCTGCAGTTGTATTTGGACACTTGCACCAGAATATAAAGGCTGCTCCATTTAAGGTGCAATGGAAATTTTGAACAAAAACCTGCTGAATAAGAAGCACCGTAAGACGTGAAAACTAAGACATGAAATAATATCGTTTTGGACCTGTATGGCTATTGTTTTACTGTTTTAAACATCAAAAGTACATTAGACTTGTTAACATTAGCTAACTGTTAAGCTTCAATTACAAGGCACAGTAAACTGTAATTTTCACTAGATGTTTAAGACAATATTACGCAGCATTATCCTGGCTCAGACACTGTGCTAAGCAGGTAACATTATCAGGTGTTGCACTGTTTCTATGTTGTGTTATTTGTGCTTATTTGTGGCTTATTGGTATAACGGTTACGACAAAACTCAGACCTGAAGAATTTCAACCGAAAGAACCGGTTCACCCCCCACTACCACTACAGATGTACTCTATTTAAGACGCAGAGCAGGACAACGTAAAGCGCACAAGTGGGTACAGCAAGAATAGAGTGCTCAGTAGAGACAGAGCATTGATGGCGGAAGAAGAGAGAGCTGAAGCAGAAGATGTCGAAAGCTGGTGGAGGGGTGTAGCGAGTATTCCATAAGGTAAGAGCAAAGCCTGAGGGCGTCGCTGAAGCACTAGCATCCGTGTGAATCAGAGGGCAGAGATCAGCCCGACTCTCTCTCTATCCCTCACACACACATGCGCGTGCACACACACAGCCCAAAAAAACCCACAAACACACAAACCCTGAAAAATCGATACCCCCTCCCCGCCGTCATGGCCGCTAGTCGTTAACCGCTAACCGCTCGGCTTTGCGGCCCTTAAAGCCTTTTAAACACCGACTTTAAAATATACACAATGCAGGCCTGGGTTGAAGCTGCCTTCATTACCATAACACGTTTTATTCTCTCTCACCCTCTTCTCTCCATTTTTCAATCTGCCCTTAAGCAATTCATATTTTCCAGAAACAGAAAACAGCAGAGGGAAGGGAGATTTCATTGTCTTTATTTAAGGCTAGCCTGATTTGGTTAGCCACCACGGCAGGACTGGATCACGAAGAGAAAAGCAGGGGGTGGGTGGGGGGGTTCGGTGCAGGTTTGGCGTCTGATTCATGGAAGTCTCATTAACCATTCAGGCATCCCGGGGTGGTAT
This sequence comes from Pygocentrus nattereri, assembly GCF_015220715.1. NCBI lineage: Eukaryota > Metazoa > Chordata > Actinopteri > Characiformes > Serrasalmidae > Pygocentrus > Pygocentrus nattereri. Next base: position 9,982,425 of record NC_051239.1, read on the forward strand.
TTCACACAGGCACACTGAGGAACGCCGAGCCGGAAAAATCAGCTGTGCTAACATCTCTTCTCGCCCACGGCTAGTGCAGCGCTCGCCTGCCAAGTGCCCATATACCGGAATAGCAGGCCATAGAGCTCAGCTAGAGAGAGGAAAGCTGTAGAAAGTGTTCGCTTTAGTGAAACTGACAGAAGGGTCAGTGGAGAGAGAGCACATTTGCATCAAATCTGTTGTCTGGGAGATCTGCTATGCAGCAGCCCGCATTAAATCTAGCGGCACTTATGGAGTGGTTCACGAAGGTTGGTGTATGTATGTATGCAGATATTTCCGATACAATTCATTCAGCTGCAAAAATCAAGACCAGAACAAACAGGTGGCTGCGATCTCCCTGGAAATGACGGGAATCCTTTGATGCACACAGTTAACGAATAGTTCTCTTCATATGTGGGCGTATATAGGAGGCTTTACATAGGAACATCATTTGAAACTGAGATATCTGCACAAGGGGACCAGCTTGCCACCTCTTTTGGGTCATAAGGTGTTTTATACAGTTTGACTTTGATTTTACCAAGTTATAGAATATTTGACAGAAGTTGAGGTGTGAAAGCTTCCTCTGTTAAAGCTTCTCTTCCAATGGGATGACCCTACACTATCCTGATGATCAGACGGATTGACTCTGAACGGATGGCGAGACTCTCCCTGGCTGTACCGCCTTCAGACCGGTCCATGAGAAGGGGCACAGGTTGCAAATATTGCTGCAGAAAGATACAAAAGAACCGGCTGCAGAATCGAAAACAACCTTTCACACCCACACGTGGCTAAGTGAACACCGCACACCTTCAGCTGTTGACCATGAGAATGAGAAGGAAAACTACAATGGCCTTAACCAAGGCCGAGTGTGTGACCTTATGCTTGGGTTTTTAGTCATTAAAATTGACGCAAAACACAGCGAACAGTGTAATGTGCTTGGTAGTTTGGATAGAGCAACGCTAAGGGTCTCCGCACCATAGCGGGTGGCCTCTTACCCCTCTTCTTTTTCTCTCTGAATGGGCAGGGTTGCTGGGGTGAAAGGGGTTATGAGGTTGTAGGCAACTGACAAGTGGAAAGAGCCATCACTCCACCGAGGCCTTGTCAGTGCTCTATGAATCACTTCAGGGCTCTAACCAAGTTTACAACTCACAAACGAGCATTAAAAACTATAGTATCTGTTTTAATCAGTAGCAGTGGGAAACAGACAGAGGACAGAAACACTGAGGCTGGATTCTTCAGAAACCAAAGAGTGCAGATTTTTTCGGTTGAGCTGCCTGAGGAGAGTTGGATGGTGGGGGGGGGGTCTGTTGTGAGAAAACCTTACTCATACCCAATCTGCTAGAGGGTAACGGAGATTATTTCAGCCAAAGTGAGAAACAAAAATTCATATAAACTGTTTTTCTCTGCCAAAGAAATGAAGCAAAGTAAACATGGGTTAGAAGATGTTGTGAGGCAGAATAGCAGTTTGTCTTAAACATTTTTAAACAGGTGAAAAACCTGAGCACAAAGAACAGACAATATTACGTCTCTGATTCAGCAACAGTTTGGGGGGAAATTATGACTTTCTTTAGCTAAATAAAAAAAGGAAAAATCTGAACAAAGATATGCACTAATTCTCATCTTTGTTAAACATCTAACTGGCTAATATGCAGAAGGCTTTTATAATCACCAAAGAAAGTTTCCAAATTTTGTCAGTGTGTTCATGAACAAAATTTGGCAAAAGGTACCAGCGTGGGAGCCACAGTTGAAATAACAAAATGAGCAACAGTTATGAAAACCCAAGTTCTGTCTTCTTGCATATTTGAGGAATATTTAGGTGGTAGCACTGGTACGAGCAGGTTAAAAATTCAGCAGCACAAATGAAAATTTAGCACAGTACTGGAAAAAATTGCTCTGTTAGTCAAAAATAACCGCTCTTGGTCATAAAATAAATAAATAAATAAATAAAAATAAAACTTTTCAGTCATGTCCACCACATGGCACCACACTCAATCCAAGCAAAGTTGTCATGCTTTACACTGATGACTTACATATCACCTCAGATCAAGTTCTTAACTGCAATACTTTTGAAAAAATTATTTCTAAAAGTATGTCACCTTGGCCTGACAAAAGTGCGCCTGCCAGACTAGAGGTGCAACAATATGGGAATTCTGGGTCTATTGTCAAAATCTGATATTTTACATGCACATTTTCAGTTGATGCCAATATCCGATATATTACCTGTCCTTATCTTTACATTTTGATATTTACAGTAGATCACATGTGGCTTGAAATTTACATAAAGGAGCCAATCAGACAAATGCTAATGCTAAATTATGCTAAATGCTAAAGTTGGTATGTTCCAGCTTGAAAACAGCCAGCCTGTGAAGAGACAGTAAACTACTGCCAAGCATAAGAGATGCTGAAAGCTTTATATCCTTCAATTAATACGAGTAGGGTGTAAAAATTAAGCTGAACCACCTCTCCCTGCTAGAGCCTCAGGTGCCAGAATGTAACTGATGCACCATTTAAAGACATACAAATCGAACAAGAAGCTGGCTCAGAAGCCAACTTTAAGTTCGTAGTTTTAATGCTGGTAGAGTTTTTTTAGTATGGAGATTTAAGCTATCAAAACACCCTACCTGCAGATTTACATACAAAGCTACTTGAGTATCTGCATGTTTTGCTTCGGTATGCAGTGCTGTGGGAGATATTTTAGCTGCCCTGATGTTAATGGTGCTCTTCTGGCATACAATAAATGCGTCACCAAGTATCAGTACGAAATATCAGGCAAATGTAAGCACTGGCTCAATGGCTGTAATAAAAAGAAAATGCAAATATCAGCTGATACTGACATCATTCCAATATCATCGCGCATCCCTACTCCAGACTAAACTTCTAAAGCAACGTAAGTGAAGACACTTCAGGAGCAGGTGAAAAATAGAAAATCCCAGAGGAGCCACCATGTTCCAGAGAGTGAAACACAGTGCCCTGCAGATACTCTCAAAACTCAGTGCTAATACAGTGATTCCCACAGCAATTACCTTTAGTCATAATTTTAATCAAATACACAAAGTAAACACAGAAAACAATATCAAGCACAGTGAAAAGTAAAAAAAGAAACAAATTTATTTGAAATGCTAGCAACCAGCGACTCAGGGAGACTGAATGATCTAAAGTCTGAGACCTGGAGCCTCATAAAATAATCACGTTTTAATGCATATCGCTGCTTTTGGAACAAAACCTTGTATCTCCAAAATGGTAACTTTACAGGACAAGGCAAAAATCTACTTTAATTTTAATGTAAGTCAGTGGAACCAGATGTTTCTCCAAGTCATTTTAGGCCATTTCCTTTGATCCAGTCATCATGAATTTTACATACAACGTAAAGAGTCACCGACATTATCAAATTATGTCAAAAACTGAAAAATGCCAAAAATGGAGATAGGAGGTTTTGTTCTGACAGTAGCGATATGTATAATGTTTTCCTAGCGAATAAAGATGAATGACTGGAGCAAAACAAAAAGAACTGTACTGACAATTTATACAGCCCCCACCCCAAAATACATTAGCCTGTTGGTAAAGTAGGTAGCTTGAGCAACGTATGCATGTGTTTTTGGGAAACTTCACTAGAACAATGTCGAAATGATATGAGTGATTGTTCATGCATGTTAAACTGTCCTCACCTTCTCCTGGTTGAATGCATCCATTCTCTTCATGGCTGTATCCAGAGCCATCATGGAGTCCAGGAAGGCTTGGTCCTGCTCACACAACGGGTTACTCAACAGGTCCCCAGAGATCTTTACGGCTGCTTTAGACATGGCTGCAACATCAAGATAAGCAGAACAAGCATTAATGTTATAAAATAAAAAACTCAAAACAAGGAGAGAGAGGTGAACCAAATAAGGCTGTCACAATCAATCATATTTGTACTCAAGTAACTGTATTTAGACAATTGGTAGAGTATCAGGCCAAACAAAAAAAAATGGTCTTGAATCAATAGCAAACCATCCAGAGCCTTCCAAAGATTACAAAACCTTATTTTGAGAAGATAAACTAGAACCCCTTTAAGATACGTTTGTTTGCAAAGACTTTGTGTTAATCAGGTTCTGTTTCTTGACGTACAACGCAAAAGTGAACTGTAAACATACCCGCTATTAAAGCAGCACTGTCATATTTTTATTCAAACTCCAAAACACTAGCAATAATAAGCATGGAGAAAAAAAACACACTAAAATGCTGTGGGCTGCTGTGGGTCACTGTAAAGCCTGAGATAATCATTTGAAGATCAGAGGTGCCAGGACAGATTTGGAGTTTTTCGGACGGCATCATATTAACAACACAGGTACAGGCTAAAACATGAAGGTCCTGCTCAATGTTTAGGTTTCAAATACACAATCAAAATCATACTGATAAAGATATGATGACAACAGTAGAACATTAACTCAGAGTTTTAGGTGTTTTCTCTGAATACTCTTTCTACACATTCGCAAAAATCAGATTCATCCGCTTGTGGGGGTCCGTAGCACAACCGACGCTACAAAACATTCTTCTGCACATTGCAGGCAATTATGTATTTCCACCAGAGAGGTCTTCAAACCCCCAAATCCTACATAGTGTTGCTTTAAGTGACTAAATAACAAACCGTATCTGCAAATGGGGCACCAAAAACTCAAAACTTTCCTAAGTCTGCCTCCATTAGCATAATAAAACAGCATAATAAAACAGGTCTTTACGCTGTTCGGGGAGGTGGGTGAGACTGGGCCTCTGATGAGGATGGATGTTTCATCTGGCTTCCTGCTTCCCCTGAATCTGATTTGGGTTGACGCTGACATTCGCATCTGATCAGCAGCCTGAGTTAAAACAGCCATGGCAGCGAAGTCCATGAACCATAATTGGCGCTGGCACTATAGAGGCATCAGCGGCGCAATCAGAGCACTTTAGTGAATATTCATCATCTCTATCAGCGCTCCTGCTCATGTCTTTCGACAGATGCATCAACTTGTGGAGCTGCCTTATGGCAAATCCTTTTACATACAGTTTGCCAACTAGCTTTGATGCAATAGCATGTATCTCAACAGCCTTGTGTTCTCAAGACAATAGACACTTACAAGACTCATCTGTCTGCTCTGCTGTTAAAACATCATAGTCTCATATTGGGGTTCAACAGTACTTTCAAGCATCAAATTGTTCATTCAGGCTCAGTATGAAGACTAGCCACATTTCTTGGCTCTCATGTGCTTGAGTGCTGCGGAACACAAGGGCTCCCTGCTGTGAGCAATGTAACTGGTGTGGGTCCATTGAATGTGCACATAAACCCAAAGGGGAGGAAGGGGAAGAGGAACCTGTTCAGCAGATGGACCCTATTAATTATCAGGACAAAACTGACAGCACTCTCTCTTTAATGGGCTTCCCTTTACTGCAGAACATGAAGTGAGGAAAGAGAGTAACGCTGACCCTCACTCAACCTTTATGCTCCTCTGTCTTTAATGTTCCACCCTCCCATTCCTGCTTGCTTCATTCTTTTTTCCCCACCAAAAGAGTAATGCAGAAAGTGAGGTCATGACCTTGAGCAGGCTCAACTGCTCCTGTTCCATCTAACTGCGATTGAGAAGGTACAATTCTCATAATCCATGACATGTGGGTGGATATCTTGTGAAACCAGTAGTGACACAAATGTACCAAGCGGAGCAGTCAGGATTATTTGATTTCTAAAATGTATTTAAACTGATTCAAATGAAACCATCAATATTTATTAAACTATTTCCAGACCTCTCCTTATGCAGTCCAATAATAATCGCGGTTATCATGCAAAATTCATCAGATCAATACATTCTGTTAAATAATGTGTGCTGGTTTAGGAATCTAATAAAATTCATCTGACGGCTGGGAGCGTCCTGGAATTATCTGGAACCAATTTGAGCCAGTGTAGCTCACACTATCAACTATTTTTTTGAAAATAAGAAATGCACTTATTTTCCCAACAAAACACTTCAGAATGTCTAAAAGGCTGTATGGTATGTTATTGTTCAGCCCAGTCCACTTTTATTTGGGCCTTTGAAGCTGATTACTGGTCCAAAAAAGGTAGAAAAAGACATGATCGAATGATCTTTCGAACTATCTACCTATCTAGCTACACTCTCGGACAAAAAGGAACTAAGCTGTCACTGGGGCAGTGCCCCTCTGGTCACTGGGGTGGTTCCCTCAAGGGTACATCTCAGTACCTTAGTCAGGGAACATAACTGCACCATATTCCACTGCAATTATATTTTCTGAGTTGACTCCACACACCCCCGTCTCATCCCCAGGCCTTTTATTTTATTGTTCTGCTTTAAAACATTCGCTTATGGAAAGGTACGAATATGTAATTTTCACCTGGGAAAAAAAACGTATTTAAGGTACACAACTGTTAAATCCACTGTTGTGCTTTTAAGGGGAACATTTACATTGTTTGTACCTTGAGGAAAGAAATGTTGAAATGTTTTATTTCAAATAGTGTATCTATCCATCTACTTATTTTCACTAACATGATCAATATTTTCCCTGTAAAATCAGCCACTGGAAAATGGGTGACACTTTTTTGTTTTAAATTTCACTAGTCAGATTAAAATTTCACAATACTGTTTTTCCTTTGAAAGACCAGCTGTAAAGAAGAAACCCACTTCTGTAGTAAAAGGAAAACTGGAAATCAGGTGTCAGTTAACTGTGGGACAGCGGAGAAAAGAAATCCTCCACATTCACTTTACATACCTATGTCAGCCTCTGTGCTCTTCTTCATGTCTTTATGCAGCTTCTTTGTTTGGTCTTCCAATCTGACAAACAAAAAGAAAGAAAAAAATGAACTGACAGTGCAGGGGTGGAAAAACAACAACAGGCTTCATTTGTAAAGTGTACAGGTACAGTTTAAGCCCACAAATATCTGTAGACTTTGAGCAAACAAAGACTGGTTATGGTTTTTTTTTTAGGCTGACATTGTGCACATTACAGGTACCAAGAGCAGCTGATACAATTGTACTCATTTTACAGAGCGAATAACTGAGCGATGACTCAGAATAATGTAACAGGGTTGAAGATCAGCAGTAAAACAGCAAAAGCATCACTGAAAGCAGTAAACATGTTAGACGGTACTAAAATGTTAATCCTAAAATGCATTACGAGCCGCAAAACATATTTAATGTTGTTTTTTCAGTGGAACTCCCTCTAGAGCTCAGCAGTTTTCATTCAAGGTTCTGCATGACAGTAAGAATATTCTCACATACAGAATGGCAGAGGGGGCATTTCACAGGGTTGTTCACTACAGTGACCCATTCACACGCATGTAGGGTGCTAACATCTGCAATTATGACACCATCACGTCTGTCTGGTGTGTATGAGCATGTGTGTGTGAGTGGGAGTGGGAGTGTGTGTGTGTGATGGGGGAGCTGTTCATTATATCAATTAGGAGGGAAATGAGACACAGGTTGGGAAACTCCCATGAGGCACCAATCACTGCAAGTGTGAGAGGTCTGATTAGGCAGAGTGCAGAAAGGAGGGGGATCTAGTGTTTCGTTATGTGCATGATAGAAAGAATGAAGTAAACCAATGAAGAGGGAAAGAGCTTATGCTAATGGACCCGGACGCCGTGGATTTAAAAAAAAAAATCCTTAAAAGTTGAGGGCTACTATTTTCACTTTACGATTTAAATGCACTAGCAGTGTCAATAATGCATTAACAATGTGTTTACTTATTAACACCACTCATTTCTTAAAAACGCTGTTAATGCATTTTTCTACTTTGACCTTTAAACCTGGCCATAGATCCAGCCTGAATTTACCACCGTAGGCCTCTCGTTCAAATACTGTGATCTCTCTTAACAAACCCAAAATAAAGCTACTGTAACGTTGTGAATTTGTTTATCAACAAAGTACACTGTGCTATGTGTTGCTTACATAGAAGTAAGCAAAACGCAGCACTTATGTGGCAAACCAGTAACATCAGTTATGTTCCCACTGAAGAACGTCTTCAGCAGACTATGCTGAACAGTGGTCGCAGGAGAACTTCAGATATATCTGACCGCAGATGATATATACACTTTAACATGAAGACACTGTTGCTCTGAAGACACTGGATGTCCTTCCCAATGGAAATGTTCACATTCAAGTTGATGCAAACTGTGTGTTCACACAATGAACATTTTAATGAATTACTGAAAGTGAGAAACACATTATTTTTAAGGGTTATTAGCTATATTAAAATACACCGCTACATAACTGTACTTCTGTACTTCTCGTTTTCTGTTTGTTTCAATATCAAAGAACAACAAAAAACTAAAGGACAGCTTTTCTTTCAGCCAAACAATACTGTGTGCACAGTACCAACTTTTCACTGAATACAAATTATTATAAAATATCGCCACTTTCACTTATGAATGTGGTTTCCATTAAAAGTTTAAACCTGAACTAAGTGCAACTGCTAAGGGTTAAAGATAAAAAAACAGCGGAAAGTGATAAGACCAAGGCAAAGACACACAAAAACGAAGTAGATATAGAACTGGGGTGATAAAAACGGTAAAAATTGTAACCGACATGTAATGTGGAGACAGAGAGCCAGATGAGAAAGAAGGCCCCTCAGACTAGGTGCTAATCGAGCCTCCATGTGCCAGCTGCTCCATTCTGTGCACTAGCATGCCAACAGCAGGCCTTATTCCAACATGTGAATGGCATGTAGTGTTACCACAGGTCACAGACTAACATATTAGCTTTAGATACTCATATTCTGGGCTTGGAGTGATGCTGTGAGTGGAACACTATCTTGTGATGGCTTGCATTATGTGGGGCCAGTGTACCAGACACACATTACACAGATCCTTAAAACCTCAGGATTACCTGAAAAGGTCCCACAGGTTTCTGATTACTAACTGAAAGCATATTAAACATACATATTAAACATACATACATTTTAGACAGAAATGTTATTAGAAAGTCTTGTTGTTTGGGTCTGACCAATATGAAAATTTTGTCAGGGGTCAGGTTTGCAGAGAAATCATGATTGTCAGTTAACTGTGAATGGTCAAATATGATGGCAGTTCTCATATGTCAACTTTATTAAACAACAGATATTCACATATATATAAATAATATGAATACAGTGGCCCTACCTTTGGTTTCTTTGTTTATTTGGGCAAAGTTTTCTCTTATTTTTCATCACTTCTCTTCACATCTAGTTCATTTTGTTTCTTTTATGTTATCTTCTTGCTATGTGGGGAGTAGATGCATTTTCCTCTTCCATCAGTCATTTTAACAACAGTCAATATTGGGTTACTAAATGCTATACTACCAATTGCTGTACTGACAGTGAACAGGTCAGCGTTTACCTCATTGTAGAGATTTGGGTTCATTACGGTATAAATCAAGCAACTACGGGATTATCCTCAACACAGATTAGTGTGGAACAGGTAGCAGTCTACTAATATATCAGGTAGGCACCACTGTCTTTCACTGATTCAGAGCATTTGGCAGTTTAGTCAAATAATTGTTCTGGAAAAGTGAAATCAGTGTTTTTGAACAAATGCTTTTGTTTTCATGTTAGCAAAAGCAGCACAATGAGACGTAACTATGTCCAGTCTTCACATCTCTTTACATGCACAACAAACGAAATATAAAAAGGTAAATTTGGAACAATGTAACAACAATTCAAAGCAAAATCAGTTCAGCAGACATCTAGTTTAGAATTTAAGTTTAAGCGTCAAACCTTCATAGTATGTTTTTGGTGATCTTACATAATGTAGCCCATGACATTCAGTTAAGCACCAAACTTCATTGGTGGCAATATCAGCCACTTCCGTTCAAGTTCTTACATGCCCACACCCACTGCCTGCATGTCTGTGTGTGCAATCCCTCTCACAAGGGTTCCCCACATATCTTACTCATCGTCCCATATCAGCTACTTAACCGTCCTACTCGAAACGACCTGAAGCACTGAGGTGTGGTGATCTGATGAAAGGCATCAGAGTTTCACAGGTTTGGGGGGGGGGGTAATTATGATAATGACAGAAATGTTATTTTTCCACAGAAGAGAGATGAAACATCTTACTTATCAATAGGTTTTAAAAAATTCCAACAAATGTTGCTTGTATTTTCCCCACCTAAATTTCTCATGAATTTCAAGAGGAAATAGCACTTTACGAATCTTTACTAGGCAGCTGCATGTCTATAGCAGTGAGAAAAATAACTCTTTTTGGAGGAAAGAAAAAAAAAAGTGACATTCTGCATACACTACCACTCAATCACTTACCATGTAACATTATGTGCAATAATAACTTTCAATATTAAAAAAATTCTGTGAACAAGAATTCAATTAAATAAATGTACTGCAATTACACAGACTTACTAAACAGCACGTTAATCTAATTTTCATTTATTTTGATTGGATGGATGGTTGATTTTAGAAATTGTTCTGTAGGTCTCACACACACACACACACACAAACACACACACCTAAATTTATACGGCAGGGATAACAAATAGCTAAAACTCAATTCATTCTCTGTGGGTACAAATATAATTTTAAAAAATCATTTTTTTTTCCTTTTATTCTATTTTTTGTTGTTGTTTTACATGTTTTGTATGTCTCTTTTATTTATTATTATTTTTATTATTTTTTGTTTCTGCTTTTTATTCTCTCAATTTCTACAATTTTTATTCCTCCTTGTAATTTTTGTTTGCTTGTATGTTTGTAATTTGTTGTCCTCCCTCTACACGATGGCAGCACATACTAAAAGCAATTTGCTATTCCAGTAATAAGGAAAAATTTGTACTCCGAAGAGGGGTGGTGGTGGCGGGATTAAAGAAAAAAAGAAAAAGAAAAGAAAAGAGAAATTGTTCTGTAGAATTGTTCCGAAATTACCTGCAGATATAATTTCCTTTTAAATGTTACATTCTTTTATTTTCTGAGAGGTGTTTTTTTTAAAAGACCCAAAAATGCCAATGTGGCTTTTAAAATTTTTTTTTTTTTTACTTTCTATGCTCATTAATCTGTCCCTATTTTACAACATTCAGGAAACAAACAGATAAATAAATAAATCTAAAATGTGAAATCTAATATAATCTCATAAATCTAATGTAAATAACATTTACATTATTTTATATGGCTTTAAATTTGATTGCTGCTTTTGAACTATGATGAATTTTGGATGTTTTATTATTAATTATTGCAAAGTTATTGTTAGTTTTTTCTGAATAAATCCTAACTAAATTTTAGATAAACAATTTTAGAATCATCTTGATCTTAGTTCATCAGGACACATTTAACACCTTTCTTACTGTTTATATTCAGCTTCCTAGAGTCCTGATAATTATGTGAAACCTTTATAGATTAAACTAAATTGCTTTGATATTGTTGGCTGCATGTTGTCCTATTACAACCTATTGGAAGCTCAATGTAATCTTAAGGGTTGACTGATTCTTTTAGAAGTTTCTTTTGGGAGGTCAACAAATGTAAATAATTGTTTTTAAAAATATTCAAACGCTTCCTGCTTTCTGTGTTAACTGTTAGTGACTATTGTTCCTTCAACTTCTGGAGCACTGGAACGTCTGGAGTGTATTAACAGGTTGTTAATACATTAACTGCTGGCATAGACTTTACAAAGGCAGCTGTAGTACTAAGACAATTCAACATTTAATAATACATGGATGCCTCGCTTGATTAGAACTGTTTTCTGTAGAAACAGTACATTTTAGGAACAAGCAGCTGGGCTAGCTATGCGTGGACAAACCCACTTTCCAGATATAAAACAGTTACTGTAATACCCAGGGTGACCAAGTTGCTGTTTTGGAGATACAAGGTTCTCGCATGGCATTGAAATGTGTCAGGAAATTGCACAGGGTACCAAATTTCATTAGTGGGAACACCCTTAGACTGTGGCTAGCACCATCCTGTGAAGTCAATTAATGTGTTTCACCAGACTAGTTGCCAATACCAAAAACTGTCCCTCTATTTTGACTCCCAGAAAACAACTTTTTAGATGAAGAGGGATCTCCATATGATGGAGTAGAGGTAGTTTTTGGAACATGTACCCCAACGCTGTGTGACTTTGATCAAATATAACAAGATTTGGGGCTGGATAAGAGGCCTATTTTGAAATGGCTGCCCTTCTATAGTTCTGCTTGTTCCTGACAAGACGAAAACAAGAACATGCAGCAGTGAGATATCTTTTCAAGTGAAATGTTCCAGTGCACAGCTTCAGGTGCGCTAATGATATACAAGCACAATAAATCTGAAGGGAACCAAAAAAATAAAAAATAAAAAAAAAAATCACATAGACTCAAAGCATGGCACTGAACCACATGTCAACTTACTTCTGGAGCTTCTCATATTCCCGCTCAAAGTCCCTTTCAACCTGCGGAGGAAAGAGAAAAGACACATGGAGAGAGAGATAAGAGAATGGAGCAAGAGGAATGCAAGGAACAATCTGTTTAAAGAGTTGTGTGGGCAAACCGCTCTAGTTTTTCACACTGTATTTTAGGCCCATATTAAAAAGGAACAGGCTGTAAAGGGCTGCGCTTCAACAGTAAAAGTTGCAGGGCTGCTTTCTGTCAAAAACAAAAGTCACGGAGGACTTGCGTCACGGTATTTGGGTTGACCTGAACATGAGGTGGAGTATAAGATCTGTCCAGACCCTCTTGGAGATGCACAAAAGATCCAAACAAACCAGAAGAACAATGACCACTCTTCCTTTGGAAATGAGCCATCATTGAAATTTTAAGCACTGTCCTGGCTCTGCTTGTCCGTGCCACCATGCCAGTGTGAGTGTGTTTGGACTGCCTGTGTGAAGTGGTGTTTTTGCTGGAACTGCAGCAGCAGGGGTTCCTGTCCTGTGGTTCTGTGGGCAAAGCCTGTAAGTAAACAGTTCTGGCGGACGGGACGGGCGACTGGTACCTTGTGGTAGCATGCAGACTGCAAGAGTTGCGTGCCCATCCTCTGAACTGCCCACTCAGGGGTATCCAGTGCGCTGGGATATAACAGGAAGGAGACCAAGGGAGGGAGCGAGGCGGACAGAGGAAGAGCGAGATGAGAGAGGGAAGTGGTTTCCCCCCCCCCCAACGAACGGACGAAGAGAGGAAGGCACCCACTCATGGACGCGGATGCAGTTAAACTCGTGGCTTTGGCATCACCGTGGCAGCATGGCAGAGGTCACTGTTAGTGTAGCGCAAGCAAACAGTGACTCAGATTAATTCGGAGAGAAATTTTACCTGTAAATTCAGCCTGAACAAGAGTGTCGTAGCTCTCGCTGTGCATCCAAGAGAATATAAAACAAGTATTATGCCTGTATGTATCCATGTGTCCATCAATCAAGCCTCACTTTGGTTTTTAACATCACTTCTAGTTTTTGCTTATGATTTTTAAAGACACACTTCGGCCAAAATGAAAGATTTAACCATGGCTACAGCTGTTGGATATATAGTGCTACAATAGACTCTAAAAAAAAGATTTCCTGGTTTAAAACACTGGGCAACCCCTTTCTGATGATATATCTTGAAAGTGAAAATAAATTTTTGAAGACTGGTGTTTTGCTGTGGATTATTGGGTAAACTTTTTGAATTTCTTTCACTAGCTGGCAGAATTATTATCTTAACAAGAATAAAGTCTGATGACCAACTGAGACTAATGCTACCTAGCACCAGATGTATGTATTAGCCTCAGGACTAGGGCCTAGCAGCAGAGATGAGCACTTGAGTTTGACACATCCTTGAGTCATACTTGAGCTGCAAGTTGACTGACTCCCAACTTTCCTTAAATCACATGTGGCTCGACTTGAAATCAAGACTTACTTCAACACAAACAAAACTGAGTAAATTACGAGAACTGAAAATCATTAAAGCAGAGTTTTGCTACAACCCTACTTTAACACATCTGATCGAGGGTATAAAGGCCTTCATGAGCATCTGAACATTAGAGCCCAGAGGCATTTTTCCAGGACAGGGTTGAGCATCCCTGTGGTAAATGAGTCCAACCTTTCGTTTCCAGCCTCATGAGTGTGACTTTGTGCCTGACAGTAACTTGGCAAAACTAACACACTGAATACTGAAATGTTGTTCTCGCACCAGATTCACTCTGATAGGCAGAACAAAGTAAATACATGCAGTAAATATGGTGTGTAAAGGAAAGTGGTAAAACAGCTTGAAACAGCTGGCTAATGCAGTTTGGGATAGCAAGTATTCCAGCTAGCATGATAGCTAATTTAGGCGAAGTTTTGGCAAATTGCAGATCCCATTTTCTTGAAACTTACTAAAACATTACCTGGATTAGCTACTCCACTATCTAGCTAGCACGGTCACTATACAAACTAGAGGCTAACTAACTGTTCCTGTGAGTTAAATTAGCTATTGTGCTAGCTAGAACACTTGCTGTCCAAACTCAACCCAAACAAGCTGTTTTGATACTTTCCTTTACACATTTACTGTATTCAACACTTTAGTTCTGTGATCCTGAACTAGAACAAAATTCTTGTTAATTGAATCCATGTCGCATCGGACAGCTTTCTAGTGGGGCTTGAACTTTTGTACAGTGCATTGCCTGCAGCTAAAACCAAAACAAAACTGCAATTCTGGGCTGAAGACTTGAGACTCAACTCAGACTCGGACCCCAGCGACCTCAAGAGTCCTCTCAGACTTATTCAAAGCAACTCTGGAATATCTCTGGCTAGCAGGCAGTGGTTGTTCAGTGCTGTAGGGATTCCTTATAATTTTGCACTGTATTGGTGTAATTTGTGTTGTAGTGATTGAACACGGACAGATAAAAAAAACCAAAAAAAAAAAAACCCACAAAATTGCAAATTCTGTCAAACTGATGAGGATGAGCTGTGCTGCAGTGCTGCACTACAAAATGCTCCAAACATTAGCTGCTAGCTTTAGGCGTAATGACTCTAAGATTTGATTAACACCCTGCTATGACTTATTCACACTCAATAAATAACCAGAAAATAGTATTTTATGTCAGACAAATCACAGGCCTTTTCTACCCATATCTTCTGTTTGTAGGTCATTTCTAACATTTAACCTAGCAAAAGCACTATGCTGGGTCCCGTTCATGCTTATGCAGTAATACATTGCTAATCATACTGAAGAGGACTGGGTAATACCCAAGTAATCACACTGATTAATTAAAAGTGTGGTGCATAATCAGTTCAGCATGCTATATGCCATACATGAACATTCTGACCTGTTGCTTATGGAGCTAGAGCTCTGGACATTGCATAACAATAAAGACTTTTCTCAAGATGGACATCTTTCCTAGCATTTCCCTTCTGGAACGACGGCAGGAATGTTCAGACAAACAGTAATTAGAGACACTCCTCTTGGCAGTTGTCTGTCAGGGTTTTTGAGAGCTGGGACAGCCGCCGTCCAGCCGATTTTGGAAAGGCTCAAGCGGTGAAGGCACTGGGAAATGTTTATGAGGCCATCTCTAAGGTCACACAGAGGTCTGCCTGTAGATCCTGTCTAGCTCCAAAGAATGACTGTGGCAAAATTTTAGTTATGGTTATTTTCAGGGCTGGTGCAAAATTTTTTTCAGGCCCAATTAAGTGCGACTTATATACTCACTCTCTCTCTCTCTCTCTCAGCATTACCATTTCACAGGAAAGCGTATCTCCACATATCTTCTGCTCCAGGGTCAGCCGTGGTGTTTTGGTGCACAATGTGGTGTTCTGTGGACTCTAAACAAAGATGTCCTAATCTGATCCGAAAGGTTTTGGAGTTGACCAAGGTGTATTTTAATGGACTGAGTTATGGCTAAAGCTTGAACTGTTTATCTGAACCCAGCAATTTCTCACATTGGATTTGGACCCGATTTCCCATATTTATGTTCAAACTTCAAATTCGGCTGCTTCCCACTTTTACCTTTAACCTGCCTACCCCCTCTCTTTGGTTTTTTGCCTTACTTACTTTTCATTCTTCCCTTTCATACACTTATATTTTTAATCTGGTACACTGGAGTTACCAAGTGTTTAGAGGCTTTATTTTATTTATATATGATCTTATGACAGATATTATTGTCACTGTGCAGGACCTGAACCACTGTTATTACTAGAGCTATCGGGTTTTAATCAGTAATTTGGGTGATGGGTCAATTTGGGTCAGTTTTAGACAGAATTTGGCTGGGTGCAGGTCAGGTTCAGGCTCAAAAAAGGTCAAATTTGGACTCAAAACTTGATGTGGTTCAGGTCTGGTAAAGCTCAGACAAAGTTTCGGGACTGCATTCAGGTTCGGACTAAATTTTCTGACCTGATTAAAGCTATTGACACTTGCTATATTAAGCTTTATATACGCCTTGATATAAGGCCATGAAAGTGACCCACAGAGAGGTACAACTGCCAGATACTTAGTTTTAATGGACTCAGATCGAGGTCAGGAGCAAAAACACAAAGAACTAGACAAAGGCATCCCTAGCTCTAACAAGTTATTTAGCTTCTTAAGGAACTGATAATTAATTAAATAGCTGAGGTATTGCATCACTCAACTGCATCTTCTA
Organism: Pygocentrus nattereri; assembly: GCF_015220715.1. Classification (NCBI taxonomy): domain Eukaryota; kingdom Metazoa; phylum Chordata; class Actinopteri; order Characiformes; family Serrasalmidae; genus Pygocentrus; species Pygocentrus nattereri. Next base: position 9,998,928 of record NC_051239.1, read on the forward strand.
GTAGCGTGAGTAGTATGAGTAGAGAGAATCCAGTTGAGAACCCATAAATAAGAAAATTCAGAGCAAAAAAAGAGAAAAAAGGCGGCCAAAGTAAAGTAACCAGCTCTGGATATGGTCATTTTCCGGGCAGACCCAGCCCTGGGCCAATGCCACAGGGCTTACGTAGGAAAGGAAGCCGCTGCCAAGGTGCATTTCAAGCATGCGTTTATACTGACTGAAGTGGCCAGAGTTTGACTGCCTGCCACTGCAGAGTCTGATGAGTTGTAGCGTCTGGCTAGAAGCAGCGTAAAAATATCAAGTCTGGGTTTCTGTGCTCCGGAATAGCAACTCGACGGGTGGCTGCGTCTCAGTGTGAACTGTGCAGACGGGCTGCCATCCATTTTTGTCCTTCCAGATATATACGAGGGACGCGTGGAGGGAAAACAAAGGCTTGTTCATGTAAATGCAGAGTGAGCTGCTAACATGGTTTCAGGCCAAAACACAGTGTGGACTGTAAGTGCACTCATTGACCCCATAAGAGGTTTTACTTTCAGGCTTTAAAACTATGTAAGAGGCATAACACCATAACTCATAAGAGAAACATCATAAAAGCCTCAGCACAAAATCTACATCTATAACACGATAAAGTGTTAGCAATTCTAATTCAAGCATGTATTAGTATGAACATTTTGTTGAGGTCAAATCCTTGAGACAGTCTTGATTTCAGTACATGCTGTGGTGTTTTCTACCATCAACAGGCCACCATGACTTGATAAAATCACATCCGTGTTGCTACAGACTAGTCAAATACCTTTTTCTAGCAATTGTGACAGGTTCTCATTTGCACCAAGACACTGTAAATCTGTAAATCGCCGCTGTCAGAATAAAACCTTGTATCTCTGTTTGTTGACATAACTTTAAAATGCCTGTTGCCCTTTATATTGTATGTATTGTATTTCATGATGAATGAACTTCATGAAAGGGCCAAAAATTACTTGGAAAAAAGTCTGGTTCCATTGACTTACATTAAAAGTAAAGCATGTTATCATTTTGGAGATACAAGTTTTTGTTCCGACAACAGCACAATGTTATTTGACTTTTCACACCAAGACAGTTTATGAGCACTGACCCAAACTTTTGTTTTGTTTAACTCCCAAATATGAATGACAAATAAATAATAACAAAATATTATTAATGAGCTTACCGTTTTTGAAACAATCTGTTTCTTCGGTTGTCCAATCTTGAATGGAATCCTAGGGAAGACAGAATAAACTGTTAGGCTACCTTAAAGCAATGAAATTATATCAAGATACAATAAGCCATTATACTAACGTCAGAAAACCCGTGAAAAAGGTCAATAAATCAAACGACTGCTCTGAAAATGTATCATGTAACTCTTTTTAAGCACTCCACTTTTTCTTTTGTATTGTTAATTTCTTGCCAAGTTCCTATCAATTTACTTATGTCTAGGGCTGCATATAATTCAAACTATTTCAATATTGATAGCTTGAGTTTAATTTGACTCAACAAACTTCAAACAACAATATAAATCCATGTTCATTTGTTTTTTAAGCATTAAAAAAAAAACTTTTCACATGTAAAAATACTGCCTTTATAATGGTGACATCATAATTTAGTCCTCTCGTGAAATTTCGTTGACACAACACAAAATACGAAGCAAGAACGGGTTCCCTATATGTTTTCAACCTAACCAATCATCAGACAAGGTTCAAGAGAACAAACATGCTTACTGGCTTACTGACGACTCAGGTCGTCAAACTGAAAGATGGAACTTATTTTATAGTGTTAAGTTAGTATATGTCATTTTGACATCCAGGCTGAGGCGCAGCCCTTCTTCTCTTATGTTATGACGTCACTCTTGGAGAGTCTCTTTCTGCTTCTATGATACATGCTCTGATTGGCTGTTGCACTGCTTATTGGACAAAGCCCCCATCTTTCCCATAAACTCAGAGCACTGCTAGTTTCCCTCTCTGAGACTTCTGGTTGCAGAAACTCTGGGTACAGTGGAGGGGCATGAGGCGAATGAGCCACTTGGGTGCCATCAGCTTCCAAGGTTCTGCTGCAACCAGTCGTTTTGGGACAGTGTAACCAGTTTTAAACTAAGCTGTGTCCATTCCAAGTTTTACTCCAGTTTGTTTAAGGCTGCCTCATGCGTCAAACGACCTCAAATCCTTGCTCCACTCATAAATGTGTTCTGTTCATAGTTACTGTTCTAAGCTTTATAGAACATTGTAGTAACAACAATAAAAATCTACTCTAACTTTGGGTATTTTGACATAAAAATGTACCCTACAGTTTCGCTTTAGGTTAAACAAAATTTAACCTTAATGTTCAATGTAACTTCAGTGCTCAATGTTCTGGAGCATAGATGCATCAATCAGACGGATGCCTTGTGGCTTAGATTATTCAAAACTGATTCAGTAGGTAAAGAAGTTCAAGAGGAGCTCAGAGGTTCACTAAATATGCCGTCACTGATATGGCTCTAACAGCATCCATATGGAGGCCATCAAAGGCGGACACTGAAAATTAAAAGCGACTGTCCCCACTGTCACATGAGCCTTCTGTGGTCTGTACAACAGGCAAACACATACACACGAGGTTCTCGTATACAAAAACCTTTCCTCTGGTCTGCTTTTACAAACAGGCACTCATATGCACTCATGTTATGCCTAATCTATCCACACACATGCGCAACCAGCAGAAGTCACCCACATTACTGCATATGTGCCGTCCACAGCTGCAGATAACTGCTAGCCACAGGTCAACATGAAGAATGAACCTCAGTAATGAGTCTTTGGATCTTATCATCTTGCAACCAGCCCCAGCTCAGTCCTTCCGTTCTTTATACTATACAAACATCCGCAAAGTGCCTCAGCTTTTATTCCTGTTCTTACAAGCAGCGACAGACATTTTATTTTACTTTACTCAGTCTTTCTCACCAATTTAGTCATAGCCGGTTTCGCCTGCTAGCTAAGTGTCCAATAACATGATCCTACCAAGCTGGGAGGCCGAAGGCTACTACGTGCTTCCTCTGAGACAAGTTAGACGTCGCTGCATCTCTTCAAACTGCTGCCAACACGTCACTGGGCAGCTCAACATCGTTGGAGGGGAACCTAACTGCTAATTCTGCAAATTAAAGATGCCCACATTGGACAGCATCGTGCTGGGTGATGGGGGCCATCCTACCCATCCATTTGGAAGCCAATTATGCTCTTTTGTACCCCTTTTCACAGATGGTATCGGCAGGGATCAAACCTGTGATCTGACGACAGAGCCAGCGCTTAGACAGCTGGGCCACTCAGGTCCCCCACCCTGAGAATTAAATTTGAATTTTAATCATTTTGAATTGAATATGATATTCAAAGATTTCAATAAGAGCGATTTTTATCTTGATATCTTGAAAAAAAAAGAAAAATCACTGAATAAGCCGAAGTTATCTTGTGATTTAACTAGCCACTGACTTACAGGATGACCGCTAGCACAAGTTAGCCTGGAGTTAGTCTGTCTGTATCAATATTTATGTGCTAACATTCTCTGTACACAGTGGGATATTATATATGATTTTGTCACCCAAATTTCAGATAACCGTGAAATTCTGCAGTGTTATCATCAACTGCATAACCATGCAGGTCTCCGATTCATGGACTATCTTTCTTCAAAGCAGGGACTGCACGCTACTAGATAATAAACAAAAACCTAGGTTATCATATAACAAAGAAAAAACTGTTTGTGTTTTTTTAACCAATGTTATTTGTGTGCTATTTATTGTTTTGCCATTTTTTGTGGCTGTACTACACTCCTAAAAAAAGGTTCCACAGACGGATGCAACAAAAGACCCACTTTGGATTCTTAAAGAACCAGAGATGTGTAAGAAACCTTTAAATAACAAAAGGTTCTACACCCATTTAAAGGATATTCCAAGAATCTTTACATTATTTGCTGTACATTTTTATAAACGTAAAAAAGTTGTTGAGAACAATTTTTGGTTCCCCTGTCTTTAAGAGTGTATATGGTACTACCTCATCAGTAAGTCTACAGAAATTCACCAACATTTCAGAACAATAATGAGTTCATCAAATGTACTGGGTTCAAAAAAATACTTGATAATGATGAAAGGTAAATCCAGTGATATCACTGATATCACTCAAAAGCTAATAATAAATATCATAAATAATTACTGCGGTATAATCACAACAATACACCTGAGGTCATCTTACACTGTGAGACATTAGCACTGGTGTACTGTAGCTGTAGGCAGGAGGATGGAGTTTGAGCACTTGTTCTCATGTATTACTGTGTTCTTATAATTTTATCCTGTAACATTTTATTATCTGAATTTATTTTTTGTTTGTTTATTTTAATCTAATCTAATGTATATACATCATATTTTAAATGTATCTTTTAAAATTGTAACTTAACATATCAAACACTTGCCTCGTACAATTGATTAATCGTCATGAAACTCAAGTTACTTATTTTCCAGCATCAGAAAACAAGCAGAAAACATCTAATTAAGACAATTACACTGAAGCTTCAACAACTAAACACAATATCGCTGCTGTCGGAACAAAACCTTGTATCTCCATTTTTGTTTTATTATCCGTTTTTCAGTTTTAGACATAATTTGAAAAAGCCCAAAAACGTCTTGGAGTCTGGTCTGGTTCCCCTGGCTTACATTAAAAATAAAGCATGTTTTTTTCCCTTCTACTGTAAAGCTACCATTTTGGAGATACAAGGTTTTGACCTACTTAGACTATTTACTTTTCTCAGTAATGGTTTCTTGAAAGCTACACATCCATTCAGACCCACTTGCTTAGTCTTCTGACAGTGGAAGCACTGACAGAAATACCTCTGGATTTGTTCAGATCTGAAGCAATAGGGGAGCTTGAGACTCTGATGCTCCTCTATTGTTTTACACTTGACTCACCCCTTCATTATGCAAGTGGTTTATAACTGAATTCCTCAGAAATATTTTCTGAAAAAAGATTAACTCATACTTAATGGCCATTCTGAGTAGAAACTGAATGAATGAGGGCTTGTCACTGACTTTTGGGCGGTAATGTATAAATCATGCGATTTTTCAGTACATTCACAATCCTAAATATTTCATTAAATAGCAGTATTTAAATCTGGCTAATAAAATGAGCCCCAAAAGACACCAGAAAACCCCCAAGCTCTAACATATCAAACAATATTTTTTCTAAAACAACTTTTTTTCATCTAAAGGCAGTGATCAGGAATTCTGGGCCTCCTACAGAATCCGTCCATGCCAATTCTCACGCCAAGCCGTTTCTTAATTATAGCTCAGGCAGGCTAAGAGAGAAACCTTCTGAGGGGAAACACTTTTTTCCCTACTGTTAGAGGCCCCACACACACACACACACACACACACACACACACACACATACATATACATATATATACACACACACACATATATATATATATATATATATATATCTCACACACACACACACACACACACACACACACACACACACACACACACACACACACACACACAGAGGCTGTTATTGATGTGACAGTAATAATGTCCCTGTAGGATGATGGACGGCTGGCGATGGCAGCCGCTCAGATCCGGCAGCTGCGTCAAAGCAAAGGTGTGTGAGCTAATGAGACGGAAAGAGAGGGGTGTGAGGAGGACGCGCAACGGCAAGGGTGTGTGTGGTCTACTGTGTGTGCGCGTACGTGCCTTGTGTGACAGGTATGATGTGTAGTCATATAGCTGGGGGGAGCGTGTGTACTTTATGATGACGGCTTAATCAAAGACTTCAGAAATTCTAATTAAATGAGTTTAATTCTCATTATGCTGTGTACACGCATTTGTAAAACATGCACGCTTTTAAGTCCTCGTCTCTTTAGCACATGATTCTGTTTGTCTTAATTAAAGACAGCATGGACAGGACAATCATTCCTCCTCAGACATTGGAGCTGAGCAATACAGACAAAGATCAGCATCACAATATTTTAGAAATATATCTATGGCTGGGACAACACTGATTTATCACAAGTTATCTTTGCTTTGCTTAAGGGTCTGCAAAACCTGGCTCTCTCACCCACTCTGGCGGAAATGGAAACTGAGCTACATTATGTAATAAGGAAAATATCAACACCTATCGTCAAATGTGTTTCAATTGTCAATTTTTCAAATTTGCTTATCATTCCAGGTCTAGTACAGTATAAGTCATAGTATAATGGTCCCAAAGTACGCTTAAGTTAAGTTAGTGAACTTATTCATTCTCAGTACAGCTACACTATATGGCCAAAATAAAGTCTTACACACCACACACAGCACGTTTTGACTGGACTGCTTTTATGCTCAAACGCTACAGAACTCGTTCTGATTGGTCTGGAGTGATGAAATTGTGTACAGCCTTCACCTTGAATGAACATCTACCTGGACTTTCTATTCTGTAGAAAAATCTGTGGTCACATCTGAGCAAAAACGTAACATTATCATTGGATTAGCTTCTCAGACGAGCCCAGAGAAAACACGGATCAATTAAAAATTTGTTATGCACATTAATGGATTAAAATAGCACCACATGGAATCGTACACTGTACTGTAAACACACACAAAGCAGACTGACGGAAAGAAACTTTATTTTTAAAGTTTATTTACTTGTCCCGAGTTTCCATTGTTAACTCTTATTTTAATACAATCTGCAAGACCCACCAGATGACACACATACTACATTTTCTTAATCATCAATAAAATCCAATACTGTTGTGTGACATCAGTGCTAGTATAGCCAATGCATCACCCGGCACAAGCAGACGTGTGGGCTTAACGACAGTACGGTTAGACCTAGTGAGGCTGAAGGAAAACATTTCTTCACCTCTGCCATACTACTGCAGCGGCTCCACCATCATGGAAAAGTTAAAATCTTCACCCACTGAAATTCCTCAAGTCCAAACGCTGACTCACCCGTCAAACGTAACGCAATGGCAGATAGCTATAGCCAATATTATCTAAACACCAATCACGCCCGTCTAGCAGAGAGGGCGGGAGCGGGAGAGACAGAGAGTGAGAGAGAGAGAGACAGAGAGAGAAGTTGAAGTCAATTGTTTTTTTTTTTTTTTTTTTTATGTGCTGACGCAAGAGATTACATGAACAACTGGCTTCTTTCCCCCCCTTTTTTTTTTGGACAGATGAGTTCATTACGGTTGAAAAGACACGTCAGAGTATTTCCCAATGTCAATCCTTAAACAAAAGCTAATTAGTGATTATGGCGCTGGGCAAATCCCAAATCGGCAACAGGTCAAGGGTAAAACGTTGTTGTCCTCAATTACTCAAGATTCATTGTGTAAGAAATCTAAATTATAGGCCACAAATCTAAACAACAGTGAATTTAGAAAAACAGAACAACTGAGATATTTTAAAATTACATGTGCATGATACTGACTCATAACTGAATGCCTTTCAATCAATGAGTGGACTGATTCCGACTCCGATTCCACACCAGCACAAGTCTTTAATAGAGCTTGAGCGATATGAACATTCCCAATGCTGATTTTAAGGAGCTAAAAATTTCATGTGCCAAAATTATTTACATTGTTAAGAATGAAATACCTGATGTGAACTTTGCTTTACTGACTGACATGACGGTCACATGTGAACTGTTAAACGACCGTAAGTTATAACTATGAAATCTCCTAAACACAACCAGTAAAAACCCAAAATCTTCAATAATAAATATCATAACACTGATAGCCGACCTTCCCAGAATTCTTGGTGACTTTCTTAGTTTCCATTAACTAGCCGTTTTTTTTTTTTTTTTCCTTAAATAAAGGTTTTTGTTGTTAGAACAGGTTAGACTAAAGAGACTAAAGACTAGGAGACTTTAAGACTAAAGGTTAGATTTATTATTACTATTATTACTACAGTAAACAAGGTAAACAACTCGCAGTGGCTAGTTTTCGATGTACACTAGCAGGCTGGCATAAGAATAAAGAACTATACTCGGGCATTTGCATTAGAAACAACTGCTCACTATAATAAAACGTACTCTCATGCAAAAAAGGGGGCAAAGTACAAAATGGCAAAACATTAAGTTTCAAATAGTCTTAAAAACAAAATCATTAAACAAACAGATAAAGTAACTTACTAAGTTTTCCACTCAGCACTGGTGGCTTCAAACAGCTGAAAAACATTGACGGGCTAGTTTTTGTTTAATATGAGACAAAATATTTTCCATAAGATTTAAATTTGCACTCTGACCAGGCCAAAAAAAATCCTTTTTATTTATTTATTTGTTCTGCATGGGAGTGGATGCATGCATGTGTGTGTGTGTGGTGTCTGTATATATATATATATAATCAACAAAAGTGTCAATATGTGGCAAATTGCAACCTGCTGCTTTTGACAGATGCCCTGTTCATATGTTCTCTATTTACGTCACATGGCGCTGATGGTCCACCTCAAATAACATACTGCAGTTAAGCTAGACAACTTTCATGAAAACATAGCAAAACTAGCCGAAAACAGATGAGCAGAAACTAGGCCATGACGTGGACAAGAGAGAGCCACATGACACCTTTGCTAATATTTAAGGACATTCATCAAAATAAGTTTATAAGAGAATTGCTGGAAAGGCAAGTTTCAGATAGGAATTCAAACTTTTTTGTTATCTGCTGTAAGTTAGTTGCATTAAGATACTGGATACTGCATTCAAATGTTACTCAAACATAAAATGGGCTTTTCTCCATTTGTCTTGCATGTTATTTCTCCCTCCTGAAGTCCACTTATAACTTTACTGGTGTTTCTTACATATTAAGAACTGTCATAATTCATCATGACCATTTTCAAAATTCTCTTTTAGTTTTTTGTTACGGTGCCTTGAAGACTGATCTCTGTACTGATTGGCTGTCCTGTATTGTTTCTTCTTTAAAGTGTAGAAAAACTTCGTATAATTTTAGCATAGAGTGGGTGGAGCTAAACTGCTACAGGCTGAATAGGTGGCAATATGTAAATGTGTTTGGGTTTTCATGACATCACAGAAACAATGAATTCAACAGGCTATTTTAACAGCTTAGTGTCTACATGTGGACTGCATGGACTGGGGAGTGAACAGTTTTGAAACTTACATCACACTTCCAATTTGCAGTTGAAATCTCGAGCTGATAGGTCCGTACTTTTTAGTCCTGACTTGACATGCACTTTCCTGCACAGACACCCTGACCCAGTACAATACTACATTCAAACGCTCCATAGGTCAACTCCACCATATGGAGGATTCTAACACTGTGTCTTCCTGGACAGAACCAGCCAGTTTTCTACTGTGGGAATCCTCAGTCATGGGGCTTCGCAGGCCATTTTTACAGACGCCCGCACACATAGCAAGAGTGGTCAGACTAAAGACCAAAGACTACTGATCCCATGCCCTCACACAGGGCACAGAGAGGAGAGAGATGGGAAAAATGTCAACAGTGTTTTTTAGGTACAGTGCTTAAAAAACTGATGTCCTGATGACCCTGGTGTCCACTGAACAGTGCACAGAAGTCTGTACAGGAGCACAATGAGCTCAAGGCAGTAGGGATAAGCATCCAGTGGAAGACAGAAAGAGAGGGAGATGTCAACAAGAGGCTAACATGTAATAGTGAATGAATACAAAACTACAAAAAAAAAAAAAAAAAAAGCCCCCACACAGAAACGGCCTGAATTACAGTGGATTCGGTCATGGTGCAAAGATGAATGAAGCGCACAAATCCGTGAACAAAGAATTTAACTCCGTTTACCAGCTTCTAATGCCAAAGGCTGAATCTGACTCATTTGCTCTCCATTATCCCCCAACATGGCCTCAACAAGCACACAAATTTGAGAAGCTAACAATAGCGTCTCAGTCTCTACCCTGGTCAATCACTATAGCAACTGATCCTCCACCTAACCTGCATTTAGTCAGGTTAAATATGGCCTTAGTTCATGCAAAAATGTGCATTCTAAGTAACTATCAAGCTTTTCAACGAGGGTTAAACTGAGGGTGTGGATGGGTGGCTGCCGTGGGCTGATACTGTACACTAGAAAAATTAAAAGTTAGGACAACTTAAAATTATAAGGCTACTAACTCTGCAGCTTTTTTGAGTTAACTAGAGGTCACCACGATAAAGTATGTCGCCTTATAATTTTAACCTGATTAATTTTTTTTGACCGTACATGCAATGGATCTGGTACAATTGGATGCATGAACAGATGTTCTTAAATAATGCCATCTTATCACATAGCACCGATGGTAACATACAGTGAGGGGAAACAAGTATTTAGACACTTTTTTTATTTTATACAGTTCCAGAGCACAAATCCACTTCAAATTTACATGCAATGATTGTGTAATGCGCTCAATACGATCAGAATCGTATTTCTGCAGTTATCGGATTTTTCAAACGGTCATGTAAACACTATACTCTGATCTAGAAATTCAATAAATAGAGCTGGATTTTAGCTCAGTAACCAGATTTGTGCGAGGACAGATAGTGGATGACGCAAGATGGTAGCAAAACACTTTTGGAGCGGCGCTGAAACCAAACACAAAAGGTAGGAGTTAAATATTCTTCATCTTCTAGATGATGTACGTTCATATTTCTGGGTAAAGTAGTGCGATGTTTTTAAAAACAGCCACGGCAAGAAATTTGAGTTTTACATTTACGCCATGTCTTCTTCTGTGAGTTTACTGGCTTGTTGCAAAGCAGAAATCTGATAACTGCCTGACTCACATAGACCTGGAGTTTCCCATTATCTGATTACTCAAGAGCATGTAAAAGTACAGATTACTGACAAAATCTGATTTTCTGCAGTTATCGGATTACTGTCTTTGGCTTTGTACTACAAATATTAACTAAAAAAAGTATCATAAACAAAGAAATATTTAAAAAGACATGCTTGAACAGACAAAAAAATACTGGGCATCCCTGTAAGTAACAAACTCCTGATAATATGCAATTGGAAAGCTCATGGAACCACAGCCCTGGACAAGTGTGTCCAACAAGGTTTCTCTCAGACTAATGATACGAAGGTAAAAAGAAAAGCTGGCAGTCACTCAAAGAGTTGCAGAACGAAAGCAGCAGGAACAACGGCTACACAGAGAACAATAAGCAATGAACACCTGAGCAATGAATCCTACGCGCCATACAAAACTACTGACAGAGTAATCGTGGGCATCTACAATTCGCACACAAGCATTTAGACAAATCAGAATAAAGCAGTCTGGTCACACAAAACCAAAAAGGAACTCTCTGGCAATAATTCAGCCTGGCATGTTTGGAGAAAGAAGGGTTGTGCACATGATCCCAAGAACCCAAAAAGGTGGTTGGTTAGTGTAGTGGTTAACACCTTTGCCTTCTACGCTGTAGACTGGGGTTCAATCCCCGACCAGGGCAAGCACCTTACACTATACCAATAAGAGTCCTTGGGCAAGACTCCTAACACCACCTTGGCCCACCTGTGTAAAATGATCAAATTGTAAGTCGCTCTGGATAAGAGCGTCAGCAAAATGCCATAAATGTAAAAGTGCGAAGGTGGGAGCATGCTTCTATGCAATGGTACTGGAGTATTACATGTAACTGAAGAAAACATGTATGGAGTGATGTACCAGGAGATATCTGAGGAAAAATGGGAAAAGATGGACATTTCAGCAAGACAACAACCCAAACTAAAGGCCAAAATAACTCAAAACGGCTTGCCAAAAAAGTAAAGGTTCTTGCACGGCCTAGTCAATATTCTAAATGGGGAATTTTTAAATTATATACTAACAAATTAATCAAATAATAAGAGTTTGAAGTAATTCATTATATAGATAAGTGTTAGTTGCAGCTCAACCTCAAACATCTACACCTGTAGCTACTAATGGGGGGAAAAAAATCTCAACCTCAGCAGCCAAACTTTTTTGTAAAATATTGAACTTAATATGGAAATCTTCAGTGTTTTAATTAATGGAATAATTGGTTATTCACAATTAACAGTTTAACTGCACCTTTTTCCCTTGTTGTACATAAGTAACAAGACGAGAACACTCATTTTTGAGAGAAACATTCAAAAGGTAACAGGTTGACTGGAGACTAGCCAACCAAGAGCTGTGTGGGTTTAGTCTGGCGTTTTATTTTATAGAAGAAATAACATATACAGCAGAGTGCAGTCTGTTAGCTAAGCACAGCAGCTAAAACACTGTATTTATTCAAGCGTGGACAAAAAAAAAAAAAAAAATCACGATAAGAATAGAGATGAAACAGCTCCACAGCTCTTGAGAGAAATGAACATCAGCACACCAGTAAAGAACTTACAGGCAACAAGCTACATTTATCTTCAAACCCCAGGAAAGACTCTGAAAAGCTTTCGTATGGATTTTGTCAGATGGGCTCCATTAATACTAGCTCGTTTCTCTCCTAATTTTCTGTGATTCACACATTTAGGTTTGCACCCTCTGTAACAGTGGCTCCCAAAGTCAGTCCTGGCAATGGAGTTTTCTGTGTTTTGCATACTTTAACACATCTCTCCCCCCTGCATTGCTAACTAGCTAATGAATGGATAAGGTGTGCTATATAAGGGAGCAGGGATGCTCAATACTGGACCTGACGTCCAACAACAGTATCCAATATTGTCTCAGCATCGGCAGATACATCCACCGTCATCTAAAGATTCTGTTCTGTCAGAGTGCATTAAATGCATCATCAAATATCAGCTTGAAGTATTGGCCATGATTAATCAAATATCTGGTGATACTGAAAATGAGTCCCAAAGCCTGAGAACTCCTGATCTATTACAACATAATTATATGTAATAAGTATATAAGCAACAGAACAGGAGAGGGAGAGCGTTTCCGCGAAATAACATCACGCTGTGATGACCTACGACCACATCACAGCCGTAATGTTATAGCGATAACGCACCATCTCGAGTGTTCTATTGCTTTTATACAACAGTTAAAAAAATAAAGTAAGAAATTAATAAACTGGGTCGTGAACGCGGCGTTTAACATGTTTTAATGTTCGCAGCTCCTTCTGCCAAATTATAGTTCCTTAACAAGCAGCTTGTTGCTCCGTCAGAGTAACGAACTCTGCCCACTCGCTGCACAGCCGGCAGTTCGTTCTCCAGCTCCACAGACCAACCGAGAGTTTGGGAATTTAGTGTCTTCTCATCTTCAGAGTCTGACCATATCAGCCATCGGTCAAATGTGATCTTAAAAGTATCTGTTTTCTGTTTGTGGCAAAGCAAATTGTAAAAATGTTAGAATGGCTTGAGCATCTCCTACAGCTGCCAAAGTTGTTGCTTAGCAACGACGTCTCAGCGGAGTGATACAGTGTTTGTGAAAAACCTGTGACGTTACGGCGAAATATCAGCACGGTTAGAACACCTCTCAACCAATCAGCTTGCGTGGCCGGAACTAACTGTTCTATAAGTTAAGTTTATTATTGTTTCCAATGCAGTGTATTAATTTTAGCCATTTTTATCTGTATAAAGGATTTATGTATCCATCTATTAAAAATCTGACAATCTAGCCTCCCAAAATGAAAACAAAATGATTGGCACAAGTGCTGTATATCTGATGCAAATATACATAATAACACTTAGCACTTTCAGTAAGCTAAATATTTATGCTCCACATGTCAATTACAAGGCCTGTGGGCCAGATCAGGCCTGTGACACCATCCCATCCAGGCTGTAAACATAGTTAAATTAACATTAGCCAATTTCACAATGCGCTGCACTACAGTCTCCAGCATGCACTGCAAGACAATGTGACTCTACTACCCCAACAGCAATCTATGAGACAGCGGTTACAAATCAATCAGCAGCTCGAAAGTTGAGCCCAAATATTAATGAACTTGCAGCAAAGGATCCCAGGTGCCTACTTTAAGCAAATATGTCAATTTAAAAGAATTTTGAATATTTCAAGTGTCCCTGTAATATCTGTCTGTATTTTACTGTGAAAAAAGGCCAGTTCAGGTTGTAGAACAACACTGATTAAAAATCAAATAAAATGTTTTTTTTTTCCCCTCTGGTCCACAAATTTGTTGGGATTTTTTAATATGGCCCTTTTACTTGAGTTGGACATCCCTGATTTAAGAACTTATAAAATTATGGAAGTTGTGCAATTATGTGATTCCACATAGAAGTCCGTGTGGGTATCATGAAAACAGCATCTATAGAAACTTAATTTCATATTCCATATCTTTTTGAAGGGTCTTTCAACTGAACTTCTCAGACTTCCCTTTATCCACGACATACACATAAAGACATTCAAAGGGTGCGTCCTGCTCACTAATACCATCTAACAAAGCTTTCCTTCAGCCTTGCCGTGATAATTACGTAGAGGAGAGATGAGCTTGACTCACGCTACAGTGTTATGCCATATCAGCAACTATAGAGAACGCTGCACTTGCTCTTGCCTCAGTAGTGTACAGCATTAGGATCTTATCAATGAGCCACACACAGGCTTGGTTGATGGTGACCGTTGTGTCGGTGACCCCAGTGTCGTGGTGACCACGTCACTCTGTCGAGCCAGTTGGCTTGCATGGAATGCGAAGGTCAGATTGGGCCATAAAGGATCCTTTCACCGCAAGTTTATGCCAGCCAGCCTCATAACACTAGCCATGTGTGTAACAGAGATGCTGCTTCTGCCAGTAACTGATCTCATAGCCATCCACCATGACATTACGCTTCACTTCCACTTTGTTTGAGTCTACACCCTTACCATGCAAAACTGGTTCTGATAGGAATAATTAAAAGGGGTGAGTACACTAACCCCAACCCCCCAAAAGGAAGCAAAACTCCAATCTCCAACCTCATCATCAGACTGTTGCTGCAACTATGACGTTGATTTGTCCAGTTTGTGTCAAGATGCATAACCCTACATGGGAAAAGGGGGGTTGGGGAACATTTATGAAGCATGAAAGGAGAAAGAGAACAAGGTCACGTTTAATGTCTGGGTCCAGCACGGTCAGAAAACCAGACAGTAAAAAATTACCACGTTTAATAGAGACCTGTCGCTGACTTTGACACATCACTTGTCTCTTATTTGGTCTACTTATTTGACTGTTAACAGGACTGTGCAGCAAACATGTTTTGCAGCTTTACAGAGCTCTAAATTATATGGTCTGTCTGCACCCTAGGCAGCAAGCATCATTTCACTATTAGCCCTTCTTCATTTGCTAGTTTTTTTAAGTTATACCTATTAATTTATTCTTTCATTTTCTCTCTGTTACCCTAATTAACACGAACTGCGATGCATTATTTAATAAAAAGTGATATGATTAACATCCAATCAATACTGACCAAAATGAATTAGGGTGCTTACACAGTAAAAGCTGACGCAGCTTCAGAAACGCAGCACCCCCCAATGTATAACATTTAAGATGCTGCGTCAGTTTTGTCAGACTAGAAAGGCGCCTGTATGCAGTGAAAAGACGATTAGTCAAGCGTCAAAAGTTCAAACCATTTCAACTTTTGCTGCAATGGATTCTGACGTGGAGACACATCAACCAATAGAAACGTGCAGGCAGAAGACGGATGAAAATCCAAGATAGAGGACAGTAGCAACGCGTACCCTTTTCTTGTTGTATATGACTTCTTTGCCTTTGTGGCTGTTAACTCTGTACATAACATTTATTTTCAATGGACCGTTTTTCTTTGTTTCTGGTACAAATGTTTTGTTTCCAGTTGGATTTCAAACTGTACAAACTCCGTCCTCATGTTGTCATGTTGCAGGCACCCTCATGTTGAAGCTGCCTATTTGTAAGCATTCTAAGGGCAGCTTCCACAGATGAGACTACCTGAATGGTCTGGAAGCCATCTAACGTCAACAATACACCATGAAATAACATGAAAAATCCTCCACATTTCAGAGGCTACCAGATTATCATTGGTGTTTAAGGTAAGAAAAGAGACACACAGGGCTAATCCCAGCACACCGTAACCTCCATGATTGCTACAAAGTAGCAATATCTTGATCCACACCAAAGGAGCCGACCTAGACATCAAACCCAACCAAGCTCCGACTCAGTGCTCTACTCACAGCACTGTTGTGGAGGCAACGAAAACAGACATTATCTATAATCCTGCAGAAGCAGGACAAGAAGAAAGCGGCCAAATATCCACAACGTGGAAGTATTTTACAGCAGAAAAAGTGAACTAGTAACATCTGCAGTGCCGAATATGCAGCCACGTTTTGTCTAAACACTAAAAATGTGCTTGAGCGGCTTTTAGGCTTCAAGTCTACTTTCTGCCACTTGCCTTGAGCGGCACACCACCAGAAAAACAAACAAACAAACAAAAAAAACTCCTGCCATCTTTTTCATGAGACTGACTGAAAACCAAACTACTGCACTGCTTCTTTCATCAAACTAGCATTAGCAGAAACGGCACATTCACAACCGAGAGAAAGGAACACTTGAGCAATAGGAATTCATGTTCACGGTGCTATCAAACGGGCATTTGACATAAGTTTCAAAAATGTGTCAACAGTCAGAAAGTATGTTACTACACACAATTTAAAAACTGATACTAACAGCCTAATAATCACATATGATCAAAAGTTATATAAAAAGGAAAAAAGAAAAAGGTAATACCATCACTGAGGCTGTAACCCTGTACTGGGGCGGAACCCTCAAGTGTACATCTCAGTACCTTTAGTCAGGGAGTATAAATGTACCATAACGTATTGAAATTATATTGTCTAAGCTGCACACACCCCGTCTCGTCTCCAGGCTTATTTTATAGTTCTGTTTTAAAACATTCGGTTATGAAAAGCTACAAATATGTATTTTTAAGCTGGAAAAACTTATTTAAGTTACACAACTAGACCTTAAAACCACTGCTGAACACTTACATTGCTTGTACTTTGATGAATGAAAGATCTTCACAATACCTGCACAGATCTTTTATTTTTAACATTATACTGTAAAATGGTAATTTTGGTTAAAAAATGCAGGCCAAAAAACATCAGTCCAGAATTTCACATTATTCACATGCTAAAAAAGAAGCAATTTTACTGTAGTATTCAATAGCCTTCGGCATCTTACCTAACTGGTATGGCTGTATTATCTATGAAAATAAAGATCGGATTGGATTGTCATTGCCCAATACTCAACACAGAAGTAGGTGGATAGAACTGGGGGTAAAAAAATGGCCTAAAACAAGAGTACTGTTTACAAAGTCATAAACGAAGCTGCCGCTCTTGTGTTAAATTCACTAGCGCATTAGCTGCCGTTACTGATGTTCTTACTTGAAACTGGGCCTAAAGGCAGACGTAAACTAGGCTAAGCCTCCATAATGTCTTGTCATTACTTTCCCAAGCACGCACTCACTCACTCTTGATAATCTGACAGACTGACTCGTACAATAATGTGCACAGACTGGTCTCATGCTACGTAGGATGTAACAAAAGAAGCAGAACCAGTGAGGTCTGGAAGTTGGTTCCAGATGAGAAACAGTGAACAATCCCGGCTGAAGATATCAGGCTTGAGTAAAATATTAAGAATAACTGAAACTAGGTCAAAGAATTATAGGACAAGGTCACAAGGAAAAGGATGAACTTGATTAACCTGAACTCAAGACAAAAGCGAGAACAACAGACGAGCACAAATACTTCAAACTGATTAGTCTCTCAGTGGAAGGTGAACAGACTGGACAAATTCACAGGCTCATTATCTAACATAACCAAAAGAAATCAAAACACACGGTTTCACCACCTAAATATATCGTCTATAAGTGTGTAATATCTTATAAAAAAATATAATAAAAAAAATGTTCAAAACAACATTGAAATTTAAAACTGGATCGCTCTCTTTCAAGAGCCATTCTTTACCATTTTTTGAAGGCTCATATTGTTATTAACACTACTTTTATTGAATTAGGTAGATAATTATCACCAGTTAATTTCACTGTAGCCTAACATTGATGCAAAAATCTAACAAGCAAAGTTTATTTTGAAGTTGTACATTCAAACTGTCTCATGTTTGAATGTTGCATCTACATAACCCCAGACAAACGCTTCACAGGCATCTATATTTTCTTTGGAAAACTGTGGCTAAAAACCCTAAAAGTCAAATTAGTCCAGACAGCTTCAGAGAGGCTGCACTTTCTCGTGTAGAAACATACTGGTTGCTATGTGTTTAAAGGGAACTCCACCAATTTTTCAGCATTTCGACAAAATCTAATGCTTAAGACCAAGTAAACAAAGTCATTGAGAGTGGTTTGGCGCAAATGCTGTAGACAGGGCGACCCCTGGTTCCCATCACCACCACTGTAAAGACATGAGTCTGTCACTTTCTCTGGAACAGATCATTTCACATCAAACCTCTTGGACTTCTATATCTTTGAAAAATGGGTGGATGCCTCTTTTAATGTCTCTAAAACCTACATCACGAAGTTAGTAGATCCAATAATTACTATTAAACTAAAACAGAGCTTTTTAAAAAGCTGCTCAAGGTGGAGTGGCACTTGCAGGGTGAGGTTGTCCACAAAGAAAACTAGTTATTTTTCCCCCCACATTTAACACCATTTTACCATCGTCGACATTAGATTGTAACCTCAGAAGACACGTGTGGTCACCGGTCACTTTGGACAGTAAAGAAGGGCTATTTTTTCACTGTAGACATCGCACCCACTGGTTCCTAACACCACGAAAGAAATCTCAAGTCTGCAAGTGTCTCTACGGTGAACTGGATTTACATCAAACCACTTTGAACGACTGTTTACATCTCAACTACAGCACTAGACAGGAAGTCTGGAATAGCTATGCTAGCTACAGAATGTCTTTTTAACCCCCTTTATCGTCCTTTTTCTTCTCTTTTCTTGACAGTTATTCGACGTCTATCCAAAGCGTCTCGACAAGAACTGTTGATCGGACGAAGTTCGCCGTTAAATGACCCTGTTCGGCTAAATCAACAGTTAACTTAGCCAACTCAGCTAACTTGGCTGAAATAAAAACTTCAGCTAAACTTCTGTGGGGAGACAGTCAAGAGTCACCTAACTAGCACGAAACGCTTACGAAAATGTTAAACTGTATACTGGAAAACATCTATTGATCCGCTAAATATTTTATCTCCCAAACTAAACACAAAATCGTCGGTTAAATTAGCTATAAAAGAATAACAAATCTAACCAGCCTGAGTGCTGGTCAGTAGCTTTAGCTTAGCACTGAGGCTACAGCTAGCCAGCTAAGTGACTTTCGAGCCAAGTTCTAACAAAATGTTAACACGTTTTCATATTTTAGGACAGCTAGTTAACTTCTGCAGGCAGAGCTGGAAAAGGCAAAGACTGCCAATACATGGCTCTGAAATGTCTGAATGTATAAACCATTAGTTACTTACTTTCTGCCAAAACTCAAGCCGGCTAGCATAAGTTAGCGAACTTGCTAGCTCACTGTTTACCAAACCCAGCCGCATCAGCGCCCAGTTTACTCAACTAGTACACCAAGCTAGCACATACAAGACGCAGTTACGATACATACCAGCTCATGTTGTCGTGTTTAATCCAGTTTAACCGCCAGACAACACTTTATTCTCAAAAAACATCGCCCTCTTTAGCTAGCTGGCTAGCTACAGCTACAACAACTCTGAGGGTAAACCTGAGGGAGTTGTGAGAGGTTAGAGGTGGAGAGGATTTAAACTACGGAAAGCTGCGAGGTCGAGCTCGGCTTGGGGTTTTCAACAGGTATCATGGACTTTCCTCAAACTTTACTGTGAATATTAAATTTTAAACAGTTACTTTTTCATATTAATGCGTTTATTTATTAGCAGGTTTTGGATGTAACGGAATACAGCTATTGGGAAGACATTCCGAATAGAGGAATTGTTCTGTAAAGCCAGTATTCAGAAAACACTGTTCACATTTTAAGAGAATATTTTGAGACTACTTACCCACTAAATTAAACAATATATACCATCTTTAAAATCAGTGCTTTCAGTGCTTGTTTATTAAGTATTTAATAATCTGTGCATATCATATGGCAAATATGCCAAAAAGGACCTCAGTTCATGACTTCTTGACAAACTGACGTTCCTGCTAAAGCCTGAGTAGACTGATAAATCACTGTGATGATCAGTTATTAATCTCAGTGTTACAGAGCTCTGCTAAAGCCTGAGTAGACTGATAAATCAGTGTGATGATCAGTTATTAATCTCAGTGTTACTGAGCTCTGATAAAGCCTGAGTAGACTGATAAATCACTGTGATCAGTTATTAATCTCAGTGTTACTGAGCTCTGCTAAAGCCTGAGTAGACTGATAAATCAATGTGATGATCAGTTATTAATCTCAGTGTTACTGAGCTCTGCTAAAGCCTGAGTAGACTGATAAATCAATGAGATGATCAGTTATTAATCTCAGTGTTACTGAGCTCTGCTAAAGCCTGAGTAGACTGATAAATCAATGAGATGATCAGTTATTAATCTCAGTGTTACTGAGCTCTGCTAAAGCCTGAGTAGACTGATAAATCAATGTGATGATCAGTTATTAATCTCAGTGTTACTGAGCTCTGCTAAAGCCTGAGTAGACTTATAAATCAATGAGATGATCAGTTATTAATCTCAGTGTTACTGAGCTCTGCTAAAGCCTGAGTAGACTGATAAATCAATGAGATGATCAGTTATTAATCTCAGTGTTTCTGAGCTCTGCTAAAGCCTGAGTAGACTGATAAATCAATGTGATGATCAGTTATTAATCTCAGTGTTACTGAGCTCTGCTAAAGCCTGAGTAGACTGATAAATCAATGTGATGATCAGTTATTAATCTCAGTGTTACTGAGCTCTGCTAAAGCCTGAGTAGACTGATAAATCACTGTGATGATCAGTTATTAATCTCAGTGTTACTGAGCTCTGCTAAAGCCTGAGTAAACTGATAAATCAATGAGATGATCGGTTATTAATTTCAGTGTTACTGAGCTCTGCTAAAGCCTGAGTAGACTGATAAATCAATGAGATGATCAGTTATTAATCTCAGTGTTACTGAGCTCTGCTAAAGCCTGAGTAGACTGATAAACCAATGAGATGATCAGTTATTAATCTCAGTGTTACAGAGCTCTGCTAAAGCATGAGTAGACCCATAAATCAATGTGATGTTAAGTTATTAATCTCAGTGTTACTGAGCTCTGCTAAAGCCTGAGTAGACTGATAAATCAATGTGATCAGTTATTAATCTCAGTGTTACTGAGCTCTGCTAAAGCCTGTGAATTCTCCCTGGAACGTATTTCAAGAAACAGAATAATTATGTGAAATGTATTCTGAATATGTACTTTTTATGTATTGTAATGGAGTACACTACTGAATACATTCAGTACAGTGTATTCAGTCTTCAGTTATCACTACTTCTTCCAGTCATTTTGCCCAAACCTGTTTATCAGTGGGTTGCTTGTTCAGATAGCAGTTAGGTTTTGTGTATAGAATAGAGGCTTTTTTTCCCCTAACTGAGGCTTTTTTCATTGCACTCTTTCAGACACACCCTTCAGATTTTTTTAAATAACAAATATGCAACAGTCAACTGGACATGCCTGTGTTGGGTATGTAGGAGTAGAACCGGTCTTACAAAGAAGAGCTAGGCAACTTTCCTGAAACAAAAGCATGAAGGAATAAACCACAGTGAGACATGGGTGAGTATGAGTATAAGGACTGAAGAATATTATGTCTTTGCATGCAAATCAATGCATTTCTTTTATTGATCTGTGTATTTAGTTGGCGATCAGCTATATTACAACAGAACCTATTACAGTCTAACACAAAGGCATGGCAGAAAAAATTATTTTCACAAAGTATGAATCAGGACATTGCGAGAAAATGGATTTCATCGGTGGTGTTTTATCATGTACATTGTAGTAACCTACCATACAGAACTTTATCATGCAGAGACATGCAAACTCCATCTATGAAAATAATTCATTAGCAAGTCATTAATTGTTAAATGGTATTAATGGTAATGGTTGACTGCGTTTACACTTTATATATAGAGGAAATTATGCAGCATCTCATGCAGCATTGAGAACAGTGTGATTGGTCTTTGCCTATGGTAACATCCCACTTAAATGCATTTTCTTGTACCACAATATTTAGTTTGTAGACAAGTTGGAACAGACAAAATGCTGTAAAAACACTTTATATTTATATGTATTATCACTATGTGAAATTTTAGCTGATGATTGGTTGCCATACAAAAAATGTCGTACATATTTTTGTTTATTTTATGCAACTTTTAAAGTACAAGCCATAAGTTGGAACAGATAAAATGCTCTAGAAACACAGTAGTAAAAATTAGCTGAAGATTAGTTGCCATACAAACAATCTGATACTCATTTTTATTTAGTTATCTGTTGATACTCAGTTGCTCCCAACTGACAACATATACAGCCGGAGCTCAAATAAACAAACAATTTTTTGTCAGAAATGAAAACGTCTGTTGTTTTTATAAGATCCGTGATGTATCACAGTGTCTACCTTTACATCCCATGTGTCAATGTGTTATATTATAACACATTGATATAATATTAGCCCATTTCACAATGCGCTGCACTACAGTCCCCAGCATGCACTGCAACATAATATGTGCTCAGATCTTCCTTCCCCAACACCAGTCTATGGGACAGCAGTTACACCTCCACTCTACACAGTTCCACACCAGTCTTATCACCAAATGCATTTCAGCCACATTTCAACCAATATAAGCACTTAACATTAGCTCAGCAGCTTGGGACTTAAACCCAAGGATGCCAGGTGTCCAGTTCAATCAAATAGGTAGGTTTAAAAGACTGAGCTCCTTTAAAAAAAGACTGAGACGTTTAAATTTAGAATATTTCAGGTATGCATATAATATTTTAAGGTCTACTATAAGTGACTGTATTTTACTGCTGAAGTTTTTACGTATTTTTAATAAATAATGGTGAGTTCACGTTATAGTACATTAATTAAAATTTAACTTTTTTTTTTTCCTCTGGTCCACAGATTTGTTGAGATTTTTAAATATGGCCCTTTTACTTGTTGAGTTTGACACCCTGCTTTACATGCATTTCTCTCAACCCAACAGATGATAAAATGGTGATAAGTCTGAGCACCAATTTAAAAATAGCTTTTTTAATTCAACCTTTGCTAATAGACTTGCATATAATCAGCTACTAGTTAATTTGTAGTTCACGCAGTTACCGTACACTTGTTGGTGTTGTTTACAGGCTCTCTATAATTGCTGTATATCTGTCTTTTTATGCAGATTTTCTAGAGGTACTGATGATTTGTAAGATATAACGAGAAAAGCATGTTGTGATGTAATTTATCGTGATAATAGTAACGTATTGCCACATCACCCACCCCTAGTCACTGCATTCAGTTTTTAATGGCCGGCCTCAGCGAGGGCCTAAGAGGGAGTAAATGAATGAAATAAACACAGACTCCAACTTAGAGCAGACCCCAGTGGGCCAGAGACTGGGCCTTCATTTACATTGTGGCGGCGTCCTCAGTGCGCATTGTTCTTGGGCAGCTGAGCCTTCGACCCACTTTGGCACAAACGGGGCTTTTCAGCTTAGCAAAGCTCCAGAGACAGAGAGTGAACAGTGGTGTTGAAACAAAACTGAGAAGGAGCGGCGACTTGTCGTGATTTCCATTGCCCTCCGTCTCTGACGTCACCCAAAAAAATGCCAAAATGTCCCATTTCGGGCAGCATAGGTTGAAAAATCCTGTCACAGTGTCTTTAACAAAAGCTTTCACTCCTTTTACATACAAGAACCTCATCAGAGTACTGAAGCCACACTCAAGTCAAAGTATTGTTTCTTTAATAAAATGATGGCTCAAGCAGAAGTAAAAGTGATTTAGAAGAAGCAACTTGAGTAGGAGTTAAAAAGTGCAAGGTCAAAAAGCTTCTCGGGTCCCTCTAGAACTGCAGTGGAACGTTTTAGTACATCCAGCTTCTATTAGCATAGGAACAGAAGTTTGTTAGACTCTATTCTTCTCTTTTTGTGAACGTTTTGCTCTAAAATAAAATGCTAAATCGCCAAAGTAAGAGGTGGGAAACACAGTAAAGCAGGCCTGAAGATGAACCAACACAACAGAGTGAAATTAAACCCAAAATTAAAAAGTTAAGTAAAAATATTATTATTTGAAAGCACTTTAAAGTACAAATCCAAATTTTAGTAAGTACATGTAATGGAATAAATGGAAGTAGTTACTACCACCTCCAAGTTAGATAGCAAATGCTGATACGGCCTAAGCCTGAACCTGAACCGTACCTGGCATTTACTTGTGGCCCACACACCTCACTGAATGGCAGCTCAGAGGAGGACCAGACGTGGTTGCGTAATATTATAGTGGCTGAACTACACACTTATAAATATGCTTCTTCAGGGGTTCTTTATTGGTTTTATTTAGAAGAATGTGTTCTATATAGTGCCATTTCATGTGTATGTGGTTCCTTGCATGGTGGTATGGTTCTTCGGATTGGTGGAGAATGTGTTGTATATGGTTCTGTATGGAAACGTTTTTGAGAAAAGCACCCAAAAGAGTTCTGCTATTGTTATGATGTCGAGCTTATAACTATAGAAGAACCCTTTTTGTTGCTACATAGAACCATTCATATAAAGTTTCTATATAGATGCATATAAAACACATCTGGCCCACATCTGGGCTGCCATTCTAGTCAGTATGTTGACCAAAAGTAAATGCCGGATGTGGTCCAGGTCTAGGCCATATCAACGCTGCTGTCTATTTCATGTGGTGTGACATAATTAACTACCATAACTATCATTAAGACGCCTTTATCTTTGATGTCAGTTGCCACCTATTGGTAGTATTGAGTTGAGGTGATTTATATAACTGCTTAATGAAAGTACTGTGCAAAAGTCAGAGAACGTCCTCCATTTATTAAATTTTCAGTCAAGATGGACGTGAAGTACAAGTGATTAAATGTTCGGGATATTTGTCTAAGAACATTAGATATGATACTCCACATGCATAAGGAAGAGGACATCAAAGGAAAATAAGTGACAAAAGCAAAAGAGTCATTGAGAAACTAGGACTCAAACTGTCCCCATCAGATAAAGACGTAAGAAGTAAGAACTAAAGCTTTCATCTCTGAGAGAGAGGAGAAAACCAAGCTGCTTCAGATCTGAAAACACCCACAGGTGTTTCTGTCCATCCTTCCACTGTGAGACAACTCAGTGCTGTGGGTCTGGAAGGATGTGTAGCTGTCAAGAAGCTCTTACTGAGAAAAGAAATAGATAAAAAATAAAGGTTGCTGGTGGACTGGCCACCGCAGAGTCCAGGCCTTGCCTCATTGAATGAGTTTCAATTACTTGGACCTTGAGAAGCAGAAAAACGCAGACCCCTCCAGGGTTCTGTGAAAAATTGAAAGCAAGTCTCCTGAAGAAAATGGAAGCTGTAATAAAGGTAAATGAAGGACACACAAAACATCGAAGAAACTTTAATATTATATTTAGTTGTTGAGGCTTGTATGTCATTATTTGTTAAATTATGTTGTTTTTTTTTCTTCATACTGATAATTAATATCTTTTCAATTATATCATTTGGTTTCACTGTAAAGTAAATAAATGAAGGTTGGTCTCTGACTTTTGTACAGAACCGTGTAGTGCCATAGGATCATGGGATATTATTTAAAAATACAAGCATGCGAAAAAAAAAAAACATACAATGTCTTTAGTAATATTTCTATGAGAGGAAAAAATGAGTCTTAACTTTAATGCGATAATACTGGACCATTTCTGTTGGTGCGTTCATCATGAAGTCATGTTCACACGATGTAAAATAAAAAACCTTAACACTGTCGGTTTTCAGTCTAAAAACAAGAAAAATGAAGACGTTATGAAATTTTGGTTTGAACAGCAACTAAAGCGACTGCTGCACTTTAAAGAACAAACCAAACAATCGGGCCTGCTTGATATTTGAAAACACAAACCCGAAGGGTCTCCTCCAATCTGATCTGTGAGAAATGCCTCTTCTGTTTTGCTGGATCAGTTTGGCCCTGTGTTCTGATAGATCTTGGCAGTGAAAGAAAGTAATAAATACATTTGTAAAATAAATAAATAAAGAAATAAAATGAAACAGAAACCTATGCCAGAAGCTATATTTGCTTCTAAAAAAAAAAAAAAAAAGAAGGGAAAAAAAACCCAGTGCTTCCCATACCATGTATAACTGCGCCTCAGCAATAAAGACATCACTCTGGAGGAGCGGAGGCTGTGGAGGGAACGGAAACATGAAGCAAATCCATGGAGAGGTGATAACAGCGCTAATGCTAACGCCGTTCAACATTTGCCTCTTCCATCAGTGAGTGTAACCTATTCACGCTGTGATTCTCCTCTCTGTTACACACACACACACACACATGCATATAAACGTCACTAAGAGCCGTATCGGTGCATAAATCTAGCAGAGCCGCGCCTACGTATACATTCAGAATCGCTCTTTAGCTTCAGACAGTTGCCAGTAGGGATGGAATCACTTCCCCAGACACTGTTCTGTTTTCCCTGCAATGACTGTAGATGAGAATCACTATAATAGACAACCATTTAAATGGCAACTGCATGGCCAAATAAGATAAAACTGTATACATGTACACCTCAAAAATAAGGGAGAACGTGTATGTATTTTTCATAACGTACACTCGCCAAAATTAAAGGTGCCAAAAATTGCTTTAGAGCTACTTTTAGCTCCCTTAAGAAAC
Source organism: Pygocentrus nattereri (assembly GCF_015220715.1). Taxonomy (NCBI): domain Eukaryota; kingdom Metazoa; phylum Chordata; class Actinopteri; order Characiformes; family Serrasalmidae; genus Pygocentrus; species Pygocentrus nattereri. Next base: position 10,025,588 of record NC_051239.1, read on the forward strand.
TTAATATATTTGTAAATGAGATGTGTTTAAGGTTCCACATCAAATAAATTCTACAGCAATTTAAGGCTTTTCCTAGAACCGGGCATCTATGCCAAGAGCCATTTAGAAACCATTATTTTTAAGAGAGTAGTGTTTACAGATCCACTCCTAGGCAATACTAGCTCATGCTGATAAACTCTTAGATTGGCCAACCCAGTCTACATAAGCCCGGCTGATTTTCCGAAACAACTCCTACGGCCTGAGCCACCCATTCATTCAGAAAAACCAACAAAAGACATTCTGGAGCCATCGGGGGCCTTGTTAATTAGAGAACGAATGGAAGCCTGCCAAGACACACAGGCCTACAGCGGGACAATTTTGTGCAGGATGGCAGCGTGTGGACAAGCCTCAACGTTTAAACTGGCGAGTTTATTAGGAATGTGACGCTAAGGGGACATATGGCGAAGGCACCACTGACACGGCCATGTACAATTTTGACTCTTTCCAACAGGAGGATGGAAAAGGCCTGCATGCGTTGGCTTATGCGGCTGAGCTCTGTTTGTGAAGATGAATGGCTAATTATTACTAAGAAAACTTAATTAATACTAATGTTCTGAAAAACTGTATTTAGGCTTGGCTGATATTTTCTGAAACAATTCCTACAGGGATTATTCTGAAAAAAAAGCTACATTTGCATTTGTCCTATATGTTTCATTGAGAAAACTGAACACAATTGATGCCATCATGATGCCAATCTATACTGCTATTATACCTAAGATAACACACACACACACACACACACACACACACACACACATATATATATATATATATATATATATATATATATATAAGATAATATAAATATAGGGGAACACCAATATGGGAATTGTGGGCCCATATCCAGTATTTTACAAGTATATATCTGCCAGTGCTGATATGTGAACATTTATAAAGTGTAGAAATTAGGCCTATATTTTCCTGGTTTACAGAGAAATGTAATTCGTGTTTGTAGAGGGTTACAAATGCAGTAAAATGAATAAAATGCAGATATTTTAGCATGGCAGTCTGGCGTCGCATAAACACTCTGCTTCCAAAGAAAGATCAACATATTAATTATTGGTTTAAACTATTGGTAAAATCTACAGTGTCAAAATGATTCTTCAGCCCAACCTGCAAAATGATTTCTACTAAATGAACTAGTTTTGAATGAGCCATTGTTTCAGTGGAATAAAAGCTACTACATAAAGCATTTTTTTTGTTTGGACCGACAAACCATTTTATCCAGTGGAAACATCTGTCTGGGGCCAATATAATTCTGATATCATCTTGCATCTCTAGTAATTACTGAACTACAGCTGGGTATGTTCTTATTTTTTACTGTCCACTCATACAGGCTCACTAATAAGAAGCGTATAAAGATATTAAGATACACAAGTCCTTTTTTTTTTTCAAATAACCTTATTGTTTATTTATTTAATAAACACATCATTCAGTGTGTCTCCATCTCATTCTTTGTATATTATGCACAGAAAGAAACAACATTTTGAGACTTTGCAGGAATGACGGGGAGATGCAACAGGGTTGACACTGACGCTTCTCTCTCTTACAGTTAAAAAAAAAGAGACATTCTAAACTATGTACACAGTCACTTTCTCCAGAAATGTATGTTAAAACACACCCTTCTCATCCACATTCAGTCAAGGTAAAATCCGAGTGCGCATGCACGTGTGTATGTATTAATGTACACACGCATATACACACACACAAACATACAGACACAGACACACATACACACATCGTAATACTGAAGCACATTGCTTTTTTTGTCCTGTACATTCTTAGTAGAAAACATGTAGTAATATGTTTATATACGCAACTGTACAAAAAAAAAAACACCCCTCTCGATATTCAGAATCAATCTCTCAGTGTGATCCGAACAGGAGTAGCCGTGGAGAAAACCACATTACTGGTGCTGCCCCTCAGAGCTGTAAAAAAAATGTCAGAACTGTTTTCATCCAAAAACATCTCGAATGGCATGCATATAGCTGGCAGACTTCAGTCAGTAAAAACATAGAACAATGGCATCCCAGATCAACCGTGCTTCTGCCCAGCAGTGGTGCTCTAAGGCAGTTATTTCCATAATTTTGGCTGGCAAGTACTTTGTGTTGAAAACCGTGTATGTGTACTCAAACGTGTGCCGAATATACAGTATGCGTGGAACGGAAAAGGGAAGGAAGGAAGAAATCTCGGGAGATTAAAGAATGGGAACCACATCAAGTGCCCAATAAAAACGTCAGCGATAAGAACAACACCAACGACAACAACAGCAACAACGACGTAAACAGAAATACCGACACGATTTACATGTGAAACATGGCAGTGTTTCATATTTCACATTTCACATCATTTCTTTCATCAGCTCTCTGTATATAGGGGGTTGAGATGGACACCTATTGCTGTGAGGTTCCCAGAAATGACCACTGCAACCTTTGTTTCAGTGCTAACCAAGACATACTACCAATACTAGATGCATGCAGGCATACAGACAGCAAAAAAAAACAACAACCGATACAAAACAGAATTTAAAAAATGACAAAAAAAGGCAAAATGATCTGCTGCCCTCGATCTCTGAATTTGTCTTTAAGGACAAACAATTAAAAAGGATATATGTTTCTTTTTTGGCCCGTGTGCACACTAGATTAAGGGTTCAAGGTAAACGCCACTAGTTTTGCTTTCTTAATTTCACACTAATAAGTAAACCGTACATAGTGAGCCCAGATACCAAAACACAGGCTGCTTCTTTTTTTTGTTTTTGGTTTTGTACAGGCAATCTGTTGCTGTTTACAAAAGGCATCCAGATCCTTTAATTGTACTGAAGGGATTTTGAGATATTAAGATAATGCGGTCTAATTACGCAAGAAACACCCACTTGAAGCTTGAACTCACTGAGCCTTTCAGTACTGTAAGGTTCTGGGCTTAGAGGTTTTCCCTTCAGATCGATATCTGAAACAGATCGTTCCAGTAGCTTCACTATAATCCCTGGTACGCTGGCAAGAACAACAACAAAAATAAGTTGGCTGTAGTATGTCAACGGATTTGGCACATTCGTATGAAAAAATATCATCAATTAAATATTTAACGAGCAGTTTTTAGAACAAACAACAGGAACCAAAGTGCAGCGCAAAGAAGGTATTAACAACATTGAGTAAATTAAATTGCACTTTTAAAAATTGGACAAGTTAATGACAAACCAAAATACACTGTAAAAAAAAAAACAACAAAAAAAAACAAATAAAACTCAGACGCCAAGTGTATCTCACCTTGTATTTTATACCATACTGTAAAAAAGACTAATTTGGCCCAGACTGAAATATCAGGGGATCATGTAGGTCCCCGGAGCCGGAAGTAGGACTCCCTGAGCCTGTAATGCTTATCTCAAAGAAGTGCCTCTGTTTTGTCCTGGGATGACCTAAACTGTCCCTGTCCCTCCAGCTGCTGCCCCAGTGCGCTATTCTCCCTGCCATAAAACACTAGTGAGTCTTCCTCCCTGTAGACTCACCAGCCTGACCTAAAGCAAAAAGGTGCGGGGCAACATGACTATGCCATCTGACTACAAACATCGAAGACCGTAACAAAAAAAAAAAAATGATACATGGAGAGTGGGGAGAGAGTGTAAGAGTCAATTGCCAGGCCTTTTAGAAGAAAGCAAAGAGCTCAGTGTCCTCCTCCCCCCATTCCCATTGTATCTAACTGCAGAGAGTTCCCTAGGCGCACGTGGTAACAGTCAGGATACTGGCACTGCTGGGTCCGGCGCTCCCACAGGAACTTGGTGGGGACGAGTGGCTGCCTGCTGGCCCAGCACCACCAGCCTTGTCTGCTGGTTTCTTGTCCTTCTGCTTGAGGTGCACCTTGGCGTGCCTCTTGCGTTCATCGCTGCGGGCGAACTTACGTCCGCAGAACTCACAAGAGAAGGGCTTTTCCCCAGTGTGTGTACGGATGTGCGTGGTCAGGTGGTCACTCCGGCTGAAGGAGCGCATGCAGATGCGGCACTGAAAGGGCTTGTGGCCCGTGTGGATGCGCAAGTGGCGCGTGAGCTCATCAGAGCGTGAGAATCGCCGGTCACAGTTTTCGGCCGGGCAGGCGTGTGGCCGCTCGTGGACCGGCGTCTTGCTCGGCCGGTTGGGGTACTTGCGTGGCCGGATGGGCTTGAGGGCGAGGGTCTGAGGGGGCTGGTGGTGGTGGTGCTGGGACGCGTGCTGCTGCTGGCCACCCAGGAAGCCTGGGTGGATTTGTTGTTTGTCCTTGAATGCCCGGATGGTCTCCAAGGGTGTTATGGGTGGCGGATTCACCCGGATGGGATCCATGGCCTGGAAGGGCTTGTGTTCCATCACCCCAACTTCACCCTGGTGGTGGAACAGGTTGTAATCAGGGATCATGGAGAAGAGGCTGCCGTCCATGCTGGGCTTGGAGGAGGTACTGTGGTAGTCAGAGGCTGGATAGGGCAGGGAGGATGAGGTGGCTGGGCTGTGGTGAAAGGACACCTGCTCCTGGTACATTTCGCCACAGGTGGAGTAGGCGGGAAGGGGCGGGGCATACACTTGCTCAATGTCCGACGATTGGCCGCCCATGCTGCCACCCGACGAGGACGTCTGGGTGGTGATGTTGCCAGGTGATGGTGAGACGCCTAGGATTCCGGCACTCACCAGGCTGATGATGTTGTTGTCTGGGCACCAACCTGAGCCGCTGATGCCCCCCGAAGGAGGGGTGTCGAAGGCAAACTTGCCCAAGTAAGTGACAGTCTGTCCACTCCGACTTGACTGGAAACTACTGGAGCCGTACTGGATCTCCCCACTGTTCTTCTCACCTCCCATCCCCAAGTCCATGATATTATCTGCAGGAACAGATCGAAAGGGTCAGTGGACAAGAAAGTAACACAAAAAGCACTTACACTCTCAAATAACTAAGACATTTAGGTGGAACTACCGAGCTGTTAGAAAGCTACTCTACAGATAAAAACTACTCGAGCTATGACTTGATTTGAACTTGGCTCTTAACTTGGTTAGAAAAGTCTCGGCATACCTCCGTTAACTGTCTGTTCCAAAAAAGGAAAGAGAAAAAGGCATATCAGTCCAAATGACTGACGGAAAAAAGTTTGTCGACTGACTCGAGACTGAAGTGAGTATCCCCTCCTCCTCCTCTCTGTCTTTTCTTCCTTCTCTCTCTCTCTCCCCCTCCCCCCCCCCTCCCTCTCAGGTTGTAAACTACAATGTGTCCTTCAGAAGTAGAGCAGTGAAGATTCCCTGTACAACATCATCTGAGACATACATGCTTTTCACAGGCATGAAGTTCAGCAACTGCCTCCATCAGGAAGTCTGTCATGGATGCAGTGCTGATATTTTCCCTCTGTCCATTCAGTATTTTAATACATAAACTCTATGAACTCTAACATAAGCACTTGATCTTGTGTAATGCAGTACCGACAATTTACAGAACGTCCAAAAAACAACAACCCCATGACGTCCTGCCGGGTTTGTCTTGCTCCTTAAACACGTACTTACAGTAATCACAGCGTATATCCCAAATCATGATTTATGGTGGGAACAAACAAAACCAAAATTATAGCCGGTGTTCACGTCTATTCAGCACAGTTGCACATATGTGTGTGTAAAAAAGACCACTTAGTGTGCTGTCTCTGGGGGAAAAGAATTCAGCTTGAACAAGCCAAGAAGAACAACAGAGAAGCTCGGGATTTTCCCTCAGATAAGAAGAATGAAAGTCGTTTCCCCTGAATTTTACATGATATCAGCAGTGTCTAATATGTGGGAATTTGGATGCTTTGGCGTTTTAGAGCAGGGCTCGAGCTGGAGCCTCACTGGGGTTGTGACCAGATGAGCTTGAGTCTGTTTGAGAGATCTCCCCCCAGCAGGTATAGAACAGTGAGATTAAAACACTTGGGCAGTATGCAGAGTTGTGATGTCCTGCAGTATTAAAGAGTGGAGTTCATTCATTAGTCCACCATCCACAACAGAGCAAGTAGACTTAGTATGTATGAATTACTGCAGCTCATTTTGAGGGAGGCAGTGCAGATATTTGGTCTGATGCAGTACAGATATTTTGATATTTCGTCTGATATCTCTAGCTTTTTTTTTTGCGTGGGCTTTCTGTGATTCAGCCCAGAAAAGGAACTGTGTGTGTGTGTGTGTGTGTGTGTGTGCGTAGCAAACAGCAAACAAACTCTCTCACACACACACAGGGAAAGAGCTTTAAAGCTTTGTCCAGGACGGAATTTTAATATTTATTTTCGATCATTTCGTCTGTATTTTCACGTGTTCACGCGCTCTTACTTCCGGCTATTATGCGATTAATTTAGCCGAGGTTCAGCATTAAATTCCTCTTTGTTTGTTTGGCTCTGAATTCGCTCGTGCTGGAGGAGAATCTCTGGTGGTTTGTGTTTAACGCGCGCTGAGTTTCTGGACTTTTCGTTTCCCTAACACGCAGAAAGTGGCGAATAATGCGCGCTAATAATCCTCTAATATTAATAATCATCACAATCTTAAACGGAATTAGACCTGTTTAAATCATTGTCGCCCGTTTTTTATCTCCCTCAATTTCACTTAATTCCTAGTGTGCCCTTTCCACGGGGTCGCTGGGAGATGAACCGGTCTCGCCGTGTTCAGCTGAAATAAATGTAAATAATTATTTCTGAGCGCTCGGCGCGTTTTTTCTCTTTTTTTATTACTGTTTTTATTTCTTTCTTAATTTATTTTTTTAAGGAAGTGCTTTTAATCAGTCAGTGATTCTCTGATGCTGGGGACCCCACGAGCCCCGGCAGTGTTAAAGCTCAGCGTGACCACCCGCGCGCGCGCTCGAAATTCGGCGTGTTCTAAAATGTTTGGTTATTAAAGAATCCGCGAGCTGCGCGAGCTGTTCCTGGCTTTGTTTTTACACACGTGTGAAGCGCGTTTAAAGCAGCGCGCGCGCCGCACACTCACCTGCACGAGCTCGCACAGGAGACTGAGGGGGCAACTCTTTACCAGGCAGTTAGAGCCACTTCAGTACTTCAGCATTTATTACAGAAACCTATAAATCATGTATAAACGTGTCTATTTTTGATATATTTACATAATACATTAATACATTTACACTGATATCTCAATGTATATAAAGCCACAAGCACACGTTTTGTGACTGTGTCTATATATACATACACCCACACTATATATATATATAAAGATAGATAGATAGATAGATAGATAGATAGATAGATAGATAGATAGATAGATAGATAGATATAGATAGACAGATTTGGATATGATATTGTACCGTTATACTGTATTTTCTACTACTTTTTTCTCACTCACATGCGTGCTTTACTATAAATGATTTACAAATGACATGTATTATATTATTATTATTATTATTGTTGTTGTTGTTGTACGTGGAGCTGCGAGCGCTCCTGACCGGGCTGCATCACCTGTCCGTCACGTGACCGCAACACTTCAGCACCTGAGCATCAGTGAGACCACTCAATGCTGGCCAATAAAGGCCGGTGGGCTCTCAGCAGTGAGGAACCAACGATGGACCTCTGCATTATAAAGCAGCGCCTTCACATTAAAGCCTCAGTTAATACCAGCACGGATGATAACGAGAGAGAGCGAGAGAGAGAGCGAGAGAGAGAGAGAGAGAGAGAGAGAGAGAGAGAGAGTTTAAGGCTATAGTGTTTAACTAATACACGCAGTGTTGGATAAACACTTATACTATTTACATAACAGCTCTCACTGAACGAACACCTACACTAGGGCTGAATCCAGCGCTCTTCACTTAAAGCCCGCGGTGACTCTACAGGTGTTGATTCAACGCTATGAAAGTTAAAGCAACGCTATACGAGTTGATCCCTCACTGCACGAGTTACCTTAACGCGCTCCTCAGCGTCACGAGAGTGAGCCAAACTTTATCGCGCACAGTACTAAAGACTGTAGGTGTGGATTCAACGCTGTGAAGTCTACGAGTTGATGCGGCGGTGGTCTACACCAGTGCGCGCTAATCAGCCACGACTGCGGTCTGAACAATGGCCATCAATCGCACCACACAATGGCTTGTAAGAGGCTCGCCACACTGCTTTGTGCATCACGTCCACTCCAGCGCACGATCTTATCTCTCTTAGCCCCTTAACCCACACTGGTACAAGGTAGGTGCGCCCCCAAAACCATCCCCCCTCCCACCCCACACAAAGCACCCCCAAAGCCCCGCCGCGCGCTCACCTGTGTTCATGTGTGAGTAGTGCGCCGCGGGCTCCGCGCTGGTGAACACGTTCATAGAGGTGGGGATGTTGTCTTCCTCAGGATAAAGGCTTTCGGGGATGGAGTTCATTAGACTGCTCATGGTAAGAGGGAGCTTCTCGGCCAGTTTGCCTGTCATAGCACACGGCTGGCTTCACTTTGTAAAGGCATCAAAAGCCCCGCGCGCAGGTTTATTACGAGCTTATCCACCCAGCCGATGATCTCGCCGAAGAAGAAGAAGAGGAAGAGGAAGAAAGGAAAACGGACAAAAAAAAAAAAACTAAAAATATAAGGAATAAAAAGATTCCCCTCGCGATCCCGCGTTATCCAAGTTCAGTTCAGGCGCGTGCGTGTTCCATCTGCTCGCTGAGTCTGAGTCGCGCGCGGCAGTGTTTCTGCTGCTGGAGATGAAGCTCTAAGTTCTGCATTGGTTCCCTGTGTTCATGATGATGATGATGATGATGATGTTGATGATGATGATGATGATGGTGGTGATGGTGCTGTTGGTGTTGTTGGTGGTGATTGCACAAGTGCAGCCCGCGCGCCGCTGCCTTTCTGGCTCTGTCTCTGAGCGCGTGTGAGCGCGTGTGAGTGTGTGTGTTGCTCTGTTGCTCGGCCGGGAACTCCAACGCGCTTTTGGCCTCGTTAAATACGGGGCTGGAGCAACGCAGTGACGCACATGCCCATTTATGGAGACAGCGCGAGAGACACGGAAAGCTCCTCACACACACACACACACACACACACACACACACACGGAGTGAGAGAGAGAGAGAGCGACAGGGGGTGAAGACCCAGCCGTGCATTGCACAGGTGCACCGTGCAAAAAAGCAAAACTGAAAGATTTCAAACTTTTATTTTTTTGCACGATCTTTGTATTTTTTTTTAAACGAGCGGGTAATGGCACGCGCTCGGTGGAGACGAAACCGCGCGCCACTCTGTTGCTTCACACTTTTTCTGTTTCCGCTGCTTTTGAGTTTCCGTGTCGCAATTAATGAGAGGGAAAAAAATCCCCTAAAAACTAATAATATTGCTACTAATAATACGGTCTTATTTGTGACGCGTGCAGCGTGAAAATAAAATAAATAAATAAAAAATAAATAAACAAGACAAGAAAAGAGTTCTGACACCTCCTGTTGGCTTAGTTTCTAAACCAGTCTGAATGTCCAGAGCACGTTAATGATCTTTATATAGGCAGGTGGACCTCAAAAGACCACCCTGGTACCCTTCAGTGGGCAAGAACAAGTCACATAGGCTTTCATAGCTGTCTTCACGATAGGCTACAAGCTGCAGCCAATCAACTGGACGCCTAAAGTCTATATGAGGCCTCATGTACCTAATAATGGATTAAATAGCTAGTTAATTGGGTTGCATTGTTGGTCCACTGGAAGACCTTGTCTTTGTTCCATAGAAGTCTATGAGTCTGTGGTGTTTAATTCAACTCACACACTTTGAACTGAAAGCTACCCCTGTGCACTTCAGAGGCACATACGTGCTCCAGAAACTGGGCTGTTGACCGGACGCGGTGTATTAAAATATTATTCAGAGAAGAGAGACTGGTGCCTAATGTCCCCAGGCCTACCAAAGCCCACCTGTTAACCCCCCCCCCCCACCACCACGCTCCACCCTCCACCCATGGGTCTCCAAACAGGGGATTCAGTCCATTCACACCGCCAAGCAACCAGAACACAGAAGGAAAGTAGCAAGCAGGGAAGTCCAGCTGAATGGAGCTCGCTTTGGCTCACTAAAGGGGAAAAGAGCGCGTTTTCAGACCGCTGGGTTGGCAAAACTTGGGCTAAACGAAGGCATTTGTGAGCCCCATGACCAGCCAGTGTGATCAGGCACTTCCACAAGGCGGGCTCGCAGAGACGCTGGCTGACTGGGAGAAAGCTGAACGCTTGTAAACAGTTCAGGATCCACAGACGTTTGGGCTTTTTGCCTTTGCTTTTTTTTAAACTTTTGGGTTTTTAGGTTTTGGCTTTTGCTCTTTCGCCTTTGGCTCTCAGCGCTGGAGTGGAAACTCCATATAAGGCGCTCATCCGGCCCCGCCCCTCCTGCCTTTATTTGGTTAGCAAACTTCCGACCGAGCAAACTAGTGGAAAAGCCATTAAAGGAACCGCAGAGGCCAAAACGTCATGGGTTATATTTCATCTGTTTAGAAACGGAGAGAAAATATCTTATCATTCACTTCTTTTTTTTTTGCCAAGGAACACCAAGAGCACTAGTTTGTAGTGGTTGCGTTTGATTAAAGTGGACTAACACAGAAGAAGACAGCACAGATAGTTTGCCAAAAGCAGAAAGCAGGCCTGGACCTGAGCCAGGTTTGCCTTCAGATAGGGGAGAATGGAGAGTAATGCAGAGTAAAATGTCTATGGCACACAATATGTAGCAAATATCTTCTTATTTTCTCGTTTTTTTTCATTTTTAAAAAACATTTTCATATATATTTGTAGTTTACTGAGAAAAGTTTTGTTTGTGTTGGAGCTTATAACTTATTTTGTCTGTCTAAATACAGTCAGACAAAAGTTATGAAGTCTAACATAAGCACAGCTCATTTTCGTAAACTGCACAAAAACACACACTGAGCAAAAAAAAAAACACATACCTGGGAAGAAGAAGGCCAAGAATGCACCCCCTCCCTCCCAAAAACCAGGCAAAAAATACAGTAGCCAAAAATCATAAGACATCATGGTGCTAATAATCATTATTATTATATATAACTGTGTGTAGGATGACATACTTGACTGTACACAGTCCAATTAGGAGGCCGGAGTGTTCCCATGAGATTTCTCATGTGTCCAGCTAAAATTCTCCACTCCTTCGCCAGGCCAATCATTGAGCAGACCACTCTTATTACCCACACTGAGTGGAAGTCCAGGCTGCCATGCATGTGCTGAAGCGGATGCTGATGCAATACGGAGAGAGAGCGCAAGAAAGAAAGAAAGAAAGATAAAGTTACAATTTGGACTGCAAATCAGGTTGACATCTGCATGCCGGCTACAAGCCTGTCAACTGATATCCCAAAAAATGCACAGAAGAATAATAAGTTCCTACATTTTTTCCCCCTAGAGACCTGGGCAGACGCAGGCCACCAATATTTCAGCCTGGGCTCTGGTGCTACCAAACTAGCAGACAACACTGTATAACTGGGATTAAATTCAAACTCTCCACCAAGCCATAAAGCCCTGGGTGGATCCATGTCAGGAAAGTTTAGCTCACTGACATTTTACAGACAGTACTAATATCACTAGCACCTAGCTGAACTTAAGGGGGGCAGTATGATCAGAAACTGTCAATATTGTGATGAATTACTCCTTAATATGGTTTACTGAATGTAGTCAGTACTACTGGAAAACTGAAAAACATATTAAAAGACAGCTTTTAGACCAACTGAACCTTTTAGCCCATTAAGATCCCAGGCTTTTTTACATACTAAGGCTTATTGTTCTGTTAGGGACTTCAATGCAAACCAGATGAGCTATTCTTAGGTTAGAGAAGTGTGTAATAAAGCTATGGTGGCAGGCCCTGGCCAGGTTAGGGGTTAAACAACAATGACCAGAGTACATGAACTGCACAATCTGCATAGTAACACGGATGTCCATTATGGCGTCATCTTATTTTATTTATTTATTTATAGCAATTTCATGTCTTCCTTCTGTTCCGTCTTAAACAGTTTATTTGGAAATCCTCAGTTATGTATTACTATTAAGTACGTACTTTTTCATATCCATCTCTCACTTTCAATTCTTCTTTTCAAAAAGTCAGAAAAAGGAAATATCATGAATGAACATACTTTTGCCATATTGCCCACCTGTAGTTGAACTTTTTAACAGTTTTCATGGCTGTGCCCTAACCAGTGTGCTCCTGCTTTGCAACTGAACACATCTACATGTTCTATCCCATTACATACAGCGGTACAGTCCCTACACTCACACGACCTTAACCTTCATCCGACCCAGATAATCCCTTAGTGAGGTGTTGCCAAAGCAGCTACGCATTCTGAACTCTGAAATTAGTCGCCTTGGCAGTTGACACTGGAGTGCTGCAATAGTATTAGCCGACAGACTTGGCCCTAATGAAGCAAAAATAGAGCGAGTGGGAGAGGGGTCTGAATCATGAGTGTATCAGGGGCCGTGGTAAACATAGAGACAAACACATACACACACAAACGGGGGGAATCCAGTGGCTTACTGCCACAGTATGGGCGGGCTGTAACATGTGTAGGTGAAGTGATAGTGTGACGCTGTGGGATTTGTCATCAGGGGATTCCTATGGGTTCTCCCTGTCCTCATGATCGGAAATATCTCACGATCCGATCAGGACACGGGTACAGGTTTTCTCCATGGGGACAGAAGCGCTGGCATGGTAACAGACAGGCAGTAGCCTTTTAAACTAGTTTGTATGTCCACATCCTACAACTCATTATGGAAAACTATGCAAAAGGAGTGGGTTATGAAGTTACAAGAGTGTGGAATTAAAGCCTGGATCCGCCAAGAGGTCCGTAAAGGTTAGGAGAGCCACCACCAACCCTTTTCCTGGAGATCTACCTTCGTTTGGAGTCTAGTTCCAACCCCAGTCTACCAGACCGGTTCAAGGTAATTAGCTTTATTAGAGGTTTTTGACTTGGTAGATCAGATGCATTAGTGTGTGGTCAGATTGTAGGTTGGAAAGGTAAACTAGATTTCAAGCAGAAAAAAAAAACAGAAAACTTCAGGTTTATTTAGACTTTCTTAAAAGTATGCATCCTTTACCGACATGTTGGTGGATCAAGGCTTTCATTCCGCACTCCTGTAACTTTATAACCCTTCTGTAGGAGCTTCAGCAGAGAAGAACTGGGTATCACGGTTGTACGGTTACCTGTGCATTTTCAAGGTAAGGCTTCTGTTTACTGTTTTATCAAAGTTCTTTCATTATGTGTCTCATGGCTCTTACTTGTTTGTTGTAGCTCTGCTGTCCAGTGTGGCCTAGAAGAGGACGGGTTCCCCTTACGAGTCTTGGTTCCTGTCAGTGTTTCGTCCTCATGCTGTTTTTCCTTGGTGATGCTTATCAGGTGCTTGGATCCATGTTTCAGTAGAGCTGCTGTCAGACAAATCTGCTATAAAAAGCACTTTCACTTGAACTGGAATTTATTACTTTGTGACACTAAAAATTCTATGAATGTATATCTGAAATGTGTCCTTACTGCCCACCTTCTTCCATTCATTCAGCTAGTTCTGGATTGCCATCAGCTCCATTTGAGGCTTTGTAACTGAGGCTGGTTCCATGATTGTGGAATCCCTCTGAGCGTGTGTGTAGCAGGAAATCTCAACTTTTATCTTGTACATCGTCTTTTCTTTCATGATTTTGGAACGTGCTTCGAGTTCTGCGAGAAGGTACAGTATAAAAATGTCTTAAACAAAGAATTAAAACACAAGCTAGAAAAACATCTGGGATTTTTGCCTGAAAGGCTACGGTACTGTTGTATCTCATGGGCTCTGTTTTATCTGAAGCTCTGAAGCTTCTGTAAGAGCTGAAATAGAGAAGAATTGGATAATAGGGTTGTAGTTGTTATCCTATGATCTTCACTGTAGATTCTGCAGGAACCTGTTATTTGTGCCAGTCCACAATGCTTAGCTTGCCTGGTTCTGTATACCTTGTTCTATGTAACAGTCCTTTCATTCAAATTAATGAGGAGGCCTACTGGCAGCTTTAGCTGGGCGGCAGTTAGACCAGCTTGGCAACAAATACTGAAAGTGAGAATGTAGACTTGATTATTTGAATAAAACTTTTTATAGACAAAACAGAGGAAGCAAAGAGTTTTTTTTCTTCCACTGCCTGATGCCATGACGTGTACTGCTTGGTGAGCGTGCCATAACATTCACTCATGCTGTGCGATACGGGTGAACAAATTCATTCTTTTACTGTCCTGTGCCAAATGGTCCTAGACTTACCTCACATGCAATTTTCTAACTGGAAGCCTCATGCAGTTTCTTTTCTTGTATTGCATCTTTGATTTTTTAACATGGTTTTGAGAAGGTGCTTCTGCAATTTTATGGCACAGCAGGAATGACAATCATGTTTGTAACAAAAATCCAGTCTTGTCATGTCTGTAACTAATATAAATCATCCTGTTATTCCTGTAGTGACTGATATCTGATCCTGTACTGTCCTGTCCTGCAGGAAGTGAAACAATTTTTTTTCTCTGGAAAGTAGGTGAGTCCCAGAAGTTTCTCGGCGTTACTCTTCAAATGTCACTCTCAAGCCTACACATTTTCTCCTCCATGACAAGTAGCGATTCCTGCAAAGACAAATAATCAGTCTTGGGCTTGTAGGGACAATTTGAGGAAAACATTTCTCATAAATGAAATACTAGAGAAGAGATTCTTGACAGTTGGCATAAGCAATTTTTTAGCTTGTTGTTTAAGGAATACTACTTTTTGCCACACCTCTTAAGTTTATTTGTTTGCATTTTTTACTTCTCATGGTCCAATTAAGCAAAAAAGAAAGGTGAGATCTGGACTCATGGCATAGTTAGTCCATTGCTCTGAAAGCATGAGCAGCTTCTTTGTTTGATTTGCAATTTTTTTTTTTTTTGTGTCTTTTTCCTTTTCTCAGAAACAGCTTCTTGGCAGCTACACATCTCTTCAGGCCCAGTATTGAGCTGTCTTCTCACTGTCTTCTCCTTTCTCTCAGAGATGAAAGTTTTAAGTGCCGTTTACCTGATGGTGACAGTTTTTATGGTCTACCAGGTCTTGCAGGTGGTTGTTAGGAGTTCCATTTTCTCCATATATTTAATAATTTTTGGAACTTCTTGTTAGTCACTTAATTTCCCCTGCTTTATTTAGTTGGATATCCAAAGAAATATCTCCAGAAAAATTACTATCTTGTACTTAATGGTTTAATTGGAAATGAAACAAATGAAGGGCAGACTTGGATTTCTGCACAAAACTGGACATTGCAGTGGTTTGAAGAAAGCCCAACATTTGCAGGCTAACATGATATTTTAACCTTTAAATCTTAGGCTTATTATTCAGTTAGTGCAATTTGTTTAGTGATTGTTACGAACTATGCAATAACCACTGTGATAGTAAGTTGGTTGTTTGACTTAGAAAATGAAACATGTTGACAAAGTCAAAAAGTGAAATGCTACATCTTCTTAATTTGATTGAACATAAATGTGTGGCATGATTACATTCAATTTATACACTGACAATTTTTTCCAAATGTGGGCCCATATACGGATCTGTGAAGTCACTCTCTGTCAAACAGGATTATGTACATTTACTTAGATGACAGATTTGGTGGTGGGATGCTTCTCAGGTTTGGCCTACACATATCCCATCTCCACCTTTCAGTAGCTAAGAGTGAGGGAATTCCATTTAAACAGGAACTGTCAGGGCACTTTCCTACCAGGGAAACCTTTTAATGGAGTTCACACACAACACTAGCCAAATAACTGTTTGTTCTTCCGTAACCAGCTTATTATGTTTCGGTCCACTGCGGCACTATGAGTGAACGATTCCGGTGGTGTCTAAACGGTTGCACCATTCAGTTGTTACATCACCGTGTGTGTAGGGTTCCCCTGACTTGCTTTGCATGCAGGGATTCCATGGAAGTGCAAGGCTGTCACAGTTCTAGCGCCGGCTTATTTTCCACAACTACGTGGTGGAAAAATTCAAAGCCACTATGGGTATATAATCAAATTAGTTGTGTTTCTTTCCAGGTCCCATTCAGGCCAATTCAAATGACTGTTCCTCGTTGCTCATGTGGCCCAGGGCCATGGACGCTGCTTGTTCCTTTAGTGGAAGGTTTGTTGCAAGATTATTTATATACATTTTGGAATCACTTACAATGATTATGCAGTGAATTACCTGTGACACCCAATAGCCTGCATTTTATCATTAAATTATCTCATCAAAAAGCCCCCCAAAAGCAAAATATGCATATCTCACTGTTTGGTCAGTCCATGCTTTGGCTAAAAAGGGAATTATTAAATTGAAGAAACAAAATGTAAAACCTTTCAATTTGTGTGAATAGAAAGTCAAATCACTCCAAAAAGATTTTTTCAGCAAAAGCTCCTGTGCTGTACTGATAACTGTAACCAAACAACATTTGCATAATCTGTATATCAGTATTAAAAGCGTAGGCAAAGGGTGTGAGGATGCCTCTGATGTTCCTGAAGAGTGTGGTTGGTTTCACTGTACCTTTCAGTGTTCTTTCAGCTAACTACTTTTAGGGAAATTATAAGTTGATTTTTATGCTAATATTTTAAGCAGAAATATATTAAATGGGCTCAACTAGACAGTTTGAGTATAAACTGCCCAACTCTTGTTTTAAAGTACACCTGTCCTGCATGTTATGGTGTTTTTCTTTCTCTAGCTCACTTGTAGTGTTACCCATTACACTATACCAACCACAGTTGAAATATGTGCATTCGAGCAGAACAGCACTAAATTATTGATGGCAGGAGAGCTCCAGGTCCAGAGGGATGCCCACTGACTTACTTGAACACTACACGGTATGTCCAAAATTATACAGATGCCCCTTATAACCACTTATAACTCAACCATTGATGACATGGGTGATCAGTTGCTCACATCAGCTGTTACAATGCCTAATGCCAAGCGCTGTCTAGTAAAAAGCCCCACAGCACTGGCCACTGTACTCCCTGTAGTGATAAAGCACCATCCAACACCTTTGGGATGAGCTGGAACGGCATCCCAGTGAGAGTAGAGGCTGTTACAGTGATTAAGTGGGAAAACTCCCCCTATTAAAACCCCTGTTGACGGTATGTATGGTGTACGCTGCAGTTACTTTAAATTAGGCTTTTTTTAGAACTTGATTTACTCATAGACGTGGTATTGAGTATTCGCGGAGCTCTAAAACTCTTTGGAATGGGCAGAGCATGAAATGAAAGCACCAGGGAGCCAAGCACCATGCTCAAGGGCACAGTGGCAGTTGTTAGGAAAAAGGCACAGACCTTGCGGTCATTTGATTTTCAATACATTTTTAGTATCAAGTCAGCCACTTTCCCACTGCCACTGTACCTACATAAACAAGCAGTCATACAATATTGGGTGCAAATAAGGCGAGTATCACAGATATTAAAGTTTAACTGTCAAATCTTACCAAAACAGGGAAAAGGGAAAAAGAATAAATCTAATGCAAAGTCACTGCAGTTGGTGTTATGAGATGCCAGTGCAATAAACCAGTTTGGCTGAAGTTCCTCTTATTTGAATACGCACATCAGTACTAATACACACACACACACACAGACTGATCTATTATTTAGCCACAGCTCCAACTGACCATTTCCATTTCTAAGCTCCCGTATGTCATGATTTTATTTCTCCTTTGAGCTTTGTGATGCATGTTTGACGCTAATATATTTGTTTTACTAACAGTTGCATATTACACAGATTTCTTCTTAACCTCTTAACATTTACTTGTTCCATTAATTTTATGTTGTATTTCACAGCATTTGCTATCTTAGGGTATGTTTGCTGAAAAAAGCAAAACACAGAATTTATTTCCATTTCCAGAATTATTTCCATTGAATCAAATATATTAAATGCACCACTTTGTCTTTCACTTTACTTACTTTTAACAACAATTAAAAAGTCAGAAACAGTCAAAATTCCCATTAAGTACAAGCTATTCACTTCTTTAGAAGATTAGATATTAGATAATCCACTTACATAAGGAAGGGAAAAGTCAAAGGAAAATATGTGAAGAAGACAGCGGTTCAAATGATGATTAAAAGCTAGAGAGAAAATGATACTCCTAACAACCACCTGCAAGTCCTGTTAGACACCAACACTGTCACCATCACATAAACAGCACTTGAAATCTTCATCTTTGAGAGGAGAAAATCTAAATCCACAGGTGTTGTCCATCCTTCCATTTTGAGAAGACAGCTCAACACTATGGGTCTGAAAGGATGTGTAGCTGTCAAGAAGGCATTATTTAGAAAAAGGAAAACTAAAAGCACATTTGCAAATCAAACAAAGAAGCTACTGGTGTTCTCAGAACAATGGATTGGCCACCCCAAAGTCCAGATATTAGCATCACCACATGTGTATAGGATTACTTGGATTGTGAGAGGCAGAAAATACAACCAACTTCTAAGACTGAACTTTACATGCGTGTAAAAATATCCCTGCAGATTTCTTTGAAAAACTGAAAGCAAGACTCCTGAAAAGAATGGAACCTGTAATAAAGACACAATAAATAATAAAATAAATATTATATTTAGTTGTTGAGGCAGTTGTTTTTATTTAGTATATGCTTTCCGTTTTTTCCCTGATGCTGAAGAACAAACTCATACTTGATGGTCACAGACTAAATGAAATAAAAAGTGGTCTGTGACTTTTGCACAACACTATATTTTGGATGTGCAAAAGTAAGTAAATTCACTTTTGTACTTTTTAGTGTACAACAGTTACAAAATGGCTCAGTTCTCTTCTCTGTAATTATATATCTAACCCCTGGATAGCTTGGTGACCCAGAAATGACTCTGAAGTGAGCCAATAGGTCTGATCATAGGATCATTGAGGAGCCTGAGAACAAAGATGGAAAAGGCAAGTTTGTTTTGTTGTGTAGCGTTGTTGTTGTGTTTGAGGGAGATGGTTTGAGTCTGAGAACCAAACAAAATGTGCACCCAGGACAAACTGATCAATGCTCTGAGTTCACACAGGGGCCACAGCAAGGCTCACCAAAGACTGGCTTAACCACCAGAGGAACAAAGACCCACCATACCTTTTCCACTCTGCTGTGTGTGCATGAATGGAAGATGTGATGTATTCACCTGTGAAAATATCTAGATTTGTCTATGTACATTTGCATGTATGTATTCTATACAGCTTGGGAAGACACTGTGTGTGTCTATGAGACACCATTTCAAGTCAATCAAACTACTAACCTACATTGATCATTGGCACATCAAAGTTGCTTTTCTAAATCCAGCCCTTTTTTCAAACATTGTGAGTATTGATACCGAATGCTCCTCCGAGACACAATTGGAGAATGGAAAGCAATACTTGGTTTCCAGCAAAACACTTGCATGACCCATCCTTACATATGGAGGAAACAGGGTAATCTGAGAGAGGAGTTCACACTGGGGAGAAAAGTTAATTGTTATGACTGCAGTTCTTTTTAACGTGAACCTGCTTTAAATCTAAGCTTTTATTGAGTTTTATTCAGTTAGTATAATCTTAAGGCTTATCACTGTTTAACACAAGAATACAAATATACAAGAAATAATGCATATAAAACACTTTTAAAATAAATATCTTTATCCCTGATAATAAGGAGATACAGATATTTAGTATAAAATTACATAAGTGAATTAATTTGTTGGGGGTACACTGCACTTTTTAAACATGGCCTATTCTATTCCAAACTATTTTGAAGTTTTGTGCAACTGTGCAAAATCTAAACACTTATGTCTAGACTTCTTGTTGGTACCAGAAATGACAAGGCTTTGCCTTAAGACCCTCATGCTTAATGATGTTAGTCATTTGAATGTTTTACACCCTTTTGTCAAACACAACATCTGAAAAAGACCATTTATTATCACAAAAAAGAAACTGTGGCACTTAATTTCAGCTTTACAAATAGGCAGTCTAGATCCATTTGAAACTAAACAAAATCTTCTGATATGAAGTAACAACATATTATTAGCTAAAGTCTGCCTGAAATAGTGCTGCATGCAAATCTGCTGCCTAATATAAACATCAAAATTACTCGGCCGTGTGAAGACCAAAACTGCAGTGGAAAAATGGCTGTCACATTCACAAACACAACGCTCCTCTCACCCATGAAAAAACACCATCGTATAGTTAAAAAAAAGCGAAGTCGTGAACCCGTGCCCCCCTCCGTCACTTGCTCCAGGAGCGTCTGGCCGAAAGTAGCTGTGAGAGTATTTTAGTCGTAGTTCCACTGCGGCTTCCGGCAGTATTTGTGGTGTTGGTTTCACCCCCTGCTTCCTCTTTGGCCCTGACGTACTTCCTCTCCTGTTCGACTCTTTCCATACACTCTCCAGAAGCGAGATAACACCCTAGCCACTCTTTACCATTCTCACCCTCTTTTTTCCCCTCTCCGTTTCTCTGTCCGGTCGCCTGAAATCCCCAGAGCAGCCCAAAACCAAACCCTTCTTCAGCAGTGCTGACCTCAGGGCAGCCTGTTGCTTTGCTTTCTGAACTTAACTGGAGGAGTTTGGCCTGCCAAAGAAGCAGGAATGTGATGCTGCAGTGGTTTGTAAGTGAGGGGTGGATTATGTAAGACCAGCAGAGTAGTTTTTAAAACGAGTAGCGGCCACAGTGTGCATGGATGTAGTCATTCGCAGTGTGCGTGTGTATTTGTGTGTATGCCCGTGTGGGACCAGTTTGTATTCAGGCCGGCTGCAACTACTCACCTCTTACATCACTAATGCATGCAAAGAAGCGTTAAATATACCGCCTCAGACTTCTTTATAAATACCTTTAGTGGTTTGCTAGTTTCCTTATTTTTATTATTATTTTCCCCTACATACCAAATAATGGCTTTAGAGCCCCATTACTCACTCTCAAAGGAAGTGATGAAACCAACGACTAAGTTTTACAAATGTGCTTTAAATACAGGATAGGGTAATCTTTTAAACATACAAATATTTAGTCATCAGTGGGAGCCTAAAATACTTTTTTTTTAAATCTGGTGGACATGATGGATATTAACAAATCAAAAGTTAATAAAACAGATAAAATGACATAATCACATAAAATTAAAACAAATAAAACACACCAAATGGATAATTTGCCACTTAATAGTCTGGGGGAAAATTATATATATATATATATATATATATATATATATATATATATATATATATATATATATGACCAGTAATGTAATCTGTAGTATAGTTACAAAACAAAATACAATACTGGATCGGAGACAGTGATGGTCAGAGCTGAATCATGCAAACCAGATCCGAGAGGTCATCTAATCTCTATGGTTTTGGGTAAGGAACTGGAGGGAAGTCACTGGGCCCTCAAGTCCAAACTTCTGCACAAACATTTGCGGATCCCAGTTCCCTAAAACAAATGAAAAAAAGAAAAAAATAACTAATTTGAACAACTTGACTAGAAATAGCTTTATACATTAAAACATCATATGAACACCACAATTCACACAAGGATTTATGCATATTTATATATTTACAGGGATTGAGATTATCAGAGTACAAGTACTCCTCTCCAGTATACAGTATTTGTTGTGCTTTACTGATTATTCACTCTTTCTTAGACTGTTTGCGACTTCATTCCAATTCTAATAGTTACTTAATACAATATATGGTATGTGTGTGTGTGTATATATAATAATAATAATAATATATATAACGTACTACGTATCTAGATATCAGACATCCAGATATTGCATCATGTTAGTTCTACTTCTACCCAGGGGGAGGATTTGACTACTACTGTATTTTAATCATGACTTCCTTTAAGTACCATATGTGTTCTTGAAACCACTGCAGGGTCTGTCAGATGGTGAAGATTCCTAAAGAGAACAATAATCTACTTGGTATATCAATGACCAGGCTTTTGCTCATGACGAGAAGACAGAACTTTGACTTCGATATCAAGTGTAGTAATATAATGCTCAATACCAAACAGAAAAAAAAGATACTAACGGCAAACAATGTAGGGGCAAACTGGTGGTGTTGCCTGCTTTGCAGGGGAGGGACTGTATTATTAGGGCATTAGTAGGCAAAACATCCAAATTTCTACCCTTCCTGCTCTCAAGTTGGACAGTGAAAGAACTACATCTATACTAGCTAAGCAGGAGCCTCACAAGCTACATGACTTCCCTGTGCCCACGGAAGTCAAATTAGCATGCTAAACAGAATACAGTGTTAGTGTGTGCTTAGCCTCTTTAGAAAGTACTGAAAGTTTCTGAACGTTAGAGTACTGAATTGCTGGCAGAATTTGTCAGGATTTTTGAGACTGTGCAACCCTAGTCTGTAGATAGCGAACAACAGTCCATCAGTCTTGGCTTCTTGTCATTATGTCTGAAACCCCTCTTCATGTTGTGTGCTTTAAAATAGCTACCTATTAGTACTGCTGATCATTCAATATTGAATGTGAAACTGAACTGCATTTCCTAATGATGGTGTTTCTGAAAATGACAAGTCTTTTCATTTGGAGTGTATTGCTGGGCTTCTCTGGGCTGCAAAACATTGTGATCACATTGTGTCTAAATAAAACACACAGGCTGTTGCAGTTCTGGAGGTGGCAACAGGAGAACGAGGGCTTTTCTGGCAAGACAAGCGGGTAAATACCAGTCACAGCTCCGGCTGCTATGACAATATCTGATTCCCATCATCCTATTCTATGCTTCCTAACATTAACACAGAAGTGCATTTGGAACCTACAAGATCAGTAACAGATACCGGGTGATTTAAATATTACTGAATACATTTGTAGGCACAAAGGAAGCATAGGGCCCTATAACATGAGCTTAGAGGATACTTAAAGGAATAGTTTGGTGAAAAATCTACATAACTAAATTACATCCATCCATTCATTTTCTAAGCCGCTTCTCCGTCAGGGTCGCGGGGGGATGCTGGAGCCTATCCCAGCAGTCTTCGGGCGGAAGGCAGGATACACCCTGGACAGGTCGGCAGTCCATCGTGGGCCATAACTAAATTACACTAGAAAAATCAAAATGCCAAGATTACACTAGTTACCACAGATACAGCTGATCAGTTAAGACATATGGTGCTCAAACTTTGCATTTTTAGCGTGGGAGCTATAAGGTTATGTTGCTAAAAACACTAAAAGTCAACAGATACTTTTCAGACTTCTTCCTGTTGGCTTAGAGTCTGGTGCTTTTTATCACACAACACAGCCAAGAACCGCCTACCTTGTCAGGAACAGGCTGTTTGACTGACACACAAAATAACCAATCACAGGCTGCTGTTTTGATGACTGCAGGGGAAGGCAAAAGTAAAATGTACCATCAAGATGTCAAGTGCAGGTAGGTGTTCACGGTTGCTGACAAGAATTCAGCTGGAAAAACAAAACTTTGTTTCCCATCTAAATGATAAATGATAAAAATGCTGCAAGGAAGTGGGTATACATGAATGTGCAGATAACCAGTCAGAAAGCTACTGACTCAACACCAAAGTTGTGACAAACTTTGTGCACAAAATATATCAGATGCTCCATGTGAATTGAGCATCTGAGAGTGAGATTAAGACAAAATAACTCTGAACCCGCTCAAACAAATCCAGGTCATTAAGGATGTGGTTTAGGACAGAGTATGACTGTGAACTACAGAAACGAACAAAACTTCACCATGTTCACAATTTCTGTAGCTCTTATTTATAAATAACTGTTCATCTAGCATTTTCAAACTGAAGATATATGTTTAAAGATGGAAACAATTAGTTTGAGGAGGGTGAGCAAAGGTTTGGGGAAGTTTTTTGGAAAGGATTTGGGTGACTTTTGACCAATGTTTGACTATCTATTGTTTGATAGATATGTCTGTCTACCAAACACATTTTGAGTGTGGAAAAATATGTAAATTAGAATTTTTCCTAAATCATCCTGTTTTGGAGACAACCTTTTAACATATTGTACAAATGACAGTCAATCTATTGTGAAGCTCAAGTGAAAAATAGCGTTTCAAATATTTCTCGGCATTCCATCTGAATGAAAACTATGTATTTGAAGTATCACTGGCCTGGCAAATGGTAAAGACTTATGTTCTTTAACTGGAAAAAATGTGTGTGTAATACAAAGAAATCAAATCAAAAAGGACGGCAAGAGATAAGACTTTGTTAATAAGAAGTGGAGTTCAAATTTGAAATCTCTACAGCTAGTTTACTCACTGTATGTCAAACACATACACACACACACACACACACATACACACACACACACACATACACACACACACAGAATTCTGAAAACACATCAGAGACGGAAATGCAACAGTGGTGAAAAGGGAAACCCCATCAGCTCACACACAGCACAACACACCACATCCTGGAACGAACAAGGGTGTCTGTGTGGTAGTCTGTGTATGTTAGCATGCAAATAGGTGTGGGAGAGTGTACAAGTGTGAATCTAAAAGAAGAAAGGTCATAGAAATCCTCCGTGGTAGCTCAGTATTACAAGCTTAACTATCACAATAAGTCTTACCCTGACCAGTTCAGTTATCTCTTACCAATCCACTAGAGAATCAAGGGCATTTAAGTAAAGAGGGAAGCGTACAGCTGGCGTTTTAAGAGAGCTCTGCATTTAATTTTAGTTTTCTAAGAGTAAGGTTACTGTATAGGTGGGAAATATAGTAATATATATAATATGGTTAATAGTATAGTGATAAATTACATCACAAGATGCTTCTTTGAGTGTTCCATGGGAAACTTCACTGATCCACTGCGCTTGTCGTTAAAAACAGATTTAGACCAATTATAGATAGCCAGTAGACAACAACCAGTTTAGAGTAACTCCAAACTGCACAGTAAAATGTAAGAGAACCCTTCTAAACTGAACAGCAAATGTTATCAAACCATTATGCCATTATTAGGGATGTGCGTTTTCATATTAAAGTTAATGAGTGTGTAATTAGTCAGCCATACAGAAAGAGAAAAAAAAAGGTTGGCAATAACAACATAAGGCTGTAGGCTTACTTTTTATGTCTACGTTGATTTTTTATAGGTTTCTGTTGATATTTAAACTGATATGTAAGGCCTTTAGAGCAGCTTCTGAAGACACGCCCAATGGGAAAGCCTTTTTGACTGCGTCTACCAAGATACAATAAGACAAAAAACTACTGGGTATAATTGGGTAATTCAAGATTTTTCCTACCAAAACAGCACTGAGCACAGGCTAAAAAAAATTAGCAGCCCAAAAATGAACAATATGCAGAGAAGAAAATATTTGAAAATATGTATTAGGATTCAAAATACAAACACATTTTCTAAGCCGCTTATCCCTCTGGGCCGCAGGCGGTGCTGGAGCCTATCCCGGTGGTCAATGGGCGGAAGGCAGGACACACCCTGGACAGGCAGTATTCAAAAACAGAGAAAGGAAATCAACATTAGCTGCCTCTTCATAGCTAATGAGCTAACATCAGGGCAAACTAGTATGCTGATGAGGACTCAATGTTTTCCACACAAGGTCTTTTTGCCTCAGTAGACGACGTGCCGACATGATAGGTTGTCAGAGAAATAACTTTTCATTGTTTTCCGGACGTAGCTGACATCAGCAAGTAGTTAGCCTAGTTAGCAAAAAAGCCTCTGACTTCTTAGTGAAATTCTGAATAATGTCCTTTTGACAATGAGCATGTTAAGACATGTTTTGAAGGAGCAAATTGTAATATAATTGTTATAATTATTTTTAATCTTATCGTAGGTAAATATCTTATTTTACAGTCCTGCTAGAACATAAAATTGACATTTTAATGAACTGTAGACCTCATTATTTTCTCCATGCCCTTTCTAAGCTATTTATCTTTCCTAGCTAACCATCTTATTTTACTGATTTATTTTTGCAAATTTTTATTTTGTTTTCCTCTTCCATTTTACGGGAGACACAGTAAACAAAACCTCTTTGCCCATTAACCTACATATTCCTTGTATCTACCATCTGAAAAGTCATGAAATGTGAAGTCTCTGCCACTTTTCCATATTTCCATATTACAATAAGAAAGTAGAAACATGCCCACTCAACTAGACTGCATATTTTTACTGCTGTCTCGTCATTTCATTTATGGATGTCTCTGATGGATAGTACTGTGTAAAAAAGCACTGTAATTTCACATGTTGCATACATCAAATTTCTGTCAGCTACTGATTCTGTCAATTATTTTTCATTGATGCTAACAGGCTGTCCCTCTACTGTGACCTTCAATGAGAGCACTTGTCAATAACATACAAAATCAACACCCCGAAAATGAACTGTTCTTCACAGAGGAATAAAAGGTAGGATAAATCACGTCATACAAAAACTGAATTAAAGTGTTATTTGTTTTATGCTCTTCACAGTTCAGTTGTCTTTCAAAGAGCATTGTAACAAAGGGGGCTGAGAGCCAGAATCTATGTGCGAAGTAGCTTTATTAGGGGCTGTGCAGCACTCATCATTCAAGCAGGCAGGGGTCAAAAAACAAGCAGCCAGGTACACTAGGCAATTCCATAATCATAAACCAGAAACCGAGCAAGAGCCAAAAAACACAGGAAAATCAAACACAGACATGGCTCAGAACTGCACTATAAAATGGCAAGACCTCTTAACTTGGCAAACCAAACTGAGGGACATATATATGTTGGTAAATGAGTCTATGAATAACGGAATAGCTGCAGGTGTGAATGATAATGGAAAAGTGGAGCAAGTGAGGAGCTGGAGCCAGAGTGGGTCAATCCCATCATTATCATTATGATACTCATCAAGATATTATATTTTTACTGAATCACTCACCCTTTGGTGAGTGTATTTGAGAGTGTGTGAGAAGTTCTTGGGTGATTAAGTGTGTGAGATGGAGTAAGGGGACCTGGCGTTATGAGGTCACGTGACCTTAAGGCCTCCAGGGCCATGAACAGAAGGAGATAATGTCCCGCCTCTGCACATCCTGAACCGCACCTGACCCTACTAGAGTCAGGGCTTCACACACACACACACACACACACACACACACACACACACACACACACACACACACACACACACACACACACACCTGTCCCTCTCACTCGACAAATACCAGATATTCACTTTTGCTTCCAGATGCTGGACCACAGGCCCCCAAATGCTTGTACTTCTCTCTAAAAGTGAAAAACAAGCCTAAAGTCATTAGACATTGGTTTTATTAACCAGCTGCCAGAAGAGCAACTGCCTACCCAAGCTTCAAGCTGCACTGTTGAATCACAATCAATGTGTCAGGACTAAGCTATGCCTGAGTTTAGACTCTGACGTCAGCTAAATACACAGCTAACACTGAGGGGGTGAGAGGGTGGGGAGATTTTGAAAACGCGTTCATGCTATTCACACGCCTGACATGAACCTATTCTTCCATCCTGATGTATGTACTGTAAAACAGTTCCCTTGGTCTGATTTATAACAATTTAAAGCTAAAGATCAGTGAAAGGTAAAATTTACCCCAGATGCAGCCAAGACAACACACATAAGCAAGTGTATATGCGTTTGTTTAACCACTTCCTAACTGGGGAATATAGGCTTTTATTACTAGTTAGCTACATTAACCTTAAAGCTCTAGTACGGAATGTAACGGCAGCACTTTATTTGGATAGCCCACTGTAGAGGATTAACTTGCATTCTACATACATTCAACTAAATGCCTATTCAATTCACCTCATTTTTCTTTTCTAACCCAAACCCTAACCCAAAATCTAATTCTTATCCTGGTCCTAATCTTAACACTCACACTGTTTCAACATATAGTTTGTTAATAATTTGAACATCTATAGATAATCTGTTGGGGTTTACTCAAAGTGGGATCAACTTAAGAAGGAAACTTCACCTTCCAAACGTCTTGACTGGATAACATTTGAAGTTATGAGAAAATTGTAATGAAATATCGCTTTACGTCTTGCTGAACACTCCCAACAAACTTTTAAGTAATGCTGAAAAACCCAATGAACACATTTAAATGATTTGCTGAGCTGTGTCTGGGTATGTTACAGAAATCAAGGCTACGGCTTCAGCAATCCATCCGTATGTATCACTATTATTGTAGATGCATTTCTAAACTTTTTTTGCTTTTATAAAACTAAAGCTGGCTCCCAGTACTTAGAACGAATAGTTCAGCAAAATGACCTTAAGGGAAAACCCCAGTGGTTTGATATGAAAATCATGTACTAGTTTTAAAGTTTGTCTCACTTCTGGTTTGTAGCAGGCTGGTGACACTCACTTGTCACTGACCACAATAACGATGTCATCATGGAGTCCGAGGGGCGGAGCGGCAGCTAACACCCAGATTTACACACAGATCTAAAAATAGTGTCTGTAGTTTGTGTTTGGGCTAATTTCAGCACACAGAGACACACACTTTCCACTTCCCTGATCTGTCGAGTCATGGAACACAGAGAGATAGGAAGTGGCCAGTGATGTAGCGCTTTCTTCCTCTCTTCTCCACCGCTCCGCCCTCCCTTTCTCTCTTTGTGTTTGAGCAATACAGGAAGTGACATGCCTGCCTAGATGACACTATTACTTTCATGGTACAACAGGGTTGAATGAGGTCATAAACCTCTCAACATGTGTACACATAAGCATGGAAAGTGCTTTAATGTGAATATGCACCACCATTCAAAAGTTTGGAGTCACTGTTTTATATAAATACATAAACCCAAGTAAATGATTCTAATGTGATGGCAATGCTTTAAACCCATTTTACACTACAAGTAGCTTTCAAATCATTTGTAGTAAGCTGTAAAACTAAAACAAATTAGCTGTTTCCAGAATGGTGAAAAGAGCTATACACTAAAGCTAAGGACAGGGGTTGTTTGAGTGATAAACACGCTGCTTATGTTAATCAGTAATAAGTATTTTACAACCCTGTTCCCTGTTCCAGTTGTGACACTGTGCAAAATGTAAATAAAAAGAATGCAATGATGTGCATATTTAAATAGTCTATTCAATTGACTATAGAACAAAGACATCATATCAAATCAGATGCTGCCCATTTTGAATTTGATGCCAGTAACTTGTTTCAAAAAAGTTGGGACGGAGGCATTTTTACCACTGTTTCATCACCTCTTCTTTTAACAGCACCTAGTGTTTGGGAACTGAGGAGACCAACTGCTGTAGTTTTGAATGTGAAATGTTTCCCCATTTTTGCATGATATAGGATTCCAGGTCCTCAAGAGTTCTAGGTCTTTTTATTTGTGTATTTTTTTTTTATAATGTACCAATTGTTTTCAATGGGTCACAGGTCTGGACTGCAGGCAGGCCAGTTTAGTGACTCTCACTACAGAGCCATGCTGTTGTAATGCGTGTGGTTTGACATTGTCTTGCTGAAATAGGCAGGGCCTTCCCCGAAAAGACATCACCTGCATGGCAGAATATTTTGCTCCATAACCTGTATATAGAATTTAGCATTAATGGTGTCTTGACAGATGTGCAAATCCCCCATGCCATGTGCACTAATGCATCCTCATAACATCACGGATGCTTGCTTTTGAACTACGTGCTGTTGACAACCTATGTGTAGTTTCAACATTTGATATGCTGTCTGCACTATTTTCAATTAAATGTAGGGTTTAAATTATTTTGCATATTATATTACATTCTTTTATTTACATTTTGCACAGCATCCCAACTTTTTCTGGAAAAAGAGTTGTATTTTGCTTCTTTATAATCAAATAATTTACGTACATTTTGAAAGACTTTTGCATAATTCTATCATTGGGATGTAAACAATATCTCGCTAGAGTAGTTTGATGTGAAACTGTGCACTGTAGAGAAATTAGCAACATATCTTAGTGAAATACAGACATTTTATTTTGTATCTAAAACAACCAGTGAACCTACACATATCTGAGTGTTTATATGTAATATTGACTGTAAAATACTGAAAAAGCTGAAAAAATAAGTTTTCTTTAGGACTATTTTGCATTACCTATGCATGTACCTCTCTCCATGAATGTATTTTAAAACATGTTGTAGGCCAAAAGCTTCTCAAAATTATTGTAAAACAATGTTAAACAATGACACCATTTGTAATTATTTAATGTAATAACAAGATGTGAAATAACTTTTGGAGGCATTACACACATCAGATGAAGGGTCCTATCACAATTCACAGTATGGTTTCTCCATAACAGAGCATTTCACATTAAACCGCTCTGACTTTGTGTGTAAAGCATTGACTTTGCCTTTGCCCTGCTTTTTACCACATTAAGTTACCACTGAAGCATAACATCTTGTTGTTCCAAAAACTTGAAATAATGACTGCAATGTCTAAAATTACATTCTGGTCTAAAATATTCAGGTGTAATATTGAAATATTACACTGAAATATTACTATTACAACAACAATTACTACTACTGCTACTAATCTGTTTCTACTGTAAAGAAAAAATACATATTAACATATATAAAACAGATATATTAAACAGGTATTGATTGTATCTATATAAGGCTGTATGTGTGTAATTGGTATACTGAACACATGTGTATCTGTCCACTGTAAATGTCTGCATATGCTGTGTAAGAGGGTGTAGGTGTATATGCCAGCTCACCTGTTGAAATCCTGAAGCACAGCTCTCTCATCCATCTTGTGTGAACATGACCTAGTTTGCACCCTCTATGGCAAAGTAACCTTTGTAGGAGTTGTGTGTGTGTTTGTGTGAGAGAAAGCATTCAGGGGGTTTTCAGATGCTAATATAGACCCAGTATTACTCATCAAAACATGGCGGACCACAGTGGCACGCTGCTCTTGCTGCCTACACTCGGCTCCCATTCACTTCAGTGAACAGCTTCAATGCAAGAGCACAGCTGCTCTTTCAACAATACCATTAAGACGGCCAAAGCAGCCTGCATATCTATCATATGGGTTAATTTTTTAATGGTTGTATGGTAAAAACACGAATTTGGGCCTTGGAAAAACTGAACGGCTTAGTATCATAGAGAATCAAATTGTCCTTGCATTTTAAGTAAAGGTTTGATGTCAACAGTTTTACATATTTTAAAACATATTGTTTACTCACCATTTCATTTAGTCCATATTGTTGCGAAGTGACAGAAACCCAGACGCTAGCGGATGAGAGGTTAGACGGTTTAATAGTAAACCTAGCAGCCAAAGCCACAAAGGGGCAAAAGACAAAAGAGTAATCAAAGTTCAGGCCAAATGTCTAATCACGAATCAAACCAACCAGCAAAAGTACCAAAAAGGGAAAGGCAAAAGACGTAGTTAAAACACGAATCAAAAAGGTCATAAAAACGGTCAAACATATGACAACAGGGAGAGAACGCTCAGTAGAATCCAGAGAAACAATACCTCACACTGACTGTAAAGCCCAAGCTTTTGTACTCTGCACTATCATGAGACACATATATGGAAAATAGGAGGCCTATTTTAAGTTCATAATGCGTGTGATGTCACAACAATGAGCACATGTATATATGATCACCCATTCAGCTTACAGAGGTTTAGCCCTGCACAAGGGATAAGGAGTGTTGTTCTGCAAACAGTATAGCAGAGTTTTTGGCACAGATGATGTAGGGAAAAATGGTTAAACATTGTGCTGTTCCTGGCTGTTGGGAAACATATAACTGCAGCCAAAGAGTATGAAACGAGTGGCTGAGGATTCCAGTCCAAAATGAACTTTGTTCCATACTTCAGCCCAGCCTGCTTTTTGAATGAGGCACAAAACAGGTGAGCCAGTCAGAATTTGCATATGTCCACATTAAAGGCATGGTAACAAACTATTAAATTTCTAATGGATAAAACAAGTTTGGAAAGTTGTCCTGGAAACAATATGACTGTTTTAGGTACATAAACACACACACAGATATTATAACACTGAAATGAAAAAGCAATAAAATACAAGAAAGATGTTTAATAGAATATAGGACATTTTAGGCATATATCCTGTACTGACAAAATGTCTTGTCCACAGAATACAAGTCCCCTCCCAGCACCTCCCTCAACATAAGACAATTAGTCAAGAAGAACACAGAAGGAGCAAAGGGCCCTGAGTACATGAGCCCCTGGTGGAATATTGGGACAGGGCTGCTGGGCTGCGCGGTAGAGCCGGGTTTGGCAGTGGTCGTAGCACTTTGATTAATAGCTGAATCAGTGGGTAGGAGGGAGGCTCCGATCTGCCCATTACCACACTGCACTGCTGCTAATGGCTTCAATTACAGCATAGTCCCTGCTGCTGAGCTCGCAGGATCAGTTTGCTGTGGAGCAGTGCATGAGAACAAACGGCTAAGGGCTCAGAGTGAAACTACTGGAACACAACTGAACTGCAGATAAATTAGCTACTAGCAAGTCTATTGGGCAACTAAGTCTTCTGAAGGATATTCATATTCTGTGAGAACAGCCATGCCTGAAATCAAATTTTTGGGCCAGTGACCTCTTTGAAGATTTAAAGAAGGAATACTTTAAATTTACAAGGAGTGCCCTAGCTAAAAACTTGTCAACTACAAAAGCAATGAAACAAACAATGAATCATAAACACTAGCTGTAGCATGTAATTCAGTAAACTCTATTTTGAGTATCTATACCCATCTGATATTTACACAGCTGAAATATCTTACTCTGTGAATCAGCCTCACTAAGAAATGACTCATTCTGAACCGACTATAGCTCCCAAACTAATGACGTCTCTGGGTTTCTGTGCTCCTAAAGCGGAAAAGTGCTGACTTTGAGATGTGCATGCTTGATTATGGGCTAAACGCATTCTTTTGAAGTGCTTACACTTCAAAGACCCGCATTATTCCAACACTTGACTCTGACAGAATCTAGTAGCAGCTCAGCTGCAAGCTCAGAGACGTAGCCAGATGCTGCGGGTTCATAAAGTCAATGTACAGGCTGTGGTATCACTGCAGCCACAGACCAGTTTTCTACACATATTGGTTTTACTTTATGAACTACAGGTTTGTGTTTATCCAAAACATGTAAAATATAAAGATTAAACCTGCTATAATATCAATATCTTTAGTGACACTGTACTACTTCTGGGAACTGACATACTAAAGCACTTGCCTCATTAAAGATATAATGCATGATATTTCACCCCTAACCACACAGTGTAGAGATTAGCTGGTAACTGATCTTGTTCACTGCCTTAGAAAGTTTGGTAACACTTCATTTGAAGACTGCCTACCCAAAACCCAAAAATTTCATACATATGTAAAGCAATGAATGAATATTTATGAACAGTTAAATCAGTAATTGCAATATGACAAGACGTTTCATAAAGTAAATGACATTGTCTTGATGTAAGGGGTCTTAAACTAAAGCGAAGGACATCTGCTCTATAACATTGTTATGAAGCATCATTCGCAAGTAATAGAACTTATAATGCAGGGCCTAGTTCAGAACAAGCATTAATCGATTAGATGGAAAAATATATTGCCTATAGGAAGAATTTTCCTATAGGCATGTATATAGTACTACTCAAATGTCAGAGTGTTCCCTTTCACTTAACTCTTTTCCAGTCAAAGCAGCCATTAAGTACTCAACAATTATATATATATAATTTGTCTTTATTTAGTTATAATTTATTTGTCTTTTCTTTAATACAGTTTGTTTTCTTTACAGGAGACTGCTGTGATATTTTTCCACGTTCCTTGGAAGCAACTTCAAAGTTCAGTCTTAGAAGTTGTTTCCATTTTCTGCTTCTCAATATCCAAGTAATTCCAAATATATTCAATGACGTTGCAGTCTGGATTCTGGGGTGGTCAGTTCATTGTTCTAAGAACAACGCCAGCTGTTTGACTATGTCTTGTTGTTCTCAGCAGTGCTTGGGGTTGTGATATTGCTTCTTCCCATTTAAACATTTTCTAGAGAGTAATGCATTATGTATTTAAATGTGTTTATATTTTTCAGTGTTCATGATGCCTTTAAAAAGAAAAAAAATCACCACCTGATATTATATCTTAACTTGCACTGATCCTTCACCACACCTGACTAGTGTTGCAGTTTTGGAAAATCTTGTTTTTTCTTTACTTATTTACAGAGGTGTGGACTCAGGTCATGAATTTGATGACTTGAAACTTGACAATATCGAGAAAGACTTGTGACTCAACTTTTACTTGAACAGCATTGACTTAGACTTGAGCATCATGACTTGGAAAGACTTGAGACCCAAAGTGGAAGAAACATGGAGAGGAGTCTGAGTGCAGATGAGACTGTACAGAGCTGCTTATTTTCCTATGAATGGATTCATTTCCTGCTGTAAATGTGATGTACAGCAACATCGTCAAATGTCTGTTACTGTGCTTACGCTTGACTTACTTTATTTTGGAATACATGTTTGCCTCCATAAGCTAGAAACAATCCAAGCATTAACGGCATCAATAAGTCCTCGCTCAGCGCTTAAACTGTTATTAGATA
This sequence comes from Pygocentrus nattereri, assembly GCF_015220715.1. Classification (NCBI taxonomy): domain Eukaryota; kingdom Metazoa; phylum Chordata; class Actinopteri; order Characiformes; family Serrasalmidae; genus Pygocentrus; species Pygocentrus nattereri. The sequence goes on from NC_051239.1 coordinate 10,059,898, forward strand.
AACTTACCAGGTGAAGTAAAAAAAAAAAAGACTTTAACAGCTTCTGCAGTTACAAATGCAATGTTCACCATGGGACTGACGTTGACTTGTTACTTGCCAGCTTCATGTTTGAATTTTCTGTTCAACCTTAAACGGCGCAGCAGTTAGGCACCAGAATGTAACTGCTGCACCATTTAAAGTGCAATGGAAAATTGAAGGTAAAAATTAATATACAGCCTACACTACTAGCATGCTGTCATTAACAGACTCGAAGATTAGGACCTGGCACTTGCTTGTACTGACTCAGTTATTATCTTTACTTGGGACACCTCTGTTTATTTGCCTTTTCTCTTGCATCTCCTCAGAAATATGTCTTTTAGCCATTTTGGATGCAAATGAAAAACAAATTCACAAGGTGGGTCTGGCAAGGTGAGTTTGGATAGCTGCTTGTGTGAATGTTAGTTTCACAATGAAAGAGTAATAATGTCATTGATACTGACTGGAACAGCTTCTGTAGGGAGGGCACAGCTGTAACTTGGTTTTAAGACTGGAAAGATGGAGGAGTTAAAGTAGCAATACAATGCAAAAAAATAAAGAATGGGCAAATTACATACTCAAAGAATTGATATACTTAGTGTTGGAGTTTTGTGTCATTTTCTGCTGAACAGATGTTTCCTGCTTATTTTTTTAATTTTATTTTTACCACTGAAAAATGAAAAACTTTGTTGCTTCTTCCTGAATCTTCTCTATGCTCCCCTCAAATCTGTGCTTGTAGCCAGATTAAGTAGAATGAAGGAAATCAATATCTCCTATGAATGACCACAGAAATGAACAAAAAAGAGCATCAAAATTGGAAAATGTGACTATCTCTAGGCTTTAGACACTACTGGTCCTCAAGCTGAGAGGTCAGCAGAGACACACCTAGTCATCGCCTCTTTTAATGATGTAGCAGTGAGCTGATATCTCACCCCAGACCTCAGGGCCCATCAGATGGTCCACATATTTGCTCCATTCCACCTCCTAATACATCTGAATCAAGCCATTAAAAACATTAAGTTCATGTTTCAGTTGTACTGGGAGCTACAGTACAGCAAAAATGCTGACTGTCATCATGGACACTGTTAGAGATAGCGGATTAGCAATATTGTGATGAGGAAGCAATGGAATCACGCCTCCCTTTTATGTATTAACTTGGTCAATTTGAGAAGAATTATACACAATATCATGCCTACACACTGTCAAAGTTAGCTAATATTCTGGATCTGTGCTTTAATCCAAGCAGCTGTGCTATTTGGTGATTTGGTTAAATTCACATCCAAGTTCCCAGCAAAGTTCACCAAAACATTTTTTTGCTATCAAAAATCTGCAGAATGGAAACCTTGATTACAATTTGCACTGAAATATGTGACTGGGCCCTAAGTCAGGAAATGCTCTGGTCAGTGGGTCTCATGCTGTGCATGTATGAATTCTAGCTAAATACTTAAATTTGGAGTTTCATATCCTGTGTTTGTTCTTGAGCCACTAACTGTGTATGGGTGTATGTGGGAGAGAAATACAGATAGAGCGAGAAAGAGAGAGACACAGTTCCAGCTGGCTTTGAAGGGGACATGAGGCCTTCGTGTTCGTTTTGCCACCTCCGCCTGCCCATGCCCACGGCCTGTGGAACCCCTGGCACTGAGACAGACGCTAACGCACTCGCTATAGAGGCAGTGTGGAGGAGTGGGGATTCCCCACCAACACGTTCTCTCATGCCTACTGCACATGGCCCGCCTCCGTGCCCCCCACTGCCGCTTACGTAACCACCAGCTGTCAGTGTCCATCCAATGACCCACATTTCACTTCCTACGTACACACACACACACATACACAAACACACGCTGCCCTGCAGTCTGGGCGCCAGGCCTGTACTTCACCTCTCGGCGTCTGTGTGGACAGCAGAACATCAAAGCTTAGAGAGCGTTAGTGCTGGAGCTGAAATTGAGTTGAGGGGAAATGGAAATTGACCATTAGGTCCGAACAGACCTTGTATACACACACACACCGACTGGGACAGAGACAGAGTGTGTGTTGAACTCAACGTTGGGGAAGTGGAACATGATCATTAGACGACTCCACACCCACAACTGAAGGCTCCAAACGCTCCAATCAGATCAATTAAACAATTAATGTCAGAGCAACATAAGAGATGTGTGGTCAGTGACCACACGCAGATGACAAGCACTAATCTCCATATATTCTCATTACACAGTGACACGACTTCCACAACTGCATATGACTTTGTAAAGGCCTGGAAACGCTAAACCAATTGTGTGTGAGTCAACAAACATCATTGAAGACTCTCACCTGAAAAGATGCAAAGACAAGGATGTATGATGTATGAAGTATATACAATACAGAAATCCAGCCAAAACTAAAAACACCAAGATTTTATTTATTTTAGTATTGTAAAACGGCTTCAAATCGATGGGCCCAAACTGGATACATTCTTTATTGAATAATACTACAAGTGGACCTGTCAAAGTTAAAGAGTTTTTTAGCATGCTAGCATGATAAATTATTAATGATGCTAACACACTTCCCTAGTTTGACCCTGAAGCCCAGCCACTCACATGCTGCTATGACAGGATCTGCAAATTTCGACTGTAGACCTTACAACCCAAATACAGCTATTAAATGGCTTTTAAAAGGATACCTTCAGCACCTTCTGCTGACTACATTGGCCAGTGGTCGTGGGAGACCAATGAGCAGTGAACTATCAAAAGTGAGGCTACAATCACAGAGGAGTTAGAACCCCTGACTATATTTATGGTATACCTGCTACATAAAGTCAACGGTTGTAATGGTTGTATAAGCCACTGTTGCTCTCACTAGACATCAGTGATGAAAACACATGATTTACATGTTCATGTACATGTGAACCGTCATTCACACAATGAAAATAATGTTATTCAACTATTTAAAATAATAAACACGTTCTGATGAAGCTTATTTTGTCCACTAATATAATCACAATATTAACATCACAACAAATATTTTTGCTGCTGCCTGTCTAAAATATGCATGAATATAGCCTCCATAACAGCTCTAACTGAAACAACAAAATGATAATCTTGCAAATAAAAACAGAAATTTCCATTTCAAAGCTTGAGTTGTTCACTAGTATCACTTTTAGGGTGCTCTAAAGTGGGAGAGGACTTTTCTTTCTAAAACGAAGCAACGTATTCCAGACTGATGTACAGAATGTCACCCATGGGAACATGTCTGAAAGCCTTGAATTTTTAAGACTGAGGTGACAGGGATGAGTCTATGTGTTTTGGGAATGTCCTGCTATGAATAGCTTGTCGTCAAATGTGGCAACTGCAATTTCTGATGCTATAGGCGTTTCTCTCAATGGTACCTCCACCCTCTTCCATTGCAAAGATAACTCTCTGCTTTGCATCACAACATCCCTCTAGCCATATCTGGAGATGCAAAGAGCAACCTGCATGCTTTGTATATTACAGGCTGAACATTACTTTACAATGATTATTTTTTACTATCAAAAATCATTCCTAAATCAAGAGAAAAAAAAATCACAAACTGAGCTATTTACAGTACTATGATACAATGATTAAATATGAAATTATTTAATTATGAAATTATTGTGAGTCTTGCTTGTTGCAATGTGTTGGTGGTTTTTCAACTTCACAATGTATTAATAATACATTTCCGCTGTTATATCACTTAGTAGATCCAGGCCCTTAAAAGTATCTTTTCTTACTGATTCTTGACAGAATGATCTCAGAATAAACTTTTTTAGCCATACTGTATATATACACTTTCCCTTTTAGTTAGGGATGTCCGGTGGGCTATCAAGGACATCAAATCATTTCCTTCTCTTCAACACTAGACAAAAATGATCAAATTAACAATGATTATCTCAGTGGATTAAAAAAAAGTTTAATTGAATTTCCTGCCAAGTGAGCAAGAGAGGAAGAGGAAGAGTTTGGCATTAGATCTGGGTGTTCACCATGAAGTCCTAGAGGGTGGAGGGGTATTATGGGTGCTATTCTAACTTTCTGGACAGATATAAAAGGAAACACAACAATCATTTGAAAGAAATGTGTGTGAGGGCCAAGGATAAGGTCACAAACGTGATGAAAACCTTAACCTAATTAAAAGTTACTGAGAAGATATGCATTTAAGAATTGCAACAAGTCTTGTTCTTGTGGTGAGGAGCTCAATCCCAAGCTTTAAAGGGTGTAGAGAGCATAATATATTAGCACTGGATATCATTTGCCAAAAAAGAATAAAATGTAACTATTATTATCAGTTTGTTATTTTACAGCTTGTATCTCAGCCCCAACTTATGCTCACTGAAGCACAAACTAATTAGCTATGTCCATTTCTGTCCTGTTCAAACTCACTAAAATTGAGCACAGTGTAGAACACTACACAGAACCTGACACATGGAAGGCTTGGGTCTTCCACTCCTTGTCCAGGCAGGAGGACCACTGCTATTGCAATAAGAGTTTTTGGATATGACACATTACATCCACCTACATCTGTAAATACCAATGGATGAAAATGTCTGAACTGTTTACAGGGCTGCGACCTTCAAAAGTCTCATATCTTTGTCAAACACATTGTCCCATTTCAAATGAATGTGAAGTATCCTTTAAATGAGGATTTATGAGGATGCACGGATGTTGTCCTGCTCAGTCTTGACTCAATTCTCTGTGCTGGGAAGTACTCCAAAAATGAAGCAAAGCCAGTTCAGAGGGACCACAGGAGATTTTGTTTTTAAATGTACGTTGTTCCCATCTGTGAAACTTAGTTAGTTTAAACACATTAATTGACTGAAAAGGATGTTATGAAGTGTCTTTCATTAAATATTAGGTCAGTGACAGCCATCTATGTTTTTAGCATTGCTGTCATTGTTATCAGCATATCAGTTAATTTACATATGGAAAGTAAAATGTTAATACTGTAGCAAAGACAAAGAACGAAATTTGATCCCAGCTGATCTTACAGTCATCCATGGTCAAGTGTCCTTGACAGCACAATTAGCATTGCTCTCTCTGTGGCCCTCCCATATCAGCATGATGCAAGCTAGCATAGGAGTCTGTTAGCTCATGTAACAGAATTTGCAGTTAGTGTTCTCCTCCAACTGTGTTGAGCTGTCCAATAACATTGTATTAGCGCAGTTCAAAAAGATGCAACAGCTGGCTTTACATTACTCATAGTAAGCATATGGTAGCCCTCACTCTGCACACTAGTACTGGTAGTACATGGTAACTCAAAAAGATTCATTTGATTTCAAATGGATTTATTTCACCTGTAAATCATTACAGATAAATGAAGTAAATTGTAAATGGTTTGAGTATCAAGTTTATTATATACACCTACATCTGTAGATTCCTCTGGATGACAATGTCTGAACTTTGAACTGTTTACAGGGCTGCAACCATCAAAAGTCACATGCCTCGGTCACACACAAATTAATGTGTAAAAGGTAAAATGTTCATACTGTAGCAAAGATGAAGAAACCAATGATGAAACACTCTGAGCTGTTGAAAGTTCACTGCCAATGTGAGTTCTCACCGGCCACTTTATTAGGTTCAATTGCTTGTTAACACAAATAGCTAATCAGCCAATCACTTGGCTGCAACTCAGTGCATTTAGGCATGTAGAGGTGGTCAAGACAACTTGCTGAAGTGCAGACTGAGCATCAGAATGGGGAGAAAGGGGATTTGTGACTTTGAACGTGGCGTGGTTGTTGGTGCCAGACGGGCTGGTCTGAGTATTTCAGAAACTGCTGATTTACTGGGATTTTCACGCACAACCATGTCTAGGGTTTACAGAGAACGGTCTGAAAAAGAGAAAATATCCAGTGAGCGGTCAGTTGTGTGGACCAAAATGATGATGATGTGAGAGGTACAGCAGCAGAAGACCACACCGGGTGCCACTCCTGTCAGGTAAGAACTCGAAACTGATACTACAATTCGTATGGGCTCACCGAAACTGGACAATAGAAGATTGGAAAAATGTTGCCTGGTCTGATGAGTCTCGATTTCAGCTGCGACATTCAGAAGGTAGGGTCAAAATTTGGTGTAAACGACATGAAAGAATGGATCCATCCTGCGTCATATCAACGGTTCAGGCTGGTGGGGGTGGTGTAATGGTGTGGGAGATATTTTCTTGGCACACTTTGGGCCCCTTAGTACCAACTGAGCATCGTTTAAATGCCGCAGCCTACCTGAGTATTGTTGCTGACCATGTCCATCTCCTGACGGCTACCTCCAGCAGGATAATGTACCATGTCACAAAGCTCATATCATCTCAAACTGGTTTCTTGAACATGACAATGAGCTCACTGTACTCCAGTGTCCTCCACAGTCACCAGATCTCAATACTATAGAGCACATTTTGGGATGTGGTGGAACGAGAGATTCGCATCATAGATGTGCAGCCGACAAACCTGCAGCAACTGCATGATGCTATCATGTCAATATGGACCAAAATCTCTGAGGAATGTTTCCAACACCTTGCTGAAAGTATGCCACTAAGAATTAAGGCAGTTCTGAAGGCAAAAGGGGGCCCAACCTTTTACTAGCAATAATAAAATGCCTGGTGAGTGTACGATGAATTCACTCTTATTGAAGTGGAGAATGTAAAATGCTTTCTGCTCAGGGGTCGCATCTCCTCTCAGACTGAAGGGAGCCATCTTCCGGTGACAGCCAGAAACTCAATGAGGCCCTCTTTCAGTTGGTTTGTAATTGGTTCCTAGTCGCCTCACCATTGTAAAAATATGGCACTTTGAAATTGGATTAATATTTTTGAATCACCTGTAATGTGTGATTGTGTGAGATCTAGCAAGTGGGTGGAACCGGACACAACTAAACAGGAGAGAAATTGGAGAAAAAAAATTAAGCGTAAACACCTCTGGTCAGGTGAAAATAAGTTAACACACACTTTACAGCAAACAAACATAAAAATGGCATTTTCATGTAATTGAATTATATAATGTCTGTTTATTTGCTAAGTTTATTATGCTTAAATAAAACATGAAACATAATTTTTTTCATGTGTACTCATATTACATCACTTGACCAGGGGTTTCCAAACTTTTGCACTCAACCATACGTAACGGCTATAAAAGTAATTAATGATCCATTTTTAGACTTTTAATCTGTCTTTAAACTGCACTTATTTGTGGATCTCACTGAACTCACTCTGACAGCACTTTTTTCCAAGAAGTACACTGCGATGAAAAAGATCTTTAACTCATCCTCCCCAAATGCGAATACACCAGACAAAAGCTCCGCAAAGTACATCTGCTTCAACACTTCTTATGGTGGGTCCCACATCAAACAACCTTCACATTAATATGGCAGGATTGGCTGCTGACGAAGCTGTCAAAACTTCAAACAGAGTGTGCAGTGTGTCTGACAGTGGGCTTCTACCAGTGAGTTAGAAGCCCAAAAAGATATCTGAAAGCCACTGAGTGGAGGAGACAGCAGGAAACTCCCCTACTCTGGGCTGGGCCACAGACACCATACACCTGGGAGGGTGTTTCAGGAGGGGGAGGCAAAAAAACAAACAAACAAACAAAAAAAAACCTGAGTGAAGGAAGTGAGTTCTAAATAAAGAAATGTATTTGTTAAAAGTTTGAAAAGGAACAGACAAGTTTTAAAATGTCTACAATATAATAGAAAACTAACAAATACTAACTATTTAAATTCTTCTAAATGCTTCACAATGAGCCCTGAAAAATACAGTCTGCATAATTTATTTGTTCAACCGGGACAATATGCACTACACACCATTGTTTAACTTAATTAATTTAGAAATGTACTATGTCAAGACCTGAAACCAGAAAATGAAATATTAAAGCAAACCACCAAGCAGATATCCAGCTTAATTAGTTACCTTTCTTGCTGCAAAGCAACAAGCTAGCAAGATGCATTAACTAGTTAGTTAAAGTAACATCACAAATAGTATCACAAATTACTAGCTAGCTAAGCTACGCAACATTATGTAACCAAAAAACATTGCTTTAGATTCGTGTTTTTCAGATGCGTTTTCTGGTTTCACATGAATGAAAAATATGACATCAACTAGGTTACTGTCCTTCATTTGACTTCCTTTTGGCAAGAATTCTGTTGACGTATTTTATTAATATTTATACAGTATGTTTTAATCAAGAACAAGTACCAAATCTCACACTAGTATATTTATACTATGTCATTAAACCATTCAGATGTTTGTCAAGCTTCAAGGAACCTATGCTAATATTTGATAATAAAATTAATATAATACAGGGTACTAGAGTGTATTACACCGAATCAGCTGCCTTTATATTTATCTTCATTTGATATATTTTAGGTGTTTATCACAATAAACAATAGAGTTTGAATCTCCAACAGTCTGGTGAAGTTCTAGTTCCAGCATTCCAGTTTGGGTTTACTGGCAAATAGAACCTTTTCAATGTTTTCATTAAAAACAAAAGGACTCTCAGACTTCTAGAAAATGTTTATTTGTGTTTGTCCCGTTCTGGGAAAGGCTCTATCCAAATACTCTAGGATTTTTAATTTTGATGACTAAAATTAGAGATGATTGATACGGTAAAAATGCAATATCATGATACTTCAAGACATTTACACAGCACACAGTATATTCTTTTACCTGACAAGTTCAAAAAGACCAGTTTTCTGAAAACACAATACACAATCAAAAACTACAGTGATATTCATTATTTCACATACTGCACTTCACCAAATCCAACTAAACAAGACTAACTAGGGCTCTCTTTGTAATCACACATGTATTGGTTCAGTGTTTTTTATGCACTGCCAATACCTACAATATATTACACTAAGCACATTGTGACATACTGTGATGTGATTTATTGCAATAATTATGGAATTCCATAATTTTTTCAGAAGTTCAAAAGATTTTGAGATACACACAAAACCATTAGCGTGGTTTGATGTGAAAAACTGCATTCTAGAGAATCTTAAAGAGCAAGAACTGTTGACAGTGGTGGTGAGAGGACATCTGAATCATTTAATGCCTCTAAAAGCTCTTTCACAGAAAGTTATTACATTAAGTGGGCATAAATATGCTGCCTGGTCCCTGAGACTCTGTTTTAAGGTAGTTCTGAAGTAAGGTTTTGGACTACAACATTTTTTTTAAGTAAATGCCAGGGGGTCAGGTGCACAGAGGATTTTGTAAGGCAAAAGAGTATGAGAGAAAAGGTATTTTTTCACATCTTATGGTTATCAGCATTACATTCGGAAGACATGTAGACGTGTAGGTTCCTTGATTGTTCTATAGTAGGGGTCTTTAACTAAAATTCAGTAAGGTCCAGTTAAAGAAAATTTCCTCAAGCAAAGGTCCGGAACATCATAATGTCTAACTTGCATCATGATTCAGTGCCACATACTGTTTACTAAAATAGCCCAGTAGTTATCAGCATCTTAAGTAGTCAACAACTAAATGTCAAATCAAATAAAGTACAATTCAGTAATATATCAACAACATATTGTTCATCATAATATAATATGATGTATAATATAACATAATACTGGTAAAAGTTAACATACAGTAATTAAAACAATAATAATACTGTATAACACTTTTTTTTCTCATCCTGTGTTTTATCATCTGTTTTATCATGTTGTCCATTAAATACTCGGTGAGTGTCTGTACATACAGTATAATGCACAGTATAGTTTATTGCTGGAGACTTTTGTTACACTTTCAACTCTGTGTTTATTTCAATGTGATCAATCAGTCAGGTATAAATGCTAAATTATAGTGCAATTATTTATAATAAGTGCTTGGTGGAAATGGCAATGTCTTGCTCTGTGGTAGTTGGCATTGCATGTTGTACAGCTAATTACACGTTATGTTGAACGGCAAGACTGAGATATTTTCAGGTCAATTTCAAATAGGTGGCTGTGCATGTGTGAGAGCATTGTACAAATGAGTGAGTGAATCATGGTGCGGAATACTTTATATGTCCTCAACACATTAAAATGCTGAAACTTGTGTGTATGTGCACATGTGTGTGTGTGTTTTGTGTGTCAATAAGTAAGAAAAACAGAGAAAAAAGCAATCCTACAATATCAGAAAAAGAAAAACAAAAGTACCAAAGCTTCCTTTTTTATTATTCATTTCTTTCTGTTTACTGAAGTTAGGGTTCTCATTACATTTTACATTTTACGTTACTCTTTTTTTCATCATCAAGAAAAAAAACATACATATAAGAAAAACTTCATAGTAACCTTACCAACTAAATATAATATCAATTGTTTCAGTATTTAGAGTGTACACCCTTTGCCTTTATTACAGCTGCCATTCTTTTCAGAAGACTCACTTTTATGGAGCTTAAGTTTTCTCAATAACTTTTATTTTTTAACCCCAGTTGTGGAAACTTATTTTTCCAGTGCAAGTGGATTACCTCAGATCTACTTTCCTCAGAAATATCTATGTTCGTAATCAATGGCAATTTTGACCATTAAATTAAATAAATGCAGTAGTCTTTGACTTTTTCACAGAACTATATATATATATATATATATATATATATATATATATATATATATATATTACTACAAATAGGCAATTACATACATATAATACGTGGGGCATATATATGACTTCAAGTCCTTATGTTGTATAAATGCAAATGTGATTTGATTTTTACTTACCTAGTGAGCTCTTTTCTTGTTCACTGAGTGAGAGGACCTGGTCTGTAGGTTGCTCATAGAGGAGGAACTGGTAACGGTGAAACCCAGTCTGTATAGGAGGTGTGGGACGACTGTACGCTACAAACAGAAGAGAAAAAATACACGTTGCAATCTCAGAGCTGTGTCACATAATGATAACCAGTAGCAGTATAAATCTCTGACCTTACTATGTTACTATGTTTTTTGGGAAAGGGATCAATCAATCAATGCTTCATTAGATTCAATTATGTCAGTATGATTTAGGATCATTTTTAAAACACACCTTTTTATTACACTAGAGTGACTGGAGAAAGTATTTACACAGCATATACAAACAATAATAACAACAGATCAAGCTGCTCTAGGACTTTTAAATTTGAAAACAGCTTAAACATTTTATTTTGGTCAAAAAATAAAAGTAAAATATTTAAAAAATAAAAGAGGAAAAGCAATGTTTATTAAATTATTTGCAATCAATTGTAATTGCTTCGAATATTCCAAAGAAATTATCTATACATCTGTCCATCCATCTCTTCTTTAATTTAATCAAGTAAGACATTAAGATTTTTTTTTAATAATAGCAGTCTGGCAAGTGCCAGAAGACACTTGCGGATAAGGAAACATGGATTTAGAAAAGTTTATTGTAGGTTAGAGTCCGATTTAATGGCCTGATGCCCAGTGAAAAAAATTGGCTCTATTAGCATACAGCATCACTCACCAGATAGTACAGTGCCTTTAATGTCTCCTGCTCTCAGCCCACTGCCCTACAGGTGCAGAAAGAGAGAATGAGAGAGAGAGAGAGAGAGAGAGAAAGAGAGACAGAGAAAAAGAAAGAAATATTCAGAAAACTATTCTACACAGTTCATAATGTACAGAAGGTATCATGTTCTACAGTGCTGAATTACAACAATGAGGACCAGGGGAGCCATTGAAGCTTGCTGTCTCTCATTCGTCACCTAGGGGGCTCAAAAACGTGGCTTTACAGGAGCTCAGCCCCAGGCTCAAAGTCAGCCGCCGTTCTCTCTTTCTCGCTTCCCAACCAAGCCGGGCTTAAACGTGTCAGTCCTAGCCCCGACTGGGATCTGCAATATTTAATATCCTGAGACAAAGCCAATTCCCAGGCAAATTAAGTCAGTGATTGGATTTCAGAATGGCAAATTCCCATATTATTAATTGTATATTAACTTCCTGTTGCCTAGGAACAGGGATTCATGCGGCGCTTGCTAAGAGTTGAACATTTTTTTACAGCCTCCCCAAAGGGCACTCCTATATTTGTCATGGTTAAACCCATATTCTTTGCAGCTCCTGCACACCAGTGCTTCACTGTAAATAGCCCAGTGGATGTTTGCTTAATGAGGCTGGTTTCTCAATGCTGAAGCCCCACATGCTCCGTGTAGGAGGCTCAAACCTTTAAGAAAAATGTGGTTGGATGGTTGTGCTCAAAACCCGGTTAAAGCAGAGCTCAAAACCCAGGAACAGTGGGAAGTCCCCTGTGTTAAATACCATTCACATCGTTTTTCAGTGCTCCGTTACGTTGATCAAGCAGTGAGTGGGACACCTTCCTGCTGTCCTAAACTCAGCACTCAGCACTGCCTCCTACAGGCTGAAAGCAGTGCTGAAAAGTACTATAACTGATGAGGGGAAAAACAATGCATCTGTGGCTTTAATGCTGCAGAAATGTCCCTTGCCATTCTAAAATATAAATGAATAGTAGTGATTTGCAACTATTATTAAATAAAGTAAAACAAAAGGGTAACAACTTTGCTTGAAACCTGCCAAATAACACTGATAAAGCCATGCCATAAATGTCATGGCAGATGTTGTATGCTCTCACGAGTGGTCATGAGAGATTTTGCTCAGTAATATAACAGTGTCATGCTGCCATAAGCATTAATTGTCATGACTGTTTAGGCCACATACTTTTTACTAAATGTACTCTAGTTAGCCTGCATAACATCAAACATGAGGGTATCTGTTGTGACAATGTTAAGGGTACATGGCACTTATATATTACTCGCCATCATCTGTGATGGCAACTCATAAGAGCCTATGTCCTCTGCCTTGACAAGTTTATAGCATGGTCATAGCAATGTCATGTAGCACGACTCGGCTACCCAATAAAAGTACTGATTTCAATTATTAACTTTTGATTCAAAGCACAACAGTTTGCAGTTGGCATTCTTGGACAAATATTTCACTTTCAAATATCTACTACGCTCTTGAAAACCCAAGCTCTCAACAGTTTATGAACACTATGAATAGTGTACTATGATGTTAATAAGTCTTGCAATAGACTAAAAACTAACAACTTAGAGATCTTACCCTTTCTTTAAAAAAATGACTGATTAATTTTACTCTAACAAAGTGTCTATAAAATCCAAAGCAAAACATAGCAATTGTGATTATATAATAATCTTTACATACTTCACAATTTGTTACGAAAAGACTGAATGTGACTTCAATGTAATGAATCAAAGAGATCAGTTAAGCAAGATAAGCTCCACTAGAATAAACTGGAGATGGCTACTTTAAAGGAAGCTGCAAGTGGAGACAAAAGAAGAAAAGTCAGGCTCAGTTCTGGACAATTCGAGACAAAAGAACAGCATGCTAAAAAGGGGAATTTAACATCTGGTGAGCACATAAATATGTATAGACGCTGATTCCTGTCAATGACTTTATTACTAGTCAGATGTACTGTAAAGTGGCCTTGAGGCAGACTGCCGCAGTGCACAGGCTCTGTCAAAGTTGACGAGGAGCAAGGCATCCGCACGGCTTCATTTGCAACAATTACACTCGAAAGTATGAGGAAGCTTTATTTAGAATAGCCGAAGAGTTGCATAGCCTGCGGATTCCGGAGCTCCGTTGCCATGACAACAGGTAGTCAACAGTATTTGGAGAGCGAAGTGCGCTCTCTGCTTTCCCACTTGGTCTAGTTGCGTTATTCTTACTCACCCCCTTTTACAGAACGATCCGCGCCCTTTTGCACTCGTGTATTTTAACATCGCGCAGCGCAGCAACGAAAGGGCAGAGCCGAAAGGGTTTGGACAGCACAGTGCTGGTAAAGAATCACACAGTATAAGGTCACAGAGCGGAACAGGTCAGAACAATGGTAATGTGGCTGTGAATACAGGAAAGGCTGCAAAAGATGGCATGTGGCTCTGATGCTGTGTTTCGCACACTCTGAAAGCAAAGGTTCAACCGAAAATGACACAACTTTTCTTGAATTTTTCTGAATGTAGACAATCAGCCATGACATGTTTAGTGTCTGAATTTTGCCTCTTTATATTGAAACTATGTGGCTAATATAGCCAACAAGTAATCACAGTTTATACCCCATCATGCACACTGCATGCCTTATCACACACTAAAAAAACAGACTTGCTTAAGGGCTTTCTGACACTGTAAAACTGTTATATATAAACACGGACAAAGGCTTCAAGATGGCCACTGTTTTTAGCTATGCAACCTGCTTTTGTATGTTTTGTATGTAGCTGCTGTACAAAACTAAGGAAAATTCAGACATCAACTCTTAGCAGATCAATAACATTGCTGTTAGGGAATCTTTTTTGGGAAAACCAGTTTTAAGTGTGTAACTGAACTTAAAAGCTGATGATCAGCAACAGCAGCATGAAGGCAGGACTATACTCTGAGAGCTATGTCACTTTAAAGCCTGCTGTGCAGGCTGAGTTTGTAAACTAGTCAGTACCTCAAATTCCCCCTCCGACACCCAAGAGGGACTTGGTGGGCGACGTGCTTTTGGGCTAACAAATACCTGGGTGGCCCCCCGGGGGAAAGTCACACCTATTTTCCATGACATTTACACCTGAAGGACCGGAATGCCCTGGGGGGAGGGGACATGTGGGTGTCACTCTGAGTGTGAACAAATTGAGTGACTTTAGAAGACATATATTCTCCAAAGGAATTATATCAACTATACAGACAACTATTACTTTAACTCCTACAGTTCAGACCTATCAACAGATGGGCACTGCGGAATTGACTCAGGAATTTGAACACAAATATTTCTCAAGAGATATGTAGAAGTGGACACAGTGTACAAAATGATGCATTTGGCATAAGACATGTTTGTTAGAGCTCTTGTTACATTCTATAGGAACACGGTCAGTCACAGAGATGGAGCTGTAATATTTAACTAAAAGTTTGTTAAGGCTTTGTGTTAGACAGAAATAATCAATTTAATTATTTAAAAATGCCTGTAATTATAATGAGTCTACTGCACAATTATTTTTACCACATTTGCAGTACACCTTTAAATATATTAAAACACTTTGGTATAATAATAATGTGTCATATTTAAAAGATGACCTGTATCATTTTAAATAAAATTATTTCATTTGAATTGCCAAAATATCTTAATTTGTCAAAATATTGCTCTGGAAATGTGACAGGAAGCTCAAAGTAAGGGCTCTGACACAACAAGCCAACTGATGGCTGCTGTCAGCTGCTGGTGAGCCCATAGACTGCAAGCTGCATTTCACACCTTTGGATCTAGATGATTCTTGTTAGCATAATTTTGAACTGTTGAACTAGCATCGAGCATGTTGAATTGGTGTAAGCAGTCATGACAGAGGACAGATAAAATTGCATGCTCAAGAAGGCTCAAACAAGGTTGTCTCATTTTTCAACGTCAGTGCAGTCTTATTACTACTGATGAGTATCGAACTTTTTTTGCTATGTCATATTCCCTCCCGTCCAAACGTGTTTTTCTTTTAGATGTCGTATTACCAACAAGAAAATGTGAAATTTTGTTATGAAGGAATACAGATGCATGAAAGCTCTGAAGGTGCTCTGATAACACACTTTTAAGTAGCCTTTTAACTCACTTAGTGTAAGGGGGAGCGAGGAGGCGGACGCACACGCTGAGATAAGCGAGATTTATTATGGGCAAATCCAGGGTCGTGGTCAAAACAGTCCAGGTTCATGTAGCCGATACGGACAGATTGGTGGACAGACATGACAAAAAACCAGAATCCACATCAAACAAAGACCAGATACAATCATACAAAGATACAAAGACTGGCAAACACAAGGGGCAAACACAGGGCTTAAATACACGGGACAATGAGGGACAGGTGAAATAATCAGGGGCGGAGTTACAAAACCAAAACACGAACACATGGACAGGACTGGGAGGGGCCAACCGTGACACTTAGCCCCAAACTAATGATGGTTTAGTTTATTTTAGCTTAGAACTTGATAGACACTCAACCAACAACTTCTTTACTTTGTATGTTGCAGGTTTATAGACTACTGAGGCTCCTCCTATACAGAATTGCACACACCTATAGCCACTGCAGAGCATTTGAGTGCAACTTTCTACAGGAGATGGAATGCAATGGTGAGCTGATGATAGGGGATCAGGTGATTATCAGTTGACCTTGGTGCTGGTTCTTCCTTATCAGATTGGTGTGTCTGGGTCTAAAGGAACAGTGTGACTGATTCAGCAATATCAGCATTGCAAAGGCCAACATCGTGATATCAATTAACAAACTATATAATGTACACCCTTTGTCTGGGTTATGAATACTCTACATACACAAAATGCTACAAATCATACTTATTCAGCGAGCCATTCACATTATGGAACAAACCCAACGACTTAGCAGCTGAATAACAGCACTGTTTTTCAGAGTTTATTCAGTCCTTTGAGGGTTATTCTGATAAGCCACGTGCTTGTATTTCGAGTGCTCTTAAAATACTCCAAGTCCGCACTGATGCAACACGAAACAACAAACAGCTTGGGAAACACACACCCACCCCCATACAAATGTGCACACACAAACACACAAAAAATACATACAAACACTTAGCGGATTCTAAATTTCTGGCTTGATTTCTTTCAGTGAAATGTCATACCCTTTTAAACCTTCATAAAGAGTTTGTCCATGTGGAATAACAGTTTTGTACTGTTATTGCACTGTACAGCACAAGAGCACAGAAGTTTCCAAAACAGCACCCCTGAGCTTGACACCAGATCATTATGGAACTTCTATTAGATCTAGTGAATAAAAACTCCAGCAGTAGAGCACCTACTCACTTCATGTGGGCCTTTAACTGTTGTGTAAGAGACATGGTTAATCAGAACCCCCTCACTCTCTATATGCTAATAAACGTTTGCTTTGTGTCTGTGTGTCGACCGGAATCCTTCACCAGACCTGAACAGGTGGGCGGACTGGGCTGTGGGAGGCTATCAGGGATGCCGGCGATGCCCACCCACCCCCAGTCCTCTTTCTCCTTTCTCTTCCCGTGTGGGAGACAGAGAGAGCATCCCTCTTTCAGCCTGACTTACTCATTCATGCCTCCCTCTTTCATCCTTCTCCTCTTTCGAGCTTCATTCCTGTTGTCTTGCTTGAGCATCTCTCCCTCTCAACTAAATCTTCACCATATCCTTCTTTAAAATCTCACCTCTAAACACCTAAAAATAGAGGCCCTTAAATAAATGTAGGGAACTGGGGGGAAAAAAATTAGTATAGAACTGTGCCATGCACCCGTCCTCTGGCCCCTGATGATGGCCAAAAGAGCTGCAGGATGGGAAGTGGTATCCAAGAGGCAGGGCTCGGGACTCGCACTTTCCACTACTCCCTCGTAGCTCGTAGTTATTCTCCCTGCTGTCTTCATGGGGTTTCGCCCTCATTTGGGATCCATGCCCTGCCTTCATGACGGCTCTTGCGGCTGTCACTGGGGCCCTGGGGATGGGCACATGGCACAAGATCCTTTATAGTATGTGGAGGTTCTTGGAACTTTAAAAGGTTCTTTACATTCACAAATCTAATTTACAAAAATGATTCTCTAAAAAGCTGACAATTTTTTTTTCTAGGAACCAAAAATGTTTTTTCCATGGCACTGTTAAGAGAAACCTCTCTAGCAACTTCATTTTGAGCAGGTGTATTTCACATCCGCATAACACGGTCAGTTACCATGGATGATCATTTTTAAAGCATTTTCCTGCACTTACAAAAGAACAGTAAACTCAAGAAGCCACCGGGCAGTTGCTGATTTCTGTCAGAACAAGAGAACAAGTGAAACATATTTTCGTAGAATATTTTCATGACTTTTCCAGTTCAAGGTATTTTATTAGCTGTACATTTGTATAATTACTTCTTTCAGACATTGGGTAGCTGTATCTCATTAATGTACAACTATTTTAAATTTGAATGAAACTGTTGCCCATGGTACTCTGTACAACACAGATGCAGTAGACTGCCAGTGCTGGAGCATTCCTTTAGGAAAACTTTTTTTTCTCCTGTCATTTGCTTTCATCCTGTCTTGCTTTTGCTCTGCTTCATCCCATGGTATGGCCTCTGCTCCTATGCTTACTGAGGTTGTTGTGTCTTCTCCTTTTTCCTCCAGCAGAGGGAAGAGAGGGGTCCCGCCTGAGCGACACCATAACAGACGGGCAGAGAGAGATAGAGAGAGAGAAAGAGAGAGAGAGAGGAAGAGAGAGAGATAGAGATAGAGAAGGAGAAGAGAAAGAGAGAGACAGAGAGAAAGAGAGAGAGAGAAAGAGAGAGGGAGGGGGGTAGGGAGAGAACAAGAACGACAGATGGTGTTCACAGCTCTATTTCTGAGGCTGGACCTCCACCATGAGCCTGGTCCCCCCTCCCCCCTTCTCTCTTACACTTGCTCGTTCCTTCCATCCAAACCCTTCCTCTTCCTAAATGAACTGTTAACTGCTTCCACTCGTGCCCTTTCTCCATCTCTCTTCACATCTCCTCACTCACTCGTTGCTCCAAATCCTTTAAAGTGTACCACACTAACTCATTCAAAACTCACAGAGCGCTGCTCTTTCCAACTCTCAGATTGCTCCCTCTCTAAATGACCCGTTCCAACGAGCTGTCTGTTTCTTGTTCATCTTGCAAATCACTGCGCTGCTCGCTCGTCTGTGCTAAAGTTTGTCATGTGATTAAATTACATAACCCAAAGCACATGCCAATTAGAATACCATCATTGGCAAGTCTTTGATTCTCATCTTAATGAGATTAGAAGCAACATGGCACGGTGTTAGCATGCCATCTTCTTACATTTCTTCTGTGATCTTTAATGGGTTTATTGGAGGATTAGCTAGCTGGTAGTGCAAGACAACATTCGCAAACTGATGCATTTACACATCAACGCACTCTAGCAAACCAAATTCTTTAATTCTAAATATCTTATTCACAATTGAATTCAGCACATTTTGCCTGTGCTGTAAACCAACAGGATTAGGTGCCACCTCCTAACCTGACGTCAACTGCAGGCCTGTATTAAAGCGATTTGGTAAAAAATAAATTATGAATTATTTAAAAATTATGAATAAAATAAATGTAGTCTACCAGCCAAGACATGTTTGGTGTATGAAGTTTGCTTCCTCACAGGAGCTACAAAGCTAATGTTAGTTAATGGAATTTCATGTAAACTGCAAGCCTACATCATCACACACTAATATCAAGAGACATCTGAGAAAAAAAAAAGATTGTCATTGGGCAGAGGCATAGATTGATATTTCAAACCCATACGTGATGACATTTATTGTACGAACGTGTGTGTATTTTTTTCATTTTTGCTGCATTTGCTAATCATTAGAAATATATTTTATATTTCTCTGTAATCTTAATTCAGGTTAAAGCCTTAATTTCTACATTTTATAACTATTTATGTATCACCATTGGTATCAGCTTCAGCAGACGTGCAAAAAGATTCCAAATATTGGCATCAGGCAAAAAATACCCATACTGGCACATCCCAACCTCAAAGGCCAAGGGTTGTTAAGCAATCTTAAATGGATAAAAAAAATCAGCCATGTAAAGAGCCTGTACTTTTGTCCATGTTATTTTTGTTCATATTACAGATTACAGATGCCATACAGTGTTAGAGATCACAGAAGTAAATCTTTTTGGGGCAAATGTGTAATGTGCTTTAGGCATACGGTATGCACAATGCCAACTTTGGACATCAAGTCTGGCTGAATGCCTACATTTGTGGTAAAGGGAAAATTGTGTGAATGTGTTATTTTTTGCCAAACTGCTCCTTTAAACTCACAGCATGACCTTTCGCTCTCATACAGCTGTGATTCTTTAAATAAATCACCCAGCAAGACAAGCAGCCGAATATTAACCTGACGATGTAACCTCAAGATCTGAACATGCAGACACCGCTACAGTTGCCATAGCGATATTCATTTCCACAATTACCTTATTACTCATATCACTGGTCTCAGAAAATGAACATAAAATCATCAAACTGTGTACAGTAGGAAAGATCTAAGGAGGGCTTGGGGGCACTCTTCTGGACGGTTTTACTCAGACAGCATGTAGGGGACAGCGGGGGTGTCCACTCTCTGCTCCACTGACTCCTCATCCAAATTAACTCACCTAACAAGTACTCCAGTAGGCTAATAATTTGGCTGGGGGAAGTCAATTAGCTCAGGTAATAGTCAGAGTTTGGAAGCACAAACAGTTCAGTTCACAAAGCCAAGAGCTCTGAGAAGACCTCTTAATGCCTTTCTGGCCCACATGTCGCCTTGGGAGCCCACACACACACACACACACCATCATCATGGCAGGCTTGGGTGAATCCAGTTATTAACTGTCGAGCTACTTTATTACTCATGCCATTGACTGAAGAAATTAGCACCCAATACATATTAGGCCAGTATTCGGTTTAATGTAAATGGTGAAGAATTAACTAGGTAAAGAAGGTGGACAGTGGATCAGCTGATGTGCCTGACTCTCCATGCCTATTACCGCAAGAGTCTGAGTGTGACTGAACAAGAAGGCTAATAGGGGCGGGGGAGGGGTTGCCAGTACAAAAACTCAATAAATGGTAATGAGGCCCTTGTGTTCCCTAATTACAGCAATAGGCCTTGGTTTCTCTCACTGTCTATGTATTCCTATCACATCCCTACATGCACACACACTTTTGTAATCATTGACTGTTACTGTAGCTCAGTATTGCTGTGGTCCAACCTAACCTCTGTCCATAAAAGGCTATATAAGCAATCTGTGCTTTGGCCTAACCTAATCCTAAACTAAACCTTAGAAATGAAAATTAAATGTTCTGGCTAAACTTTTAATGCCCCCCCCCCCCCCCCCCCCCAAAAACCAAAAAAAAACCAAAACAAAAACCAAAACAAAACAAAAAGAAACAAACAAATAAAAATGGTGGCTGATAATGATATCAACAATGTTGTGGCCTAGTTTGAACCATTCTTAGCAGTGCATGGTGAAGCTCAGCTGCTTGTGCATTGCTACTGTGACCCAGACTGTAGACCTCTCACTCAAATACAGCTTTACAACAGCAAGTTCCATTAATGCCTGTCTTCATAAAAGATATTTCTAGCTGCTGTCATGGTAAATTTGATTAGCACCAAAGTACATCATGTCTGGAGTATCATTTAAAGCAAAACACACCATTAATGCTATGCTACAATTACACACTCACTCAGTCACTCACTCATCATCATCTAAGCCGTTTGTCCTCCTGGGCAATTTAGTATCTCTAACTGGGCTGACTGCATGTCTTTTGACTTTGGGAGGAAACCGGAGCATCCAGAGGAAACCCACACAGTACATGCGAAGTCCTATTATCAGGCAGAAATTGCAAATTTAATCAGAATTGTGTTGGAATTTGGCATCAGGTCAGTAATTTGGCAGACTATGCTGGACAGTGATTTCAGGATAAACCAATGAGCAGTCAACTAACAAAAACAACAGCAAAACGGAAAGATACAGTTCTGATTTAGCGCCTCCACCATAACAAGAAACCAGGAACTATACGAGTGATAGAGAGAATGAGAGGCTACAGCGGGAATCATAGACAGTAAATATATATAAAATATACATTCACTGGTTAAAACATTTAGACTCAAAATATCTGACCTTCTTGTAAATGCCTTAACATGGTGTCACAAATTTGTTTAATTTTTAATAGTGACCTAAAATAGTACAGAAACTTGAATATTTATTCTGTTTTACTTGTCATGACTTTTCTTTGTTTTCAATTTTTTTCAAGATTCTAAAACTACCTGTTCTTAACTTCCAGCATTAAATAAGAATAATCTAATAAGGTCTCTGCCTTTTAGATCCCACTGTAGCTTTATTATGGCTAAATCAGACATCATAATTATGGTAAACATTTATTTTCCCATCATTTTGAGAGAGAAGTATCCTTATTCTTCCATTGTAAACTTAACAAATATGGGATTACAAAGTTCTTGAATATTAACTTATTTCAGAAACAGAAATACTTTTGTAATCTCCCTTTAATCATCCCACTCTTTTATAACTACATTGGATGTCCTCTTCATCAGCTTCCTCTCCTGTGATAATGTGTGAGCAGGAGCCCAGTGTGTGTGAGTGTAAAAGCTAAGGGAAGCCCCCGGACTGAGTAACCTAGGTAACCCTGGAGAGAGTGGGCTGAGGAAGGGGGCCGACTGCCTGCCTGCCTGAGTCATTTGGAGGGAATCCTGAAACACGACTACTGCCCACTCCAAAACACCCCTGGCTTCATCAGCAAATAAACACACACACACACACACACACACACACACACACACACACACACACACACACACACAGTAAACTGTACAGAGAATCAAACACTCTGGCTTAATCCACACACAGCAGCAGAACACTTTCCTACACAGACATACACTGGCTTTTCATCCCCTAGGTAGCAGCAGGGGAAACCCTGTTGTGTAAGTGTGTGTGTATGTCTGAGTCATACCTGCGCAGCTGATGACAAAGATTGAGCGAAGCTGAGAGTGCAGAGGAGTGGCACTGATAAGCTTTGGCTGAGTAACAGGCAACATGAGCTGCAGATGGCTTTGCAGTGTATGATGACTTGACTGCTTTATGAGGCATTGACAAACGTGGGATTTCAACTGAATGGCACAATAAACAGATTAACACGGATGGTCATCCGTCCTTAGGCCTGAAAATGAACGTTTTACACTGAGTCCTACTTGTGCTGCTTTTACATTTGCATTATGTAACATGTAATCCTCATTAATCAGTCTTTAAATACAGAAAATAGATTATTTATAATTAATCATAATGCTATTATTTATAATTACAAAAAAAAAACATTTAATACTGTCATTTAAAGTCAGCTAATCTAAGCAAGAGCATTCAAGTTACTCTCTGACTTGCTTTCCCTGAACCGATGGCTCTTTTTTGTGGGGGAGGATGAAGTTGTGTGGAAAAAAAGTCTATTTAGAGGCCCAGTACAGCCAATTAAAATGAACAGCAATTAAAAGACCATTATGAGGACTCAACAGGCATGTAATGAACCTTAATTAGTTCAAGGTCAATCAACTTCTTAGGGAGTGTGAAAGGGCATAAGGGGCAAACCTGGCAAAGAAGGTCTTGGAGTAGACTAATGCCTGCAACCATGGAGATAACCTCTAGGCACAGCATGTGATATGCAACCACACAGTGACAAGTAAGGAGTAAAGTAATAAGTCATGGAAAAAAGATGATAATTTACCTGATCTATTAATAACATCTTCTTTGTGCTTAAAGTGTTATTGTACCAGACAACATTTAATTCTGAAGTGGTAGGTTTTAAATTATACCAGCATTACCGTACATTACATCTTCACGTTTACTAGCAAACCTCACAGTTTACATAATATATATATATATATATATATATATATATATATATATATATATATATATATATATATATATATATATAACTATAATCATAAGCAATAAGTTGCATTAGCAGATGTTAAGAAATTTTTTTCCTTCAGCTACATAGTTTTGAGGTTTTCCTACATCAGCAGCGTTACATTCATCCATTACAGCAGGCTAAAGTGTCACTGCGACTATTTAATCATGCTTTCACAAGGCATCAGCTGGATGACTTCTCATTTGAAATACAAAACATTGCTGTACAGCAGGCACTAAACTGCACTGTGGCTGCGAGTTTTACTCTGTGTCTCTCTAGCTGAAGAGGCACGGAGAGGCACTACTGCCACGTTGCTACAGTCACTGTTTAATTCTTCTATTATAATTGAGATGGAAGCGGCTCAGAGGTTATGGAAACTGTTGGGGAACCGGGCCCACTTCACAGAAAGGTTAACGAACCCCACGGCCCTCTGGGAGATGGAGTATGCTATTAATTTGACGAACGTGGGAAATGAATGCTTTTATGCTTTTATTGACGGTGACCAGAAAACGGCCTTTGCAGGAATGAAAGGTTTTTAGTCTTGCTGGCTTTCTGCTCACCACGGCAAAACAATGACGCTGAATGCATTTGTTGGAAGAAAACTAAGTACATAATTGTTTGAACGGTAATTATGGGGGCAAAATGTTTCTTCATTAATTCCCCTTTTTTCATGGAAATCACACAATGAAAACACACACACACACACAAGTATGAGTGGCATGCTTAGTGTGTTCGATTTCCATGTGTTATGCACTGAATGGGTCATTTTTACTTTGATTCTTGTGTGATTTGGCTGGTCTTGTAAATCTAGATGGGTTATTATGGGTCAACATATTTCAGTCCTGCATGGGCAGAAGGGTGACATGGATTCTGGAGACCTGAGGTAGCATCATCTATCCGTGTCATGGTAGCAAAACTGTAACACTAACACTAAAAGCAATGTGATCAAAACTTTTTGGATATTTTAGAAACTTAATTAAATGAATGACCTACTGTGCTCCAGAGCCAGAGGTGTGTTTACATAGTAACACATCCCGAATTTAATTGCACAGCTTTACTTGATTTGGTATCAGCTCCAGTCTTCATCAGCTAGGACCTATTAGTCTGATTTTTTTTTTTCATGGGGGGTGGGGGTGTTTTGTGCTCTACAGGACCTCAGAAAGAAAAAAAGGTCAGACAATGTCACAGAGAATGCAAAATACATTCATACTTTCAAAAGAGCTCTGTTATTCATTAGTACATGTACTCCAATTTAAACACATCATAGAAGAAAATAATAAATGAATGAATAAATAAAAAGGATGCAGAAGGCAAATATGAAACAATCAGTGAGTCACTTGGTAGCAACTACTTTTAGTAAAACATTACTATTACTAATATTTTCCCTTCTCCAACTCATATAGTAGTTACTTTCCACCTGTCCAATATTCTTTCAGCCTATAATAGGGTGTAATAGGCTATTTATGTTCCAATAAGTATAAAACACTCTTTTAATGCCATGTTTCATAATCCTTAGAAGCCTTCAGGCTTCATAATCCAAAATGTTGATGCTCGTAGTGGTAACCTACATCATCGCCGTGGTAACAATTTCTCCATGACGACGCCTTTGTTTCCATTTAGCACTGTGTGAACATTTTTTTTTTTTTTTTTTACACTGTGGATCAGTGCTGTCCCCCCAGAGATCCCTCTCTACCATCTCCAGCTTCATGCAGCCCTTTTAACCTTTGGCTCTGTGTGTTATTCTTACCTGAATGTTATCCTGTGTCTGAAGCTAACAAGCACTGTTTTTATAAATGAGTTACATCCTCCTTGCTTAGCCTTGAAAGCTGGTTTGTGTTTTTTAGCTGCACGGATGGGGGGAGCGATGAGGGAAAAATAGAGGGAGGTGTGTGTGTGAGAGGGGTGTTAGCAAAAGAGGGAAATGATTTAATCCCCCCCAAAGGAAGTCCCCTCTGAACCCCGTATCGTGAACTCGCAGGCAAAACTCGTCGCCGTAGGCAACACCACACACAATGCGCTGTCTTTTTAATTTCATCAGCTGTGAGAAATCTATACAGCACCCTGGAATTCTACCATAGCAGCACTCAGGCGAGAGTGAGTGAGTAAGCGAGAGAGAGAGAGAGAGATAGAGAGAAAGAGAAAGAGAGAGAGAGAGAGAGAGAGAGAAAGTAAGAGAGAGGGGAGGGGAAGCAAAAGAGACATAAATAAACTCAAGCCCAGAGAATAAGAAAGTAATCTCTGACTTGTGGTGGTGATAGTTGAGATCACAGTGCAGAGGTTGTGCTAAATATTTCTTTAACTGCATCAAATACTTATATGCATTTGCATTTGCTATATTAACAGCTAAACATAATTAACTCGTTAAAGGGTCTGTATGTGGGCCTACACTTTATGCACATCCTTTTTAGACTAATCTTTTACTCCTTTAATTCCCTGAACTGGAGACTTGCTATTAACTACTATGAGTTATTTAATACCTGCTATAAAACTTTCTTCACAGAAAAATTGGAGATGGCTATTTTTTTATTAGTCTTTTTGTTTAAACCCAAAACTCGATCTACATTGGCTAAACAAACACATGATACTCACTAGCACTGGGATTTTCAGTATGATATTTGCCAAAGAAGCAACATAAATAACATTGTTTTCTCTTTAAATGGCCAAGCTGGAATTTTACATGCTTAGATGATGTGCAGAGCTGCAGTAACTACAGAGATATAAAGTTGATGAGCCACACCATGAAGGTATGGGAAAGTTGTTGAAGCAAGGCTAATACGAGAGGTTCAGATCAGTGAGCAGCAGTTTGGTTTCATGCCCAGAAAGAGTACCACAGATGCAATTTTTGCATTGAGAGTGTTGGTAGAGAAGTACAGAGAAGGTCAGAAGGAGCTACATTGTGTCTTTGTGGATCTAGAGAAGGCATATGATAGGGTGCCAAGACAGGAACTGTGGTACTCTATGAGGAAGTCAGGTGTAGCTGAAAAGTATGTTAGGGTGATGCAGGACATGTATGAGGATAGTGAGACAGTGGTGAGGTGTGCAGTTGGAGTGACAAATGGTTACAAGGTGAAGGTAGGTTTACATCATGGATCAGCTTTGAGCCCCTTCTTGTTTGCAATGGTGATGGAAAGGTTGACAGATGAGGTCAGGCAGGAGGCTCCATGGACCATGATGTTTGCAGATGACATTGTAATCTGTGGTGAGAGTAGAGAGCAGGTGGAAGAGAATCTGGAGAGGTGGAGGTTTGTACTGGAGAGGAGAGGAATGAAGGTCAGTAGAGACAAGACGGAATACTTGCATGTGAATGAGAGGGAGGCAGGTGGAAAGGTGAAGATGCAAGGAGTAGAGGTTGTAAAGGTGGATGACTTCAAATATCTTGGGTCAACCATCCAGAGCAATGGACAGTGTAGAAAAGAGGTGAAGAAGAGAGTGCAGGTAGGATGGAGTGGGTGGAGACGGATGTCAGGGCTGATGTGTGACAGAAGGATAGCAGCAAGCGTGAAAGGGAAGGTTTACAAGACAGTAGTGCGTCCTGCTATGATGTATGGTTTGGAGACTGTGGCTCTGTCTAAAAGACAGGAGGCTGAGCTGGAGGTGGCGGAGATGAAGATGCTGAGATTTTCATTGGGAGTGACAAGGATGGACAAGATTAGAAATGAGCAGATCAGGGGGACAGTGAAGGTGGAGGTGGAGCAGTTTGGAGATAAAACCCGAGAGGCCAGGTTGAGATGGTTTGGACATGTATTGAGGAGGAATAGTGGATATATTGGGCAAAGAATGTTGGAGATGGAGCTGCCGGGTAGAAGGAGAAGAGGTAGACCTCAGAGAAGGTTTATGGATGTAGTGAAGGTGGACATGGAGATGGTTGGTGTAAAAGTAGAGGAGGCAGTAGATAGGGCAAGATGGAGGCAGATGATCCGCTGTGGCGACCCCTAAAGGGAGCAGCCAAAAGAAGAAGAAGAAGAAGATGAAAAAATGGTCACCTGTTTAAATAGCATGAACCAAATAAAGTGTTACATCAAAATTAAGAGATATGTAGCTTAGTGAGTGATGAATAAGTACGCTACACCACTTCAGCAGCATTAAGAATGCACTTACCTCAGTCATATGATTTACATCTAAAAGTATAATTAATAAATTGGCCAATTGCTGTTTGCATGTTTTGAGCAAATAAGTGGGTCATATCCAGTCTGTACCAATACCCTTACTAAATACCTGATTCAGGAGAGTAAGGAGCTGGAATAGAACAAACATGTGGACCATCTGGGCATAACCAAGGATTAAGCTGATCACTGATCAAGATTTTGATCACTCTAGAGTGGCTATGAAGAGTTTATGACAGTCAAATCGTCCTTCCAGTTTATTTCTCTCTTATTTAACTGCATGTCAATTTTACATGCTTGCTTGAACATGAACATCTGAAGAGAAACTTCTTCTGTGGTATTTGCTTGTTAGGAAGTAGCTTAAGAATGACACACAGCCATTAAACAGACATTAGGGACAATGGCCCATTCTCGTGAGTTCAGGTTAAAGCAAGCTTGCCCCTAGCAGTGAAACAGCACAGGCATGAACTGGTGCCAAAAAGCAGGTTTCTCTGTTGGCTCCCATTCAAAAGTCTGAGTGCATTCTGGATAAGTCAGACGGGTAAAAGAGCACAGTAAACACACTTAACCTCTGCATTTCCTTTATGTCAGTATTCATTTACCCATGCATTGATTCATTTTTGACATTCACTTGCATAGAAAAGCATTGCTTTTTGACTGTAATGATTTACATATCAACAGTGAAATGGTGCCATTAGTGCTTGTTAATGTTGCCACATGGAACTTAAGACTCAGATCACATGTCAGACACCGGTTTTTGTTTCATGCACTGTAAGCTAAAGGCAAATTTTCAGGTATAAACCAGAGGTCGGGAATGATAATAATGGAATAATTTGTAATAACTTAATATATTAAACACAAAGCTGTTTGCTACTATTTTGCAAAACTAAAGGAACAACAAACAACAGTTCTCTAATGAGAATAATGGCAGACCTCACATATTTCATCCGGTTGTTATGATGTCAGCACCAAGCAGCACTCCAACCTTTCAGGTGTTTAAACCACCTCTGTCCTATTAAAAATAGTTTCAATATATACTTTCAACAATAGATTGGAAAGGAAATCGTTATGCACATAAAATGCAAAAGGAAGACACATCGATAAACATGAAGGTATTAGAAAATAGCACATTTATTTAACAAAACCCTTTGCAAGTGTTGTTCTAATTTAGTTTAAAGTGAAAATCAAACATTACTTTTTATGGTTTCATAGGGTACTATCTTAAAAAGGCTGGCAGAGAAATATGCCAACCTCATTTACCAATAACATACTTGTTGGAGACCTAGAAGAGTAGCCACACAGCAGAAAATGCCAGATTATGACCCATTTTATCTAGTTTTCTTTCTAGTTGCCATCCCAACCATCACAATAAAAAACTGGAACCACAAACAGTCGTTTGAACTTGCCCATCTCTGTAGAGAACTCCTGGGTGGACTTGCTGGAATGAACAGCTTGAAGTGAGTCTGATGTTCCTCTAGTAACCCAAGTAAGCTCAGCAATCTACCCTTACACACCATTCGTTTTAGCTTGGCCCATAATGTTGTGGTTAAAGGTATCCATTTTGAAGTTACAGAACAACTGAGACTTTTGTGGGCACCTATATAGCTAGATATTGCAATCATAGTATGCATAAAATATATTTGAAAACACTGGTGAACCATTGATGTAACATAAAAAGGAGTCTGTATTATTCTAACCAAAACTATTTACACTTGTTAGACAACATGAATGCCTTGATTCCTCCAGAGAGCCCAAGAAACTCATCTGGCTGTTCTGAGGTTTGCTATTGTATTTCCTATACAACAAAATAAGCAAATAAAACTGCCAAATGCACTGATATACTTCTTCCAGTTTACATAGCCACATCAGTGTCCTATGACACACCATACAGTGAGATGTCTTAAAATCAGTAACAATGACATGTTTATAGCAACAGTGTCATTATTTAAGTTACAGTATTGGTCAGATCTATTAAAAATCACAGTAGAATGACAAGTTGTCAACTTAAGTCAACAGAAAATTAACCAAACAAAAAGGACATCACATACCTAGAGGCTCATACCCATGCATCTTATTTTGTGCACTTCTGTGTCATGCAACAATGTTTTAATAAACCTGAAATGAGTAAAATGTCTTAACCTCTATGTTACCTGTCATTAATTTTACCATTCAAGAAACTGATGTCTCTGCCATTCTGGAGTATTTCCATTTTACAGAAAACAAATGATTCTTCAGTCTGTTAGTATTTGCTGCTCGATGCTATGTTACACTGTACAAATATCCCAGCCCACTGAATTGCCATGTCCACACACCTAGCCTTCATACTTTTGAACAGGACACAGTAAAAACAGCAATATAATGTCACATATCGCAAACATTAAACTTCCAAATGTTAACACTTATCCATCTGGGCAGAAGGCAGGAAAGACAGGTCCATTGCAGAGGAGACACAGAGACATATGCAATCAGACATACCAAGTGCAATACATAATACAAAATGGAACAGCCTACTAAGGCCACTTTTCACGTCATCTGAAAAGAGTTGTTCTTTACTGAACTCACTGGCAGAAAGACATATACAGATCACCGAAACCACAAGGGAGGTCACCATTAGCCACATGCTTCACCCTATGTCCAACCTCCGACACAAAACCCACACCCCTCGACACAGAACAAGTAAACCACATATGTAACTATAACTAATAAACAAACTACAATAATAAACATCCTGCTATTAGCTGGTGCTGGCAGCATGAGCCTTTACATTTGGCCATCTGCCTAGCCACACCTCCAGAGTCTCTTGGTGCCAGCACCAGCTAGTAGCATGATGCTACAATATGTTGCATGAATATATGTTACAAGCTTTAAATGTCAGAGTTTAATATAGTTATAAAATGTTAATATTAACTGTTAACTTGATGCTAATATAACAAATTACAACCCCAGAAATTGTAATTGTAAAATGTAAGAAATTACAACCCCAATTCCAGTAAAGTTGGGACGTTGTGTAAAACATAAATAAAAACAGAATGCGATGATTTGCAAATCCCTTTCAACCTATATTCACTTGAATACACTACAAAGACAAGATATTTAATGTTCAAACAGATAAACTTCATTGTTTTTTGCAAATATTCACTCATTTTGACTTTGATGCCTGCAACACGTTCCAAAGAAGTTGGGACAGGGGTGTGTTTACCACTGTGTTACATCACCTTTCCTTTTAACGACACTCAATAAGCGTTTGGGAACTGAGGACATTAATTGTTGAAGCTTTGTAGTGGAATTCTTTCCCATTCTTGCTTGACATACAACTTCAGTTGCTCAACAGTCCGGGGTCTCCGTTGTCATATTTTGTGCTTCATAATGCGCCACACATTTTCAATGGGAGACAGGTCTGGACTGCAGGCAGGCCAGTATAGTGCCCGCACGCTTTTACTATGAAGCCACGCTGTTGTAACACGTGCAGAATGTGGCTTGGCATTGTCTTGCTGAAATAAGCAGGACGTCCCTGAAAAAGACGTTGCTTGGATGGCAAGCAACGTTGCTTGGATATGTTGCTCCAAACACAACGTCCATGATTTCCAAAAACAATTCGAAATGTGTGACACTCACCTGTTTCCAATTAACCAAGTTTATCAGTTTGAACATTAAATATCTTGTCTTTGTAGTGTATTCAATTGAATTTAGGTTGAAAAGGATTTGCAAATCATCGTATTCTGTTTTTATTTATGTTTTACACAACGTCCCAACTTCATTGGAATTGGGGTTGTACATCCCATTACCATTCTAGCAGAAATTAGCATTATCTACCTGTTAGCAAAGCAAAAGCTACAATACCAATTACAAGGTTTCTGCATTAAACAGGGCTGGCATACACCCAAGATTAAGTGACAATATCTGGCTCTTGGTGAAAAACAAGCTTAAGAAGTCAAACACGTATGGTCACTTTATATTTATATGCCACCTAGCGTAATACCTATCATTGATTAGAAAATCCAAGACAGGAAATTGAATTTAAGGTCCCGGTTCAAGGTCCCTCTGCTGTATACCATGCTTTGCTGCAGCCATAGTTAAGCTTTCCAACACAGCACAGTAAGCACACCTCTTATCCCACCCACCCTACCAAGACAGCCAATGAGAGCAGAGGTGATTAGCATACAAATTCACCTAGAAAAGAGCAAACGGAAGAGCAAATGGCAGGTTAAACACATGCAAAGGCCAAATTAAGGTGTGGTTTGTTTTATACTGTAGAGTTGTTCAATGAGCACTGAGAACTATATCTGATTGAAAAAGAGCAAAATATCTCCCTTAAACTACTTTACAGGACAAAAATGAGTGCCAACTGATGTAGCTGTCCAACGTGTCGCTCTATGGTCAGGAGTTCACAAATTCTAAGTCTAAGGGAGCATATTAAATTGAATAATGTTCATGACCAAATTGCCAATAATGTTTTGCTTGTGCATTGTGTCCATTTCAACCTCAGAAATACAAAATATTGTGGCATTTACAGTGTATCGTGAATAAAGGATTATTATCTTTTGGCCATATTGCCCCCCATTGCCCCTCATGCTGTCAGGCCTATCTGTACCTGGTAGGTGAGAAGACCGCAGGCAGTGACTAATTTGTGAACAGACAGGCGGTGAGTGTACATGTACTCTTTTAGCAACTAATATCTACAGTACAAGCAGGCCAACCTGCTGCCAGTTCTGCTACACCTCTGACTCAGAAGGCCATGTGATGTAAGCCCTGCATATCACTACTGAACAGATTCTACAGCATCTTAAGATTCTAGTGTCTTAAGTATGCACAGACATGTCTTTTACCGAACTGCACTCTAACTCAAACTAACAAGGAAGCTCACAGCCTGTACTAATTTGATGCCTGCCTGGTTTAGACATTCAGTTCAATGACAGCCACGAAACATAAATCAGTTAGCGCTGTCCTCCCCCTCCATTCTTTAGTATAACTAGAGTTCCTCTGCTCCCCCTCAGTGGATGGTATTCCTCGACGGCCCTCGCACCTCTCTCTCTCTCTCTCTCTTCCACATTCACCACATCCCTCCCTCCTCCAAAGTCAGCAGTCTGTTCATCCCTGCCAGGAATGACCAGCTTATGCAAGAGCAGGTAGGCAGCACCAGCCCACACCAGGCTCCTACTGAGAATCTATCACTTTTGCTCCCCCTCTCTCCTCTCCTCTGTTGCTTTCTCTCCTTTCCTTTTTGGCGTGCAGTTTATCATACTCCGACCTGAATTTACGCTCCCTGATTTTTCCCACACTGTCCCACCACGTTCCTCTCTCTGGTCATGTGCCCTTCATCAAAGTCTGAGTAGTTGTTCTTTGGTCTTATTTTATGCCAGCATTCTCTGCTCAATCTTCCTTATGTGCAGAGATCATCCAGCTTTAGGGACTTGTGTGTACAAGAGAGAGAGTGTGAGAGAGAGAGAGAAAACAGACAAAAAGGACAGCTTGTGAGGGGGTTTCATTGTCTGCGACAGCGTCTCAGAAATCTACTCGGGGCAGAACAGGATTTGGAGCACAATGGACTGTGGGGGTACTGGAAGAGGGCACGTTTTAGAGACGGGTCTTAACGTATGAGGCTGTGGTGCAAACATGGATGAGCTCCAGTTAGTGGCTCTGCTAGCACTGTCTGGGTAACTGAAGATGTTTTTATTATCCCTCCAAGTCTTCCAGGAGAGGGGTATATCAAGGATAATGAATGCTGTAATAGATGTTACTTATGTTAAAATATAACAGAGATTATAAGCATTTGGAATTTTAAGATTAGTGGTTTGTTCCAATAATCCTGTTATGGATGACTTCAGGGGCAACAAGTTCAAGAAATTGTCTACTTAAAAAAAAAAAAAAAAAAAAAAAAAAAAAAAAAATATATATATATATATATATATATATATATATATAAAAATCCTCTATAACCAAAGAATGTAATAAAAACAACAAATATAAAGATACCAAATTGCCCTCTTTTTTATGGAATAACAGTATCTACTTAGAATTATTTCTAATATTTATTAGAACACATGCACTCCTAAAAACAAATCATTCTGTGATGCCACAGAAGAACCATTTTGGTTCCCTAAAGAACCATGTTTGAAAGAGTGAGTGTGATGAACCATTCAAATTTTTAAGGAACCTTCAAATAATGTAAAGGTTCCATAACAATTTAAGGGTTTTTCCAGGAACACTTACATCACGTGCTTTGAAATATGGTTCTATATACTCACATTTACAAAAACAGTTTCTTAAAGAACCATCCACTGAAAGGTTCTTCACTAAACCAAAAGTGGTTCTTCTGAGGCATCAGCAAAGAACCCTTTTTGGTACCTTTCCCTTTAGGATTGTGCTGTGAGAGATGTGTTAGGCCTCACTGTTCTGTACCTGATGCACCTGTAATAATGTATTAAGGGCCACGCAACCCTGTTCCAGCAGAAAACTACTGTCAAAAGTAAGTACATTAACTTACTGGCAAGTAGAGCGAAGATGCAGCTACATATGACCAGGCAAACATACTGTGACCAGCCAAGTAGCCTTTACAATAGTGAGAGACTAATGTATGATAACCATGCCATTACAGATAATTGAGGAACACTATAAACCCTTTAAGATTAACAAGGCAAAGGGCAGTTTTATATGGCCGTTAAATAGATCTCGGGGAGGCCAGATAATCCTAATTATTTCACATGGATTCCTCCACAATGTACACATGCCCACACTACTCCAGAGCAAGGTAAGGCTCAGGAAGCCCCCTTCAATCTGCCTGAGCCACACACTATTGTATACTGAGTAAGAACAGCCAGAAAGTAAAAATAATGTGATGAGAGTCATCTGGTCTATGTTGGTGGTTGCTTGTTATTTGCAAACATAATATTTGACATATATTTATTCATATGATCATTATTATGACCACTGTGTTGTTTTAAACACATTGGTGTGGTGTGTAAGACAGAAATACAGATGATCAAATTGTTAGCCATGGGATGTAAAGTGATTAGAAAAATACATACAGTGATAGAAAGTGCACACAAGTCTGGATTAACTGATTTTGAGGAGATTCAAAACGCACAGTATAAATATCACATAAATGAAAAAAGGAAAAAACTAATTTCAAAACCAAAAGCCAGTCAATGTGAGGCCCACAAACAGAATTACAGCACTGTGAGGCTCTCTCTCTGAAGTTGACTTGGGGGGGAGAGGTGAGGGGGAAGCCACAGAACCTTCTAGCCTGATAGAACCTTCTCCCGTTACCTCACTGTGGCAACAGAATCCGAGCTTGCAGCGAGAGAAGCAGTTGTTATAGCGATGGCATGGGGTTGGTAGGCTAAGTGAGGCGAGAGGATGGTGGATGCGTGGATGGAAGATAGAGAGGAGGATTATTATATAACACAGAGAGAGATAACACAGTAACTAAACCAGCCCACGTTACAAAGGGAGAACCACAGTGACAAGGGCAATCAACACGTGGTAACCATCACAAGATCGCTGCCTCACTGCAAACCATACACAAACACAGAGAACACAAACACATGAACACCCACACAGACAAAGCTGCACCCACGGATATATATAAATGTGTATTAAAGGAACAGCTCAGCCAAAAATCATATTTACACAATTTTCTCAATACAATATAAGTAGTCGATCAGCCAAGATGTTTGGTGCCTGAAGTTTTCTTCTTTAGTTTTGCACTGGGCTAATGTAGCTAACAACGAATGGCAAGTCATGTACACCAATTAGCATTGCGCATACTACATGCCTAAAACATCACATACCTGCCTAAATGTTGTCAAGTAATCTTAGTAATAAGAGATCCTGACAGGGTTTCCAACACTGACAAGTCTTCATTCCAGTCCAGAAGAAACACTAATTCTACTTGTTTATTCATTTGGTGACAGCCTTCAAACAATTGATCATATATTCTTTTTGTGCATTTTTTACATAACATGATGCCATACAGTGTCAGAAACCACAGAACAGGTCTATTAGAGATTATTTAAGTCATTAATATTCATACCTGAATTTTAAAATTTCCGTCGGTCCATACGGTTCATTCTCTGAGCTTGACTCAGCACAAATCTGAAGAATTTATTCAAATCTATCAAGCCAAATGTCTATAAAAACACTTAATTTGTTGTATTTAATTTGGAGAAAATCCCAATATAATTGTAAATGAAAGTGTGAAAATTCCATGTAATAAAAATGGATACTGTTATATATTCAGACCAATCAGAACAGGTTCTGTGGCATTTTTTCATACTAAATTTAGCTGATGTTGAATGGCTTAACAACTCAACATGGTTTAAGTCAAGTGTGTGAAGATTTATGCCTGCACTTTACATGATGCACTATATTTCTTTTTTGGTGCATCAGCCCCCTAACTCCAGTAAGATGTAAAGACGCAAGTTAAAAAAAAAAGACGTCTTAGCTGATCTACTAAATTTGGTCAGAGAAAAACTGTGCAAATTAGATTTTTGCCTGAGCCATCATTTTAAATATGCATAGTGAACAACTGCACACACGTGTATGACAGAGATAACTGCATACAGCAGATGGCAAGACAGACAGGCATACATGTACATACATCCGCAGCTCGGCTGTAATGATTTCTCCTGCTTCTCCTCTTCGGTCAGGACCTGTGCACCGCTGACCCTGGTTTATGCGTGTGTGTGTGTGTGTCTGTGCGTGCGTGTGTGGGGGTGTGTGCATATGGAAGGAGTGGCAGGTCAGTGAACTGTATATAGCAGCATCTCGCACTGCAGCGGGGCCCAGCTGAGTTACACAGCTAGGAACCCCCCTCAGACTGCTTAACAACTCCAGATGGCCTTCCATGTTAAAGGCCCATTGTCAGCCGTTCTGGGCCAGTCATCAGGGACGAGCCTAAATAGAGACAGCACGAAGAGAGAGCTTTTGAGGGTGTGTGTGAGTGTTTAAGCTCAAGTAGTCTCCCACCCTATTTAACTCCACTTACATAAACATACAAAAATGTTCCATTCCAGGTTAAACTCATTCACAAACAAAGAGGTGGTCTCAGCCTTTTCTGTATGACAATACTATGTGCCTGTTATTACATACAGCATGGACATACATGCTAAAGATGACATTATACTACTTCTTTTTCAATACCAATACTGAAATATTATATACTGTTACATACTGATAGCATTCCAACATTTTTTCTTTAAAAACTGCATCTTTAAAATAAGGTATTTTAATTGAATATATATTCATATAAGATAAGTAGAGCTACAGCTTTTGAAAATTTCAGTAATACAATATTTATTCTTTACATATAAACGTTATGGCCTATTTTGCTTTAATGACTGAATGATTTTTCTTGCTTTTAATCGAATGTTTGCACTAATGCATACATGCATTGTTTTTTTCTATTTTTCTTTTACATTTTTTATTCTGTCGTTCCACTTAAGTTTCATGAAAATGTAACTTCACCTAAACATCTATGCACTGAAAAATCACAACAAATAAACAAGTGTTTTAATAGATCGTACCATAAAATGTTATTCCAGCGCTTCACATAGAAGCAATAAACTTAAAAAATCAAGGAAATGCTACTTTTAGCAATGCCAACTTTTTAACATTTCATCTAAACTGGCTAAGCTTGTCATTATATTAAAGATTAATTAAGATTAAGTGACCCTTATTAGTCCCACAATGGGGAAATTTCAACTCCGCATTTAACCCA
Source organism: Pygocentrus nattereri (assembly GCF_015220715.1). Classification (NCBI taxonomy): domain Eukaryota; kingdom Metazoa; phylum Chordata; class Actinopteri; order Characiformes; family Serrasalmidae; genus Pygocentrus; species Pygocentrus nattereri. The sequence goes on from NC_051239.1 coordinate 10,097,088, forward strand.
TCCGTGAAGTGAAACACCACATACACACTAGTGAGCACACACACACTAGGGGGCAGTGAGCACACTTGCCCGGAGCGGTGGGCAGCCCAATCCGCAGCACCCAGGGAGCAGTTGGGGGTTAGGTGTCTTGCTCAAGGACACCTCAGTCATGTGCTGTCGGCTCTGGGGATCGAACCGGCGACCTTCCGGTCAGGAGGCTGGTTCCCTACCATCCAGCCATGATTGTCATTAAAAACAAATGCAATTAACAATTTAATTGTTCTTCTGTTTTTTCGTCACTGCATGGCACCAAAAAAGTATGAGATTAAACTGGCCAAACTGGCTCATTAGCTATCTTGCTTCTTGCTTCAGTAGCTCCTAACTGATATATGTGTATATTTCTCCATAAAGGTGTTACAGCAGCAGTGAAAAAGTTGGAACTTTCTGTTGTTTTCAACATGTATTTGCCTCAAGCCAATGGATGAAAATGCACCCACTTTACATTCAGTTTGTAGTGACATAAATGTATGAATGTGAAAGATAATAATTGTGTAAAAAACTTGCAGTCAGCTTGAAAAACTGCGACCCGCTGAAATATCTGCAATCAAGCAATTATGTTATAATTGCGACTGATCTAACACTGGCTATGAATAAACAAATAAAACTTTGCAATATACAGTCAGTTGGGACACTGTATTAGATGGTATAACCATTCATTTTGTTTTATTTATTTATTTATGGTAGGCCAATTAGCCAGATTGCTAACTCCTTGGCTAAACAAAGATATGCCCCACAGCTGTTAAACACTCCAGATATTTGCAACTTTTTTACTGTAACTCAGTGTGCAGTAATATGCAAGTAAGTAATTATCGGCCATAACCGTTTTCTTTTGTCTTTACTCTTTATGGTAGACAAGTTAGCTGCTTGGCTAGCTGTCACCCCACTGCTAGCAACCTTGTCAGTTATCTATGTTTTTTACTGTAACTCAATGTGCAGCACTGTGCTGTAATAATGATCTGGTATTATGTGTTTTCTTTTATGTTTTTAATGTTTACGTTTAGCAAGCAAGCTAGCTTACAAACTGCACAAAAATGGTGGATTTTTCCGTTGTCAGTTTTCCGATCCAGCCTTGGCAACGCAAACGGCAAAGATCTAGTGTGACTGTAGCTTAATAGTGCTATGATGCTAAAACCTAATCTATTCTCGGTACAAACATATACGTGTGTGTGTGTGTGTGTGTGTGTGTGTGTGTGTGTGTGTGTATCTGTCACTCAGCCTACTTTTCCGTCTTTGTATTTAAAGTTTTCGCTTCATTTGATCCGTTATTACTGTTCCTGAGCTGCATGTAGTGTATAATTTCCCTAAGCGCAGCTCTTTTCCTCCTGTTTGATGGACACTTTCCCCTCAGGAAGGCCGCACTCACCTCCATATTTACTCTCTACATGCTCGCGTCAAGAAAGGGAAGAAAATAAACTAGTTCTCAGACTCATTCCTCGATCGTACACTTCAACAAATGTTGTTTTTGTTTCATTTGCTGTGCATGCACCACAACACCCCCCCACACCCCCCACCCCCCCTCCCTGCAGCCACACGCACACCTCAACAGGGGAACATCTGTGTGTGTGTCTGTATGGAGATGCGGGTGCATATGGGCTGGAGGTAGAAGAGCGCGCTTTCAGGCCCGTTAATGATGAGTGCCGCTGCCCTCTCTATTTCTTTCTTTCTTTCTCTTAGACGCAGGATGCTGCCACCCTTTCCATTTGCTTTTTCCCCACTAATGTGCTAACGCCCAGCCTGACAGATTTACCGACATATGCAAAGATGTTGTTTTTGTTTATGGGAAAAAAAATCCAGCGGAGCACGACTAACCTCGAGAGCCACCTGTATCTTCAGCGAGAGAGGGTGGGCGCCGCACGCGAGCGCAGCAAAGTCTGTTTCCCTTGCTTTTTTTTTGTGTAATGCTGTTTTAATTCCACATTTAGGGGATTCACAGACGTGTGTGAGGTCACAGTGTATTTGCGAGGTTTTCTGCACAGCTTTGAAAATGAAATGTTTGACGGTGTGTCTACACCCATCACTCTCTCCCCACACACATACACTTAGCTGTGTCTTAATTGGTGATTCGTAGTTAGTTCAGGATCTTTATAATGAAAATAATATTCATCAGATTAAGGCCTCTTCTGGAGTTGAGCAGCTACCTGAAAAAAATTAAGACTGAGTCAATAACATTGACTACATACTATTTGGAGTGTAGTTTTGCCATTTACTGCTTCATTTGCACATTATATTTTAGCATGTTGCCGTTTTAATTTGTACACAATACTACGCAAAAGTCAGAGACCATCTTTCATTTATTTCATTATCAGTAAACCAGCTGGTGATTGACTTTTCAGGAAAAAAAGCAAAAAAAAAAAACCAACATAAAAACATGTTAAATGTATTACACAGAAAAAACATTAAACAGAAAATTACACAAAAATCAAAATACTACATATATTACATATTTCTTTAATATGTCTAGTCTTTGACTTAACTACAGATGTAATACTTTAAGGGACATTTGCCTTTGTTTTTCACAAATACCTGCAAGAAATCCTTTCCACATTTCCAAAGTTCAGACACAGAAGTTGGTTTTAGCATTTTCTGCTTCTCATAATCCAAGAAATCCCAAACATATTCAGTGATGTTGAGTTCTAGACTTTAGGTGGCCAGTCCACTCTTCTGATAACAGCAGCAGCTTCTTTGCTTGATTTGGAAATAATTTTTTTCTGTAATCATTTTTCACCTTTAACATACATACTGTTGACTTTTGTTGACTGTTGATTTTTTCAGATCTAAAGCAAGGACGAAGCTAGATTTTCTCCTACCTTTCAAAGACCAAGGTGGTACCAGGTCTTTTAAGGTGATTAGTACTCCCATTCTGTCTGCGTATTTCAATAATTTTTTGGAACTGTTTTATTCAGCTATTTTTGTTTGACTTGTCCCCTTTCTTATTCAAATAGATTATGTTATATATAATCTTCTTAGAAATATTTCATGAAAACTAATAACATACTTAATTGCTGTTTTGACCAGACATGAAATAAACAAAAGGGTGGTCTCTGACTTTTGCACAATACAGTAAACCTAACCTAAACTTCAGTAAGCAAAAAGAAATCCTTTGTCTCTTTCATCTTTTTTTCCAGGAAGCTGCAAGGTTAAAAACAGCTTGTTTTCAGACAAGGACTAGTATTTCTATCATTATGAGGACATTTGGATAACACAAAAGGCTAAATACACACACACAGTATTCAATGGACTGCCAGACTAAAAGACTACAATCACTGTAAACAGCACTAAACAGCACCTTGATGTTTTTTTAATAAGCAACAGTAGCAGTACCCAGTAAGACTTGGCATAACAAACTCCTACAGATTCTCTCCCTGTCAGTGACCTTACAGAGCAGGCCAGGAGTCACTTACAAAGCTTAACAGCTTCTTCAGCACACACATACACTCACACACAGAAGAAAAACACTTTGTTTGACATGCCGTTTTCCAGAGAAGCACAGCCCTCCGAGAAAGAAAAACTTAATCCAATCAGCAGTCAAAGGACAAGCAGCAGAGCTACAGCGGGGTATCCCTATAGGCACTCTTCAGAGTGTACTCAGAGACACATAGCAGCACAGAGAAATAAACTATTAAAGAAAGACATACACACAGATGCAGAATGTGGGAGCTCGAGTCTGACCAATATTTCATTTGCTTGTTCAGGCCGTATTATGGAGTCACAGATTTACTGGCACTGGCGGAAATCCTTCCAGTAAAAACACCAACAAAGGTTTGATAAATGCTTTAAATAAAAGCAAATTCAGGAAAACAGAATCTAATTACAACAACTTAACAGCTTATGGTACTTTAACAAAACTGAAAACTGGGAACTGACACAATCATTTCAGTCAATAAAGCACTGCTTAACAAAAAAGATAATTCTGACCATATAAAATAAGACTGGATTATAACAGTGGTTATCCTTAAATTTATTACTGCTATCCAAAACAAAATGATTATAACAGATAGGCGTTAACACACTTTCTGGTGCCGAGAAATGCTTTGTCTTAAAATAACACAGCAAGTGGACAGTTTCATGGCTGCAATCGCTATCTTATCCCCACATACCGCACACAATGGATTCGGGGCACTGTCATCCCCAGTACATTTTTTTGTTTTATGGAACTGTCATAAAATTTCTGTAAAATGTTGAGGGTGGGCAGACGCAGTAAATAGTTTGTTGGTTTCTTCATGTTCGACTTCTTCACTTAAGCAAGCCATCAGATAAAAACAGCCTAGAGCAACCTGCAAATGGCCATACACAGATGTGACCTGGGTTGGTCTATTCATAATTACATAAATATTGTTTATGAACATTCTACTAATATGAATTAAGCCTAAAATAAAGAATGTTATTATAATAACATTAACTATATTTACAATTACAAAGTTCAGCTGTGGAGTGGAGTTACTTCCCTCATTCACTGTTGTGTTCTCAAGGCTGGGTACCAGTCCATGGCTTGGTGGTGGTACCTCCTGTTTTTCTCTGGTTTTCTAACAATGTCAGGACAGTGTTTTGACAAGGTACAGATACAAACACAGCTGCTTTAACACCAGACACAATCCTTCCTCTGTGTCTAACTGAGTGTCCTGCAGATTGCTCTGTCCTGCGAGCCAAGCTACAGTGAAGCGGATGGACTCTTTCCCTAAGGTGTGTGCATGTGCAGAATATGTTCGAGCATGAAAAAATACACATGGACAATTTCACTCACACACACACACACACACACACACACACACACACACACACACACACACACACACACCCTTTCTTTCTATGTCCTTTGCCCCTCAAGAGTATTGTAGAATTGTTGAGTTTTGTGTCTGTTAGTGATTAGTGATTAGCCCACTGACAAATTGCTCCACAATGACCCAAAGAAAGGAAGTAAAAAATGGCCATACACTCACACACCCACCTGTCAATGACCGATCTGTGAGGAAAATCCATGAGAGAGAGAGAGAGGGACAGGGGGAGGAAGAGAGAGAGAAAGAGAGAAATAAAGTGCAAGAGAGAGTGCATGTTTTGGGCAGTAGGTGTGGACGTCTGGAGCAACAAAAGTCAAGACCCACTCAGGATTCCCTCTGTGTGCATGCGTGTCTGTGTGTTTTAATATAATGTCAAGACAACGTCCACAGTAACTAAGAGAAAAAGAAAAAAAAGAAACATGACCTCTATGCTTCATTGTTTAAAACTGAGTTTACAAAACCACTGCCTTTTGTTTATTGAATTAAAGATTAAAGTAAGAAATAGGCTTAAGAAATCTAATTGACAACATTTATATAATACATTAAGCTCCACTCTTGCTTTTAATCTTCAAAAAATCCGCTGGTGCTTCTGTCCAGCGCTATGAGTCTGAAAGAATGTGTAGCTGTCAAAAAGCCCTTACTAAGCAAAGAAAATAAACAAATAAAGAAAATATGTACTAAAACACTGAAACTGGACTCCTGAGATGAGGACTAAGATTTTATTGACTAATTTTGTTTGCAGTTAAGATCCTTGGAAGTAACAGAAGGCAGTAGGTAAAACACCAAGGCAGGCAACGATTCTTCACCAGTGTCTACAACCATCACGATTAAGCACACTGGAAGAGCAATGCAAATTTGGGGAAGTATAACAATATCTGGAGTAGGTGATTTGGTATTGATTGGTGGTATCATGAATGCTAAGTAGAAACAAAATGTGATACATCAATACATTTAATACATTGTGCAATACCCTCTGGAAAAATGTGAATTCTGTAGAACTTAATTTTACCGCAAAATAACTTTCCCAAGCACACTGCTCAGAAGATGTACTTCTGAAACAAAAAAGCTGCTGGAACAATGGACTGACCACCCAAGAGTCCAGTCCACTACATTGATGAGTGTGTTGGGATTACTTGAATCTTAAGAAGGAGAAAATGCAACCAACTTCTAAGACTGAACTTCGGGGGCGTGGAAAAATATCCATGTGGATGAAAAAAGCTGCTATTACATTTAGTTATTTAGGCTTCTGTGTAACATATGTATAACCTCACATCCTGAAAAGATATGAAAACAGTTCTGTGTCTGAGTGTGTGTGCATGTGTGTATGTGTGTGTGCTCAAGATGAGTAAAACAAAGCCTCCTGTCTATTGGCTTCAATTGCACCTCTGGATGGACAGCTGTTCTCAACTGACATTCAGTGGCAGCTGTGTTTGTATTGCGCTTCCTGAATTTCAGTGAACTAGTTTAACAAAAAGCTTTGTAACAGCTTCACAATAATACTATAGTGGAGTGGCACATGAGAGATACAGCAACATAGTATAGGCAGAAATATCAGCATCTTTGCTGAAAAGCCTGTTAAAGCAGACCTGAAAGCAGCAAAATGTTATAATTAAACATCCATTAGTGTTTCTTCAACAAACGTTATTGTGAAGTCAGTAAATTACTTTTAGAGACTCAACTGATCAAACAGAAGAAAATATCATTTATAGTCAGTCAGAAACCTTATTCACCACAAACCTTCTCGAATATTCACTTACTCAATATTGTACAATTCCTGTGGAAGATACCTGTAAATGATTGTCTAATTTAGGCCCTTCTGCTCTTGAATGATACAATATTGTGATCTGTGGGTGGACCATTAGGGTGAAAAAGTAAATAAGGATTTTTCACCTAGCAGTTTATTTACATAAGTAACTCCTCTCCATTGCTAATGACTCTTCCTCTTCATTACTGTCAACACAGAAAACAAGAACATCTGCAATCGGGGAGAGAGAGAGAGAGAGAGAGAGAGAGAGTGAGAGAGAGTGAGAGAAAGAAAGAAGAGAGAGAGAGAGCAAGAGAGAGAGAGAAGGTATTGCAGCAAGACAGAGAACAAGAGAGCAAGACAAAAAGAGAGAAACAGACAGGAGTACTGGGAAGGAGGGGGGGGAGGACAATCTGGAGGGAAAGTTAGTTAGAGGCAGAACAAGCTGTTTGGGGAGCGTTTTTGGTAATGGTCCATGATTGAAGTGAGAGAGTGTGAGAGCAAGAGGGAATTCTGAGCCTGAGCAGGTCAGGCACGCCGGGCGCTAAACTAGGAGGGCATCTCAGCTCCTAAAGCCTCCTCTTTTCATCACCATCTGCTCCACTGGAATTAATAACTTCATTATCAATTCTTGTTTCACTAAATAAAGAATCAACACGCAGGAGTTGTGCAAACATTGCGGACACTGAAGAAGAGATTTTTCAACCTCATTGAGGGTTTGAGGGGAAAAAATGATTTTGGCTAGAGTTATGTGGTTTTGTTGGTTTCTTTAATGTCTAAATTTTTAATGGAGCAACATAATATGTACTAAATTACTAAAATAACTAACGTTAATATTAAATTACATTAATAAAACAACTAACAATAACTCATATATAAATAATTGAAGACCCAAGCAGGAATAGCCAGAACTGCTCTCTAAGACTACATAAAGAAGCAACTCGCTAGAGCTGTGCAATCAATACAAACAGTGAAGAAGAGACTTTTCATGCTCATTGAGGGGTCAAGGGAAAAATGTGTCATTAAACGTATTCAGTTAATAGGATGGCACAATGTCTTAATAAAGAATAGATGTAACAGTGGTAATAATGACTTAGGATTGAGATTATTCAAATGCATTTTCTTTAGAAGTGCTAAACTTTCCTTCAGCTGAATCATGAAGTTACGCTGGTTCCTGACTGGGGCTTTGTCTTTTATGAATCAGTTTTCTTTCAGGAGTACTAGTGAAAATAAGCAATTTCTGAACAATAAAGAAGTGCAAAGTTAACAAAAAGCCAAGAAAGTTCCTTAAAGCACAGTGAATGAGTGATGCTCTAGGGGAAGTGGCAGTCAACACATACAAAAGAAAAAGAAAACAGTAAATTGCCATCATCACCATGCAATAATTCCCCAGAAACATCAACCTTCTCTTTAGGCTAAGCAACCTTATGAGAATGAAAAAAAGAAAAAAAGGTTTATCAGGGTATAAATAACAGTGGCAGAGAAAAGAACTGCAACAACCTCAGAGCAGGTAAGAACTGAAGCACCTGATCTAGAAGTGGTGGCATTGTAACAGTTCCAGATGCAGAATGGACAAAGAGCTGAAGAGCATGGAGGGATCTGTTAGCAAGGAAAACATGCCACGAACAATGACACAGGAAATGTTTGGAGTAGGTTTTCTGATTAGCGATGACTGCCAGAAATCTTGAGTGGTAGCTCAGGCTGGGAGCTGATTGTGAGTGGCGTGTTGGCAGGAAAGTGAGAGAAAGGGTCCATCTGCACAAGAGCTGCCAAGCAGAGGAAATCGCTGAATATGGTGTAAATACAGTGATGAAAACACCTCCAACAGTGGAAAAGGTCAGTAATGATACAAAGAGAGAATAACTGAATGGAATAGCAAATGAGTAATTAAGCCAGAGATCGCAAAATGAATGAATGAACGAACGAATGAATGTGTGCATTAGGTAAACTAATGAGGAATGAGACTTCAACAGATGTTAGCATAAAGATGCATCAACAAACTACCACAGCCATCATGGAAAAAAAAAAACACAAAAGTAGAATGCCTGAGTCCAGCTTTACTATATTCAATTAGAGCCCCAACCAGAACTGCTAACAGCTGCACAGCCAGCCTGTAACTTAGCCTACAGTTTTCTAACAGAGAGGTTACTGAAGACAGAAAAACAGCCAAGTTACTTATGTCATCAACAAATATAGTATCCCTAGCAGCAACAAAGTAAACACCTACGCACGCATTGTTGCCTACCATTAATTACTTAGACGCGAACAGTTGTCCTTTACCGAAAGACCACAATCAAACAACAGGAAAAAATACAGACCAAATGTTACAGTGAATGAACGTCGCCTTGGTAGGAAAGCGCACAAGGTGTGAGGAAACAGCGAGGTGAAAAGGAAAGGCTGACCGGCTGACTTATCTACAGATACAGCTGCACTACTATTGCAGTGTTTGTGTTTCAAGACTTCTGTTGCTGAAGAGCCAAAAACAGACCTGTATTTTGTAAGATTCTTGATCAGGGGTTTGGCTAAGAATATACTGAAAAACAAAAAAATAATCAGTGTCTTTATGCATTTAGTGCAATTTTATATTAATTATCTCTCACCCATAGCTCACTTAACAAAATCTTTAACTCTAGGAACTGCTTTTGATTAAAAGTTAAGTGCATACAGTCAGTCTCTAAACCCAGTGTAACTGTAATTCATGACATAACTATGTAACCATATTTAAATAGAATAACGTAACATTTAAAAAGAAAGACTGTACTCTTTATACAAATAAACTTACAGTGTTAAGAATCGTAATGCATATAAATGTCTCCACAACATTATCATCTGACATATAATTTGAAATTTTAAAATTGAAATCACCATGTTTTGATGAAGAAATGGGGCATGCTGCAATGTTCTGCTTCCATGTAATTGTATTTTCCTATGGTGTGGCTCTCTGATCTGACAGACATAATCACTTGACCATACATAGTTCCTATTGCCATACAGAGAAGGCTACAACATTGCTGCACTGTCTTCAAAAAAACCAAACCGCAATGCTACAGAAAACTAAGTTGGGAGGATAGATACTTATTAAATTGCTTGAGGATCTACAATACACAATACACAAACGATGGAGGACAGTTTTATTTGCACCCAGTCCAAGAGACAGCTTTATATAAGAAAAATAAAGATTTTTAGTCTCCTTCACAGCTGAATTCCTAAAGCCTACAAACAAAACTTTCTAATGCCTACAAACAATGGAAGTGGACTGTTTGACTCCCACATTCAGAGTCAGACCAGGTTTTATGATTTATCTATGATCCACTATGTAACCACAGTTATTCAATTCAGGGTAAAACATACAGCACATTAGCGATAGAGTTTACCAGTTCCACTTGCTCATGGCACATGTAAAATGTGACTAACTGAAAGAAGCTGTATCTTCCCTTGGCTATCTTGTCCCAACCCAAGATCTTCAGTTATGCTTTTTTTGGGCCACCCTAAATTTGGCAGCCCTAAATCTGAAGAGTAAATATTACATCATTTGGAAAGATTTGTCCTAGTGATGACACCTAGTCACCACCCATTTTAAGGAAAAATATAATGGTAAGAACATATTTAAAAGCAACAATTTCCCAACAATGTCCTATTATGCATGTAAACAAATATAACAATACAGCTGTGTCCAGCTGAAAGAAAATTAGAAGATCACTGTACAAGCATCTCACTTGTACTCTTTATTGCAGAACACGGTGTATATGGTCCAAGGTGTCACCTTTTTTTGTTTATTCAATTTCCAGTCAAAACAGCCATTAAGTACAACAGCAAGAAACATATATTTAAAAGATAATTACATAAAAGCCTCCAAAAATATATAATACTAAGTATAATATCAAATCTATCAGTATTTAATTTGTCCACCCTTTACTTTCATGCTCACAGCTGTGTCTTCCCAAAAACCTGTTTGCAAAAAAAAAAATCACTGGTATTATGTTCCTCTTCACAGAGACACTTTCACACAAGCAACTACACCTTTAGTGCCTCACAAATTTATCATATGCATATAAAATGGCTAAAAGAAAATTTTCAGATGAGACTTGATTCAAGAGAGTCCACATACATAATTAAGAAGAATGTCAATAAAAAATTGAAAAAAAAAAAAAACACAGGAGTTTCCAAAACTAGAGTTTTGATTTTTTTTATTCTGTGATTAAACGCAACACAGAAAATGAGACTCCTAACAACCATGCAAGACCTGGAAGACCAACAAAACTGTCCTCATCAGATAAACAATACTTAAAGCTTTCATCTTTGAGACAGAGGAGACAATCAAGCTCCACTCTTGTTTCATGTGAAAAAAATCCATCTTCATCTGAAAAATCCATCTTCATCCATCTCCATCCTTCTGCTGCGAGAACTAGAACACTGAAATTCGCACAAGAAGACCTACACTGGACGGAACCTAGACCTCAACATCACTGAATGTGTTTGGGATTATTGATCATGAGAAGCAGAAACAGTAACCAGATAAGATTATAAAACAATATATATTAATGTCGCAATTTTCTGTTCAATATGTAGATTTCGGCTTTTATCCCCCAATGCTGGAAAATGAATAACTGGTACTTAATGGCTGTTCTGACTGGAAATGAAATAAATGAAAAGGTGGTCTCTGATATTTGCACTGTGCTGTCTCTCCTGCACAAAGAAGAGAACAAACTTTATTTACCCACAAGAGCAGAATGCAGCTTTGTCTGGTGCTACTCATTCCCACTGTGTTTTGCTGTTACATGGTTAAAATCAATAAAGTAAGTCAATAGACATGTGGTTCAATACAAACGGAGGAGCAAACTGTTCAATGCTATAAAAATATTGTACTATCTTTAAAACTTTAACTAACTGTATATAACACCAACTTCAAGTTTTTGTTTTGTGTTTTCCTGTATATTTTTCTGCATGTTTATTGGAGTATGTTCACATCTCTTCTGAAATTCCTTGTATATCTTGTGCTTGAGGAATAAAGATATTGATTTTTATTCACTGACATCTGTCGCATGAATACTTTTTAGTACTGATTTAGTTTCAGTCTAACCTGAATTTAAACCTGTGAGAATAACTGCCTTACCTATGTAGTACACATTTGTACAGTAAAGGTTAGAGTATTTGATTAATTTGATAAGAGCTAAGATCAGGTTTAATGTTTCTCTGTAAATGGTTGAGATAAGGGTTTGAGTAAGATTCAGCCCTAGATCCGCTTAAGACAACGTGTCAACAAAGAAACAGGAACAGATGACAGATGTCAGGCCTTGGTTTATCAGCCTAAAGCTAGTAAAATGATCTATTGCTTTACTGGAGATTTGCAAAAAATATTTTTATGTATTAACCCCTTAAAATCTCAGACTTATTACATACTAAGTGCTATTATTCTGTAACTACAGGGGACTTTAATGCAAATTGGTTGAGATAATCTTAGGTTATAAAAGTATGTAGTAAAACTTTGGGCCCACCAGAGGTTATAATCAGATATACTTATTATGGTGTAGTTCATAAATTTCTCATGAAAGAAAATGAATTGAATTTCAAATAACTGGCTGTTTTTTTGGTTCACGAGTGAAAGGCAAATAATGTACGCAATTATTTACCATACTGTAGACAACGGTCTTTAACACAGTGCTCAGCGTGATATGTAAAAGCACTTTTTTTTACTACAGACCTAGATAGAAAAAGTAAACATTAAAAACAATAAGTTTCGATATGCACATGCAATACGCAGCAGACATTACATTTGCTTGTATGGGGGTGTAACAAGTCAAATCATAGTTGTAATTTAATTTCTAAAAAAAGGAATTACAGGGTAGATTTCTAAATAAGGTGTATGAGTGAGAGGGCAAGCGTTCATTTGTGTGGCACCTGAAGCCCAAGAGTATTCCAGGACAGCTAATTCCACACATTCACACGGGACGTTATTATAACTTCAGCGAGGTCAGAGGAAGTCACCGTAGCAATTACTCACCTCCCACCAGCCTCATTAAACCTCTGACCAACCACGGCCACTCATCACACACACAGCACAACTGGCTGGCCAATCAGGGAGCCGACAGGCGGCATGCCACCGCCCACACAGTGACAGGGTATTGAGAGGTTGTCTGTCTGAGCACCTGAAATACATTTGTTTATTCACAATGTGTCGCCTGGCCAGACGGGGAGGAGACTTGTCTGTTTGAGTGTGTGTGTGCGTGTGTGCATGTGTGTGTGTGTGTGTGTGTGTGTGTGTGTGTGTGTGTGTGTGTGAGAGAGAGAGAGAGAGAGAGAGAGAGAGAGAGAGAGAGAGACAGAGACAGAGAGAAGAGTAAAAAGAGAGTAAAGCGAGAATAGCAGCAGGGGAAAGATGAGCTTAGTGCTGGAGATGGCCACCATGAAGGAGTAATATTTGACACTGCATTTAGATTGGCTATTCATGTGCTATAGTACTTAGACAGAACAGAATATTTTCCATGGTAACACAGCTATATATTGTTGCTGTTATACTGAAAACTCAAGCTTTTTTCTTTTTGTTTTACACCATTTGTAAAAAATACCATCTGTCCTTGACCTTGTGAGAACATTTTATGATGAACAGACCAATAAAAAAGGGCCAACATATCTTTGGATAAAATCTCATTATGTACATGCTAGTTAACAATGTTTTTTCCTTCCCCAATAAAGTTTAAATTTCTGGGATATGGGGTTCAGTTAAGACAGCAACGATATTTAAAGGCCAAATTAACTTCCTAGTAAAATGAAGTGAATTATAAGTAATTTGCAGTAATTTGTTCATTTAGACATATTTCAAGAAATAAAAACAAGTAGCTAAACACAAAGAAGAAATTAAAATAAAATCTAATTAATCTTCCAAGTCTAGCACATGAACTCTAAATTTCCAGGCTTATTGCATCCTAAGGCTTATTCTTCAGCAACTGCACAGAAAACAATGCAAATGAGACAGAGTTATCTTTAAGTTGAAAGAGAGATAAATGGATGTCTAGACCTGCTGGCGGCTCCTGCCCATTTAAAAGGATAACAGAAAAATTAAAGCTTTCTTCTGTTAATCAATTATAAGTTTCAACTAAAGCCAGTAAGAAATGGAAGAAACAAGTCATACGAGGCCATATAGGCATCACAAATGTCTTTTGCTCTGTTTTTCTGTCTTGCTCCTTCGTTCCACTTTTTTCCAGTATATGGCTCCCAAGAGCCGACGTGCAATTGTTGCTGTCATGAAGGAGAGACGTTCGCCCACTCATTTGTCACAAATGCTTATCATAAAAAATACTCCACCGTTACGAGAGGGGAAATGTTCCTCAAACTTCATGTTCTTCCCCTTATGAAAGTGATAAGTGTTGTTTTAGGGAGTTTATTTAATCTCTAGGTAAAGATTTGAGTGAAGATGTTGGGTTCTTACATGTATGAATGAGAGTGCCCCATAAAAAGAGAGGGGGCTTGAGGGAGGGAGGGAGAGAGAGAGAGAGAGAGAGAGAGAGAGAGTGTATTGACTGAATCCTGAGTAGTATTTAAAGAGTCTCATCTTGGGCAGCTCAAACAGTAGCTTCCCAAATGCACACAGCCTGCTGAATCTGACTCTACATCCCGGCACAGCGAAGTGCTGATGACTAACGTGATATTTTTATTCAATCATTATGTAACGCATCGGAAACGCAGCACAAGTGTGAAGCACATGGAAGGTGCAGATACAGTCCACACGATCCAGGAATTGTTTGCCCACCAAAGTGTTTTTGACACCTTTTCCTTAGCACATTATGTCCAGGACTGTATGTGCCAAGTCCATGCTTTGAACTGAATCTTTGTCTTTCAGCAATGTAAGGTTTATTTATTACTTTTATTGTTCATTATAAGCGAGATCAGTGTTGGTGAGGCCTGAGCATTCAATACTACAGTACTCTCTTCTCACAGCTCACAATTACATAGTAAATTACATAGTATGTAACCTTATCAAACAGAACATGTTGTTACAATACATTCATAGCCCTTTACAATGCCCCAATTTACTTGTTTAAATCTGCTGGCAGAAGAATTATGGCGCATGCATGTCTGTGTTGGGCAATGCAGAATCAGCACTTTCTGGGTGCTACTGTATTTTCTATCACCATATTAAAGAAGCATCATGATCCCTTACTGCTAGATGGGCTGTAATATTTTCCACACAAATTTATTCAGAGTACAATTGGGATTGGCAAGAATTTATGATTGTTTTGATTAATCAGAGTGAATTACAACTTGATAATTTTTCACAGGTAGGCCAAGGTGGTGTTAAGAGTCTTGCTCAAGGACTCTTACTGGTATAGTGTAGGGTGCTGAACCCCAGTCTATAGCGGAGAAAGCAGAGGTGTTACCCACCACACTATCCAACCACCAACCAGAACCCTGGTCTTAGGCCTAACACTGTTGATGATCTGATTCCCCATTGAACAGGCCTATTTTTTTGTTAATCTTATTAAACCTTACAATGTAGTGAATACTTTAAATGGTAACTACTTTTTGACAATAGAGGTTTACAGAGGATCATTACAAAATAAGTGGCCAAAATGTCTCCTACCTCTATGTCAACCAATAACCAGTGTCTCCAGTATGATCTAGTAGGGTTATTACGTCTTGGAGCATCAGGATCCACCATTATCAGTGTGTATTTCTTCTTCTGCAGAAATAAAGAGAAAGAAAGTCTGGCTGAGAGACAGAGAGAGTACAGAGCATAAATAAAGAAATCTATGTTGAGTATGAATAAAGGAATAAAGGAGACAATAATGAAATGAAGTAAGTGAACTTAAAATAGTAATTTAAATGTTTTCATTACATGGCACTAGTTATACCTGTTTCACATCACAAAAAAAAAAACATCTACCTCTCATTTCTTTGTTTCTAAGACAGCAATTTGCTTTGACCACCTGTTACAGAGCTAGCGTTTCTTATATTTGCATCTTGCCCTTGCCATCTTGGTCAGTCTTTATCTTCTGCTTACTGAAATGAGTGGAGAAAAAAAATAACAAAACTAAGAAGCGCTTGCAATTCAACTTTTTGGAGAGAGCCAATAGGTTCAACCGAGTTTTATTTTAGCTAAAATCACATCAGCCGAGCCCACTGCAGTGACAGATCAATGGCTGAAGTACAGCTTCCAGTGTCCCCGAGAAACTCATCTAAAATGTGTGATGTACGGGAAAAAAATGCCTTAATTAGCTGCTGATATTTTCAGACCATCTTCCACTCCTCTCACATTCACTACATCTCAATCTGTCCGCAAGTTTTGTTTTTTCCTCTTCCTCTCCTCCTTTCTGTCTTTTTACAATAACACTTTCCCGTAAACAACCTGGCAGACATTTTGGGCGCTATACCACAACAACGACTGACCAGCTTAATTGCTCCAACTACTCAGCTTTTGCATGTCCCCTTAAAGTTGGAGAATTGTGGGAGCAGATTGAATTATTGCGTGAGCACATTTGTCATCCCTGGTGCTGAGCCCAAAATCTGCCAGACCATATGATGGCGTTATTATTATACGCCTCTCTCAGGCAAACAGGCCTGTCAATCACAGCCGTTACCGTGCAACAAGAGCCCCTCCCCACAGTGAGGAGACGAACATGACAATCATGAGTACAGCACACTGTAGTGCAATGATGTGGTACTGTAGAAAAGAATTGAAAACTTGAAGGTAAACACAGTGCTTATATATATCTAACCAAATTAAATATCGAAGTAAAGCCCCACAAATACAGCTATAATAAACTCGAAGAATAGCTTCCAGCTTAAACTATACTCCAAACACACCAACACAGTTTATTTCACAAGCATGAGATAAAGACAGGGATAAAAATGCTTTTCCTAAGGAGGTACCTTATTAAACCATTTTTTGTTACTCTATCTTATGCTGCCGAAATAACCCCAAGACTGCTTACGATGAATCATAATCATGCGAATTAAAGCCACTAAAACATGAAAATAAAA
This sequence comes from Pygocentrus nattereri, assembly GCF_015220715.1. Classification (NCBI taxonomy): domain Eukaryota; kingdom Metazoa; phylum Chordata; class Actinopteri; order Characiformes; family Serrasalmidae; genus Pygocentrus; species Pygocentrus nattereri. Next base: position 10,113,624 of record NC_051239.1, read on the forward strand.
AATCCCTTATTTCCCCTCGTCTCCAGAGCCCAAATCCTCTGCTCACCTGACACAAAGCAATAAACCGAAACAACCCTAAGCCTAATAATCGGATGATGTTTTAAGTTTTAGCGATAGTGCCTGCAGGTAATACCCAAACACACAACAACAATGGTGCCTCCTCCACAGCCTGTCACTGGAAACCTTGACTGGAACGTGCTGAGCTGCCACCCCCCATGGGCAGATTAAACACTGTTCTCAGACCTGTTGCCTTAGAGACAGCTACAGCCTTCCGTTATGAAAGGCAAACTGACTAAAGTGCGTTACATTTATAATTATATGTACGTTAATCATATGCAGTGGATCACTGGACAAATTATTCTACCTGAATGCATACATTACATTCTTGCAAATCAAAGAGCAAATCACAAAATTTCTAGCAACATTTCACCAAGAGAAGTTTGTTATGGAGCGTGCTGTGATCTCAGATGTGAACAGATTTAATTCGCGTTTAATTTGCGAATAAAATGAAAATAAGCTAAATAGCATTATGCATGTGTTTGTCCCTAGAATGCAACATGTATATGTGTGTATAATTAATGTGCATTTAGACAGATGGACGAAACAAATGTAAGAGAGGGAGAGAAGGGGAGGGGGTGTGAAGCCTCCAGTCTCTCTCTCTCTCTCTCTCTCTCTCTCTCTCTCTCTCTCTGACACCAGCTGGATCAGCAACCACTTTAGGTGCATTTCACAAAGGTGCATGGCAGAAAAGCGCACAAAGAAATAACTATCCTTGAACAAATGTGGCTGCCGTGATTAAAAATCAATGGTTTTGCCAGTGGAAAATACATTTCTGCCTTATAATTGCAGTTTGAAATCCTCATTTTCTGTAAAAATACATAAGCTAAAGTTAAGGTTATATAATATAATGTAAATATAGTCTTTAATTTTAAATTTAGATTTGAATCTTTACATTTTACAAATTCAAGTTCGTCCACATGATCTTGATCCTGTTCCTACTTTTCTCCTTTAGATATTGTCTTCACAATGTCTTCACTATCGTAAGCTGTTCTCAGTCAACAGGTGCTTTTCTACATGCTTTAAAAACTGCCTTGGTGAAGGCCCTACTAAAAAAGAATGGCATGAATCCTTCTGTACTAAACCATTTCTAACCCTTCTTAGAAAAACTTTTCAAACAATTAAATGTCTATCTAATATCAAACAAGTTACTGAAGTTTCTGTCAGGTTCACGCACTGTAAAATGATCAAATATTTTAACTTTAAAAAGTAACCTAAAAAGTAACTTAATTACCTTAATATTTTGAGTTCACTGAACTTGAAAATAAGTTAACAGAATGTAAAACACAGCTGTTCTGGTAACTTACTATTACAATTTCAGGCTTAGCATTGATGCACTAAATCCTTCTATTTTGGTCTTACTGGATCTTACCCACAGTCTTGAATTCTGGGCAGGCCTCTCAGGCAGTTTTAGAATGGTTTAAATCATATATAATGAATAGACAATTCTTGGTTTCACTGGGAATTCATTAATTTAAAAAATCCTTGTGCAGTCCCACAAGGTTTAGTTTTAGGGCCTTTGCTTTTCTCTATGTACAAGTTACTTCTGGGTGAGGTCATTAGAAAACATAAAATTAGAAAATAAATTTTCATAGCTATGCTGATGACACACAATTATACTTTTCCATTCCTTTCATAATCAAAACTCACTAGCTGTGCGTCAGATATTTCTTAGTGGGTATCACAAAATTTTCTACAATCATGAAATGCTGAAAAATTGATCCTTACTACTCAAACTCAGGGAAATGTGTTATGAGAAGCCAGGTTTTTTAGCTTCATATACCAAATTTAAGCACAAAACTTTGGTGTAATCTTAGACTCTGAGCTCTGTTTTATTTCGCATGTAAATTCAGTCACTAAAGTAGCTTTTTATTAAGTGGGAAATATTCCTAAAGTTCAGCATTTTGTGTCTCAGAGTGATGCAGAGTGAAACGTCATACATTTGTTTCAAGCACAGCTGGTTGCTGTAATGATCTTTTTACTGGGCGTCCTAAGAAAACAATACATACTCTTTAACTCATACAAATTGCAGCAGCACAGATCCTAACAAAAACTAAAACAGAACTCATATCACTCCCACTGTGAAAGAACTGCACAGGCTGCCTGTATCTTTCAGGATAGATTTAAAAATTCTGCTACTAGTTTTTGAAGCTCTAAATGACCTAGCACCCGCTTATATCACAGAATGTCTGTCTGTTTATGTTCCAACGTCTGATCTTCGCCTTCTGCAAATACCTTCCATAAAATACAGAGAACATGGTGAGGCCTCTTTCGGTTATTACACTCCGAAACTGTGGACCTCAATTCCACCTTTTTATTAGACAGATAAGCTCAGTGCACATTTTTAAGAAACATTTTAAAAAAACATTTCGTTTACTTAGCATTTAACTAAAATTCTGTCTCTCATTTTTTTAAATGTTTTTTAATTTGATGTGTCACTGTCATGGTTTTAAACGAATACTCAGTTTCTTTTAAGCTTTATCACCTGTCTTAAAGCACTTTGTGCTGCCACTGGTATGAAAAGTGCTCTATAAATAAAGATTCTATTACTATTATAAACACTGACACTTTCTATTAGTGGGATTTCATACCTGAGGATCTCAAGTTTATGAATAACTGTATTTCAAAACTAAAGTTTGTATGTTCATACATGATTTGGTTCAATCTTTCATGCACACATATTATTAAAGGTCAAGACCTAAAGATTAAGATTATGTATTTTGAGTAGATTCCTTTCCAACACATGCTTGGTTTATGTATATGGAAAAAGGTCAAAATGCCACATCAGGTTTCTATTAACAAAATACTGAAGCCGGCTACAGAAATGATCAGTAGACTTAATAGGGCCAGCAGGGTCAGGTGGGAATTTAGGCATTTTTAGTGATTATATAAAAATCTATCAATAAAATTAAATATTTTATTGATCATCTTTGTTAAATAACAAAATAATACAGATTATCATAGATAATTGCAAGAATTTACATTTTTTCCTGGAGCAGAACTAGCATATCTAAAAGGTTTAGCCATGATAGCATACCCTTTAAGCCCATTTTGCAGTGTTTAAACACTAACATTTTGGGTTTTGGGTATTTCTTTTTAAGAAACAGACCAAACTATCCAGACTGCTATTGGTCACATTAGCCACTAACACTGGAATACTATCTTTTGAAAAGTGAAGTAATGTTTAAATCTTGATCACTTTTATTTTATTGAGTTGTGTTTCTCCACTTAATTTAAACACTGATTAATAAATCTGTGATTAAAGCCTTAATCTATGATTAAAGCCGTAACCCGCTTTTAATTGTCCACCTTATGGATCCAGCAGTATAAATAAACAGCAACAATGCAACTCTTGACACTAATAGCTGTCTTTAATTTTTCTTCATTTTGAATGAAAATTAGCACAAGGCCACATCAAAAACAGCTCTCACTGGCAAAGAAGGAATTCAGATGTTTAAAAAGTCTTACCGTTATTTGACTCAAAGGCTCAGTGTCAGGGGAACCATTTAGCCAGCATTAAGAGGACTGCTTAAAATATGTACAAAGTCTGTTGGTAATTTGAATCAAAATATTTTAAATACAAAGTCTCTGTATGTTAATCTGGAAGTTGCAGTTTAACAAGAAAAACTCAATAATTACTTAAATCTAAAGCCTAGATATCTAACGCTAGCAGTCTCCCAAGGTCTTCATCCTAGATCAGGGGTGTCCAAACTTTTTTCAAAGAGGGCCAGATTATACCAGGTCAGAATTTATGAAGGCCGAAATATTCACAAATGGTTCAAAATATCAGCGCACAGAAACAGCTTTCGGTGAGCCACTGCATTTCCTAGCAGTGTGAAAGATATGAAAGAGGCATCTTCTGTTGTTGGATTGTTCAGAGCCATTTTGATTGTTAAGCGCTTATAACCGATAATTAAGAGTAACAATAAAATATGCGTACTGTATTAAGTATATTTCTGTTCAAGTGTTTACTTGTTTAAAAATATGAGATAAACTAAACTAAATCCATATATTTTTAGTTTTGTTAGATGATGCCCTTCGTACAATCTTAATATTAACTAAACTACTGAATTTGTTCTGATAAGAAATTGGTGCTAAGAGATCCGGGTAGCTTGCAGTTGCTTTTCTGCAGTCTCCCAAATATTTATTGCAATATAAATGAATTGTTTCATGTCTACAGATATTAAATTCATTACAGTCTGTTGTCTGTAATAAAATTAATCTATGAAACATACGAGGCTCATACATTTGCTGTCGCTCTCGAAAAAAAAATATGCAAATGGCTGTGGTCTTGACTAAACATCTTTCAGTAAATTAAGCTGCAGGTTTAGTCAGAAAAGAAAAGCTCTTAGACTTTCGCTAACTTTGTTAACACAGTGCGGTGCATTACACTGTAATTTTACAGTAGTGCTGCCACCATTAGGTGAAAGGTAAAACTGCATGATACTAGGTGGTAGGCCACTTATAACACTCAAACTGAAGCAACAGGCCAATTAAAATCTGTCTGCATGCCCCATTCAGGCCTGGGGCCGGATTTAGGACACCCCTGATCAAATAGCTCAACAAAGCTGTGTTCTTATCTGTATATAAGTATATTAAGTCTTCAACTGTTCACTTCATTTACACTTAATTTGTAACTGCAAAACGTGTATTAGTGAGATCCTGCTGGTGTGTTTGTTTTCTTCGATTCCAGTGATAGCTCCCTGAAAAAGCTACTTGAGTGCTTGAGTGCTGTTACATCCTCTTGTTAGTAAAATGGCTTAATATCAGAGGGAGAGCATGTGAGTTTTATAGATTTACTCCAAAAGTAATCCAGGATTTAAAATTACAAGTTAAATATATCCCTGATTAATTTTAAACTATGTTTAAAGTTTGGTGCAATAGGATTGATATACCATAATTTAAACCAGGTTTAAGCTTAATCTCTGTTGGTGCAAACCAACCTAAATCAAACTCCAACCAGGCCTTCTGAACAAGAAGGATGAGCATCTGTATTCACACATGCCTGCTTTACAGCACTAGAATCTGAGGTGGACTATTTAGAGTTACAGATTTTGGCATTCCATCAGGGCAAATCTTAAAATCCACATCAGGGTTTCTGCTTTTGGCCTCAGGGCCTTCTGGAAACTCCACCACAAGAAACGCCATTTGGTGAGCGCGTGTCAGTGGCTCAGCTGTGCGATGGAGCGAGCACAAAACGATTTAACAACATAGCAGGGTCTTTGTAGAACAAAGGTGTGTCAGTTCTGAGTATCAAAACATGAAATGCTCGGCCTTGTCCCTCTGTGACCTAAAGCCATGGCTATAAAAAAATATGGAGAGAGTAGAGTTAACCACAGTTCATTGAGAGTAACAGTATTTAGTATGACTACTGTGAATTGTCCCCATGGTTAAAACTTCTGGTTTTAAAGTATAAGATATTTATGTGATTCCTACATAAATACAACATATTACACCAACACAATGATTGCCAAAAGTAAGCAAACTGAAAGACAAATCTGTATTGACACAATTTATGTGGAAGTGATATACATATTTAAATCAAGTTAAAGTGTCACATTGTTCAGTGTGCTGTTTCACAGTAAATGCCAAAGAAAGAAAGAAATACGAACAGACAGAGCACATTAAACAATGAAATTAATGTAATTTGCAGAAGAAACAGAAAAGCGAAAAAGATACATGCGATGCAAAGAACAGTAGCATAGAGGGAAAGAAAGCAGGAGACTGAAAAAGAAAAAAGAAAAATGAGCAAAACCAAATCCAGTCAGGATAGAAAGAGAGATTGAGAAAGAGGGCGAGGAGGTGGAGAGAGAGAGAGAGAGAGAGAGAGAGAGAGAGAGAGAGAGAGAGAGAGAGAGAGAGTGTAAAGAGAGAGCGAGGCCCCTTTGTGAGTTTATAAGTTCATGGTTTATCCCTGACCCGATACCAAACTGTGTCGTCCGTTCAAAAGCCTATAAATATCTCTCCTGCTTTATCCTCTCCTCTTCCTGATTTTCTCTCTCTCACACACACACACACACACACACACACACACACACACACACACACACACACACACACACACACACACAAAACCTGGAGGAAATGGTACGCAATCAATCCCAAATCCCTCTTTAAGCAGTGAAAACACTTGAACTGGTTGGGTAATTAACAGGTATCTGTGTTGTGATTAAGATACCGAGTCGGCTTAAGAGCCATCGACTGTAGCTAAGTGCAAGGTTAGCCGATCGATGAGTAAATACTGTGGAAATCTTCCAGTTAAAAACACAGGAGAGGAATACTGATACTGGAATACTGATTTCAAAAGGCAAAGGAATGGATTCATTTAAAAAATGTCTGAAAATGGCAAACGTACCAAAAAGAACGACAGCTGGAACAATTTTAAGCATGACGGTTTTAACCCCTTAAATCCTAAGGGTCTAAATATGGGCACACATCTCAGTTCTTTACTATACAACTTACATATTAGTAGATAAATGATTAGTAGTTACTAAATAAGCCTAGCTGAAAAATAAACCTAGGTTTCAAGTAGTTAAAGTACATGTGCTTGTGGACTAAGAAGGACGGATTAGAGTAAGAAAAACATGAGATCAGCCACACAGTATGCAATGAAACGCAAATCTGACGACACACCCATTACAGCACATCCAAGCTTACAGAGAGAAACACTTTGGGGGTGAAAGAGAGGAGAAAATGGAGAAAGTAGAAGGAGGACAACAGAGGGAAACGGAGAGAGAAATTCAGTAGACAGAAAAAATAGCCACACAGTTAACCCCTTGAACTTTATGCTTGTTATTCAGTTACTGAACTTCAGATTTTGTATTTTGTAAATACTATGAATAAACATGAATAAATATAAATGTATCCATGGAAGTGAATAGTTATTATTTTCATTTTACTACTCAAAGTAATTACATTATTACTACTGAGTTTGCATTTCAGTCCTCTTTCTATTTTTTAGATGTCAGGAAATCACAATATGCAAAAATATAAAGTTAAACATGACTGTATGCACAGCAATAACTTCTCACCAAATTCAAGTCAGAACATCTCCTACTCACAAATGCAAATATAGTGAATACAAATGACAGAAATAATTAACATAAAATCAGGCCATACTTTTATCATGAACTGATCATTTCTGAGGGTAATATGCAAGTGCCATAGTTATGAGAGTGAGGAATCAAATGATGGACCCACATATAGACTATATAGTTTAAGTGAAGTCCCACATACAAACCATACATTTTAAGTAAGAAGCTACATACAGACCATGTAGTGTGAAGTCACATACAGACAATACATTTTAAGTGATTAGCCACATACAGACCACAGATTTAGTAAAAACCCACATATAGATCCTTAGAGTTTAAGTCAGACAGTTTAAGTGAAAACTCACTCAGTTGAAGACCATATATTTTAAGTGAAGACCCATACACAGATTGTTGGAGCAGGGGTTCCCAATGTAAATCCTGGTGACCCTTTGCTTTACACAATTTTTGGGGTTTCTCTACAGAACACACCTGGGCCAGCCAGCGAAGCGCTTGTTAATTACTTTGTCAGTTGTGCTCGATGAGACAAAGACTAAAATGTTCATAGTTGGGTCGCCAGGACTATGACTGGGAATCTCTGTCTTAGAGTTTAGGTGTGGACGTAGAACAAAAAAGAAAAGAAAACAAGCAGAAAAAGGGGGAAAGGAGAGATAAAATAATGGGAAGACAGCAGCTGAGAAGAAGTGGGGTGGCCGCTATCAGAGGGCATACGATGGGGTCAGTCTGGGGGGTCATTGGGGTCATAGGTCAAAGCTGGGGCAGTAATTGAATCCTGACTGAAGAGGAAAAAAGGAATAGTGTAGCTGCTGAGATTAGAGATTAGACTGCTCTCTCTCTCACACACACGCACACACACACACACACACCTCTGTTTCCCTCTCTATTTCCCACACATATCACTGTACACACTGCATCACCAGGTCAGTATCTTAGGAGAAAGTGGAAGTCTTTCAGGTTAGAGAGGTGTTCTTTACTGCCTTTGTCATCATCAGTGCTCCCTCCTCTACAGCTGAAACAGGCTCACACACACACACACACACACACACACACACACACACACACACACACACACACTCAAATCAAACACATCCTCAAACTTCCTTTATATCCTCATCCTCAAAATGTCCAATATTTTTATTAGTTATTTAAAAAATTTTAAAATTACTCCTTACTTAAAATGTCTGGTGGTTTTTTTCACTGCCACTATGATGCTAGTGTAACTAACCAGTAATGGAAGCTTATACACCACCAATTAACACTGTGGACATTGAACAGCTAAATGATCACACTTGCCTCAAACTGTGTAACGTTGTCAAGTAATTTTAAATATTGCTTATTACACAGTAGGACACACTGTTACGCTGTTAATGTTATCTAAAATGGACAAAGTATGCTGCATAGTAAAAACACTAAAAGCCAGAGGTTGGACTTTAGGCACCTCCCATTTTGATTTCAGGGTACCAAGCTGCTATTTCAAAATGGTTCTAAACACATCTTGATCCATCTCAGTACATCTCTATTTTTGGTTCCTATAATCTACATTATGGGTTTCATATCACAATGTAGGTTATAGACATACAGCTTTTTAACAACTAATTTAATGGAAATCTTTATTTAAATCTTTCATCAAAAACCAAACATTTTTGAGAACTATTTCACCTCCCACTTTGAAAACCTGTGTACTTGTGGATGATTCTTCTCTTTAATATATATATATACATACATATAATATATATATATATATATATATATATAAAGTATTCCGTTTTATTCTGTTGCTATAGCAGGGTATATCTAGAATTAGTTTAAGACAAGTGTGAGATAATTTAGGCATGCAGTTTAAACAATGCTAATTGGTAACGTATTAGCTTCCATTACTTCTAAAATACTTTAGCTTCATAGTTCCAATGCAAGACCAAAGTAGCGAACTCTGGACACCAACTACGTCTTCACTCACTGAACATATTTGGGGTAAAGGTAAAGGGCAAATCTGATTTTGTGCCAAACTATCACTTTAATGAACATAAAAAGGGCAATTCTTCAAGCAGATCAGAGGTGTCTTATGATGATCACTTCAGTATGTGGGTTTTCTATGGCCTGTGCTCAGTAGATAAAGGCTAACAAAAACACACTACACTCAATTTATGTATGCAACCACTAACAGAAACAGAAAGAGAGAGAGAGAGAGAGAGAGAGACAGAGAGTGTGTGTGCAGTCCAGTTGTGTGTGCCAATGTCTGTCCAGCTGTAGTGTGTGTGGGAATACACATAACCATACCCTCATGACTGGAGTTCCCACAGTGCAGCTTCCCACTGTTATAACCTGAACTTAATCTCATCTCATAACGGCTGCACTTCAACCCATAGCGAGGTGATTACAGTTATTATGGGATGGCTTGAGCTGGTGCTCATGCTGTTCGTTAACGTTCAGCAACACTGCAAGTGGCATACCTCGAGTCATGCTCCTGCTGTTAACGGACATGTCCCCTGCTACTTGTCTCTCACTAACACAAGTGTGCTGCTTAGAGAAAAGGAACAAACTTCATTACAGACATTACAATAAAAACGTAAATGCTGTGAAGATTTTTTGGGCTTCAGAGAGAAAATACTGCATTTAAATGTAAAGAACCTGTCACTAGATGCACAGATTTCTTCTCAACCCACATAAATACACACCTTATAGGCTATTTCTATAATAATTCATTAATAGTTCATATTAATGAATAATGTACCATATGACTAATTCAGTAAAGCAGCTGCAGTTTAAGAGGTTAACAATAATATATCTATAACAATATAAGAAGGATGATCATAAGAGACAAAAACTAATTCTAAAGACATATTTTAGAAGTATATATAAATTAAATACCAAATTCAAGACAAAGAATTGATAATGAAAGTCAATTTATCATTAAAATACAGTTTTGCAGTAGAACAGACAGCACCCCTAACAAAAAGATGATTCAGGAGTAACAGAAAAAAAGGCTTTGTAATATTTTTTTTTTAGAATTATGTAACTACGTAGGGCAGCTGTTTATTGTGTGCATGAGACCATGACAGCTGATTATTTGTGAGGAGATCCAGAGGTCCACAAACATCAAACACACAATTCACATTATATCAGCTTTTGTAGCAGCTAGCTGATGGTGTTTGTTCTGAGGGTTGTGAAACCTCAACATTTTCTTGTTTGTTTACTTCAAGTGCCCATAAGGTCTCACTGCAATGGCCAAACAAACTCCTGCAAAGTGAAATATTATTTTTGTTGCCATGCAACACCTGTCTGGGATTTTATTTTCTGCCACTGAATATGGTACTATTGCTTCTGATATGTGTTAGGGCCTATACAATTTCATGAAAAGTTAATCAAAGTAAATCAAAATTAGCCTTTTATTTCATATTTCTAGAGATATTCAATAAAACTCATCAAATCCTTTTTTAAAAAGTAGTTCCCTGGATTTTTGGACACATAACCATGCACCAGAGCACCAATAACCACCTCTTCCACCCACAATCCTCACCTATCATCAAGTGACAATGCTCAGCTAGCTCAGAGACCCCTAGCTTAGAGACCTTCTTTTTGTGCTTGTGCATATGACATTAATATATAGAAGCATATGACGTGGTCTAAAGAACTCCCACAAGAAACACCCGAAACCTCTGACTTTTCATTTATTATTTCAGGCTATACCTCTGCATTTCTTGTATGCGGTGGAGTTTTTCCACACTTCCAATCCAAGTAATCCCAAACACGTTCAATGACATTGCGGTCTATACTCTAGGACAGTCAGTCCGTTGTTTGGAGAACGCTAGAAACATCTAGATTTGATTGGCAAATTTTCTTTTTTTATATTTCCTTTTCTGAATAATGGCTTCTTGACAGCTACACCTCCTTTCAAACCAACAGACAATAAGTTGTCTTCTCACAGTGGAAGGATGGACAGAAACTTCTGTGGAGTTTTTCAGATCTGAAGCAAGAGCAGAGCTTGATGTTCTCCTATCTCTCAAAGATGTCAAATGACTGTCAAATGACAGTTTTGGTAGTCTATCAGGTCTTGCACTGGAAGGGTGGAAGATTTAAAGTGGCATTAGATGCACAAATGTGATTGTTTTTAGGAGATCCACCTTTACAGAATTTAATCATTTTTTGAACTCTACCTTAAAAACTCCTGTTTTTATTTCCATATTTTTCTTTGAATTTCTCCTCCCCTTCTTATGTCTCATCAGACTGAATTTCTCCTCCTCCTCCTAAAAATTGTACTTATGACTGGAAATTAAATAAATGAAAAGTGGTTAGATTTTTGCACAGTATAATATAATAAAATATAAAATATATATTTTAAGCTGGACACCAGAGAAATTTAGCAGTTAAATTTTGCATTCCATTTTTTTGCAACTTCCATTGTTTTTGCTAGTTGGCATCACACACACATACGCACGCATACGCGCACACACACACACACACACACACACACACACACACACACACACACACACACACACACACACACACACACACACACACTACAACAAATTCTATTAAGAGGTTCTTCAAAGACCAAAGAAGAATAAGACAAATTCTCCAAGGTACCATGAGGAAGCATGCAGTTAATGTGGCTATGATTTGCTTCAGATAAAACCACTTGAAGAGCGTGATGGGATAAATCTGGCATTTTAAAGTGTGTTACAAAAAGGCGCATGGCACAGATGGAGTGCTTTTCAGTGGTAGATTGAGATGCGACAACTTGGATAAGCTGAATGATCGGCACAGGCAGATAATATATGTAAGAGAACAGAGACTCCCCGATAAGCATGCTAATCCGCAACACTGCCAAACACTCATTGCGTGGACACTGCCAAGTATCTGTGATGAAGCGCGCAGACACACACACACACACACACACACACACACACACAGTAAGAGAGGGTGAGAGAGAGAGAGAGAGAGAGAGAGAGAGAGAGAGAGAGAGAGGGAGGGAGAGCACACACTCTTGCAATAAAAAACGCACTTACAGGCAACCACACACTAACACCACAGCTACAGAGAAGCATTAAAGCTACACATTTCTCTGCCACTTTCCAAGTTGCACAATATGAAGAGAAATTACATTTCAAAGCAAAAAAAAAATTGCCTGAAGACAATTAAACCAGGTCTATGAAAGGCATCTGATATGCATCCCCCATCGAGAAGGATATTCTAAATATAAACACATATTGGAAATGGGATTTTATTTGACTTCAGGCAGCTATATGTGGTTTCCAAGGCAACACTTTTTGTTTTTGATAATGAGGGGGGCATACTGGGTAGAACAGAGTCGTGAAAGAGTATATACACATTTACAATACAAGTGTTACACTGGATGGACCACAGAATAGGTAATTAATAGTGAAATGCCCACCGTCTTTTCTCTGCATTCTTTAACTTATTCTTCTCACAGGAGCTAGGTGTAGCATCAGTACATGCAAATGATAAAGTGATCAAGATACTTTTGTTTTAATTAAGTGCAAGCAGTCAGAGTTAAGGCAGTAAACAACAACATTTGGCATTTCATCTCTTGAGGTTTCAAAAGTTGCACAAAACAAAAAAGTTTATGAACTCTGCACAGTCCTACACTAAAGGAGCCAATCTACAAACACATTTAATATGCATTACCAACAACAACAATGGCAGATGCAGAGGCATAAGACCAGTTCCCTAGTTAATCACCTACCACATGGTTGATGCAATACCTTTTAATACAATTTTACTGTTTTAATTCAAACTCATGCTCTTCTGTACTCTTGCCAGCTTTTGTCAATAAAGAACGCTTAAGGACTTACATATGCTTATTTATAAGAGAGACGTGTGTGTCTTTTGGATTTTATCTTGTTAGTGTTTAACTACATAATTTAGCATTTTGTGCAAATCACCCACTTGATCGTCATGGCAGTCTATAAGATGCATGTATTTCTGTACTATATTCAAGCTCACATAATTGACACTTCACAATATGATAATCATGCCTTTGCTGCAGCTGTCTGTGTTTAAGTGTATATCCAATTATGAAAAAAAAAATTACCTGCTTTTCTGCCAAGTGAGCTGGAATCATATTAATCCCAATCTACTTTCATACTTTATTCTATATGTATAAAAAATAACAGATCTTGGTGGACCTGGTTAAACCAGTACTCATCACATGTGGACCCTATGTAATATGAAGTTGCGCATGTAAGAATGACATGTTCAACAGTTAACCCTGAGAAATGGCTGATACAGCTCTATGATGTATTTTAATATGATTTATTTCTCACTTGTAGCTCAGTGAAACAACCAGAGAAACTTTATCAAAAAGTTCAAATTCTAAACTTTCAATCAATACCGCACTTGTGTTTGTCAGAAGAAGAGAAGAAATGTTAAAGGTTACTGTTTACTGTACTTAATGTTGTGCATACAGTCCTTATTCATTTACAGTTCTTTCAATTGTGTCATTACTTGACATCAAAATAAATGGAAATGTCTCAGGTGTAAACTCAAACTTGTCAGTACAGAATGTGAATCCAATGTTCATATAATTCATTTGTTTAACTACATAATTAATTGTGCAATTATGTAATTATATATTATGTAAGTAGTCTGCACTTAGCAGGGTTGTTCTTTGGTAATTAATCTTAATAACAGCCTTGAGATTGTATCTCCACATTTGAAATATAAGGCATTCTGGATATAGATTTTTGCATAACTTTCTCAACCTACAGATCAGTTCATCCTCCTGTACAGATCCAATATTTCTTTATCTTTATTCACAGCTTACTAGTACCCTACTAATTGTTTGAAACCTGTGAAGTTGCGCATGAAGAAGATATGAAGGTATTTCTAAATGTTTGTGAGATATGAAGTTAGATCTCATTAACTAATTCCCGCGGGCATTTTATCACATGGTCAAAAGGAAGAGATACAAAAGACGAAAGCCGCTTAATTCCACGTATTTGATAACATGTGTTGAGCACACAGATTGCAGAGCGGAGAGAAAGTCTCCCAAACTGATTCTGACACCTCTCCTGCTAGCCCATCAGAGCCGCTAAAGCTAACGCTAGAATTCACAGGCACTGCATGTATCAGCGCGGAGCACATAGCTTCCACTTACTCCTCTCCAGCACGATTAATTATGGCTATTGATGGATGGTGTGTGAGAGAGCGAGTGTCACAAAAAAGAATTTGTCACTCACGGTTATGTCCTCTTTGCGCTCTTCTCTGTGTGGGAAGATGACATTGACGCCATGCGTGGACACAAAACAAAAATGCCCTGTCATTGACACGTTGGCCAAATTAAAATCTTACTGAACGGTTTAGCAATGAAAAGTGATGAACAAACAGTGTTCTGTTCATAAAGATCACTGGTACCAATAAAATGATTGTATCAGATAGTTCACTAGATCTTAAACTGTAGGGTTATTATTTAGTAATTAATCTCAAGTCTTGTTATACTGTAACCACAAATTATCTGGTAACATCTATGAAGACATTATGTTGCTATGAGAGCGAAGTATTTAGTTGAGGAGCCTCAAATGCACCTAGGGGTAATAATTTTTAATGATACACAATATGTATGCCACTATTTCGTTTTAATTAGGTTGGATAAACTGAAACAGACATAATGCACCAAGAAAACAATAGTTTCATATTTAAAACTATATGAACATTTTTTTAACGTTTTATTTAGTTAAACAGAGTGAGCTTTGCTTTCATAGACTTAGTTCAGTTAAGATTTCCAACAGCATGAAACTTGCAGCTATTGTGCTTGGAATGTGTTTTATACATTTATTTTTAAAGAATGCAGTTGTTTGTAATATGCAATACATCAATGCTGATACTGGTATTGTGTATCAGCTCAATATCGTTCTCATTTACCTGATCTCGTACTTATAAAAATACCAACATCCAATACAACCTGATACCTTCTGCCTTGCTAACGCACAAACAACCGGCAATGGATACTGGCAGTGAACAAGGGTCAGCTCTTACAGCGAAGTGATGCTCATGCTGAAGCGTTGGTCGTTTTCCTACTACTTTTCCAGGCTAACAACACAGAGGCAAAAAAGTCAACATTTGCAAAGCCAAAGTCCGTATATACTGACTTTACTCGGTTTGACTGAACGATTTAAATTGTAAGATGTAACATTAATATGTTGATGTTTTTTTAAATTGTCTTTAAATAGACAGGCCATAGAGAGGCTGTCCTAACGACGGTCCTAACCATGTACATCATCATCTGGTTATAGCTTCAATGCACAGTGTGCACAAGTTAGCAAGGTGCTGTAGCACTCAGGGTGTATGCTCGGCACTCAGATGCAGAGCACATTATTTTGAATGAAACAGCTTTACTGATAGTTGTTCATGGACAGAGCCCTGTGTAGGCCCTTTGTTTCACATAGCATGTTAATTGGACTGAGCGTTTTCATACAGTGTAAGCATCAAAAGCTGTAGGCTTTGGTTATATGCAATGGTTATGTGTAGTGTGACCTGTCACAAGAACAAGATTTCTAACATGGCACAGTGTATGCCTGGCTTTAGAGGACATTCAACTACAGCTCAACCAACCAAAAAGACTCCAACAAGATGTACAACTTGAAACGTGAGCTCCTTAGATTAGCCTTGCATGTAATTCCTGCTGTTGATGTGTCAGAGACTATTGTTGAAAGCAACAGATGAGAAGCATAGGATCAAAACTATGACACATACTTAACTTACAGAACAAAAGCACATGGAACAAAACCCACTGCAATGCTACTCGATCCAAGGTAATATAGCAATGCACTTCATTTAAAATCAGCTAGATGTAAATGATTTAATTGTTAAGGTACACTGTTCTACAACTGCTTAATTGTAAGTAGGTAAGTCAGTATATATTGGTACTGGCAGGTACAAAAAATATGTATTTGTATTCACTCAGCTGGAAAAAAATGGAACTGATGCATCCCTACTATTGACAGTGTCCATGATTAGCTTAGTAATCCTCACCATGACAATGTATTGTGATACTTTCATCACATCATTATTTCCCACCCTTATACAGGCCCTAAGTTAAAGGAGGAAAAAAAAGGAATGAGCACCACTAGCCATTTTTATCACTAGCATGATAAAAAAAGACTTTACCTCTATTGTACTCTCTAAAGAAACCGCAGAACAACTCAGAAAAAAACTACAACTCCCTGAGACAAGTCTTTTAATTGTAAAGGCAACATGATCCTTCCGCACCCTTGGGTGGCAGTTCACAACGCGCCTGGCCAAATGCGCATGACAGAGGTTCCGCGGAGGCTTTTCGGCAGGCTCGCTTTGACGTATCTTCAGAGCAGATGAGTGCCGTCTGTGTGCCGCTCGCACCAGCCCACCCGTCTGACAAACGGCACCTTACTGATCAGCAAGAGCTAGCGTCAGGGAGCCCTCACGTCTCACCGAGAGCCGGCCTGAGTCAAGACGTCAGAAACACCAGCACTGGCACCATCATTCACAGTTCAGCTCAGCCAAGACCGAGGGGGAACAGATGGAGGCTCGCAGAACATATAATGCATACATTTATATCTGCCTGTGAAACATGTCTTACTGAGAGAATGAAAAGAAGGCACACTATTTAGAGGAACATGGTGTACACTGTTGCATACACCAGTTTTAATTTGGTTTGGCATTACTGCAATACTGCAAAATCAGTGCATTATAGTACACACAAGACATACAATACAGACTATAAATGCATGTAGACCAAAATACTAGCATTTCAATTTCACTGCTACATACTGCAATTACAATATAACTTTTGATATATTCCAAACACATAAATGAATCAATAATGTTAACTAGCTAAAGACTGGCCTGTATTATTTAGACCAAAACAGTCTACTGTACTGAGTTACATTTACCCTAATTCTTTAAAATACCCCCCAGAAACTCATCTGCAACTGCAACACACACACACACACGCACGCACACACACACACACACACACACACACACACACACACACACACACACACACACAGATCTTCTAAGCTGCTTCTCCTTCTGGGTCGCTGGGGGTGGGGGGATGGGGGGTGTTGGACCCTATCCCAGCTGTCACTGGGCGAAAGGCAGGATACACCCTGGACAGGTCGCCAGTCTATCGCAGGGCGCGGTCAGTATAAGGGATGCAAATTTTGGCCAATTCTTTTGACCAATAACCAATAAATAGTCAGTAATTAATCATTAACTGACAAGCATAAATTAAGGACATAACCCATTTCAAATACCACCAACAAAACAGAAACTTCCAGATCTTAAAAGTCACTCACTGAGCCACATTAAAGCCATCATAAAAACCTTGATATAAGCACACTTACACGCGTACTAAAAATACTAAAACCTGTTCCTTGTATGACAGGTAAGACCAGGCATAAGCAGGTATATGAAGTAAACGGAAAACAGTGTTAATTTATATATTCTAAAGTTAAAGACATATTCATAACTCATTACCCCAAGTTAAAATAAATATAAACCCCATGACAAGTGCTAGCTTTGGCCCAAAGTATCTCGGTGGCTCTCCAAACCCACTTCCATTCAAACTTTCTCTCAGACAACATAGATGTAATATTTGTCTTGCAGTTGTTTGCTTTGAATGGGGCACATGACTGTACTTCTGCTATCTTTCTTTCGAAAGGTGGTCATGACTATTTTTAGTTGCGTGCCTCATTAATTAGTAGGCCTGCCTAGCGCAACCAATTGCCTATTACGTCCTCATGCATATAATTCCAAAACTTTCCTTAACTTAAACGATAAACCCACCGATGCACATAAGAAACTTCTGTTTATAGAAATAAAATGTATTTTTTTATTGTTTATTTGTCATTTATTGGTTAATTCATTAATTCCTAGTCAGGATGCTCATAGCAAAAAAGAAAAAGTGCATATTGCAGCCGTCTGTGACACCAGTACTGGAAAATGACATTGTTCAAACCTTATTAAACAGTGAATGTTGTATCAAAGGATTTATTCCTAAGGCACAAGTGTGTGAAACACACACAAAGAGTGACAAAAATAGGACAAGGAATAAAAAAAAAGACAGCAAGGTGGAGAAAGAAGTAAAGAAAAAAGTGTGAACAGCAAATGTAGTGGGTAGGAGGATACATACATACATAAATATCCTTGTCTGGTCTGGAGCTAATGATGTCACAACAGTAAGTGTTATCAAGGCTTGTTTGGCCTTTTTACTCCAGACAGACACCCTCTCTGTCATCCATTCTGATAAAGATGCCATAAATAATGCTGACATACACAGTCACACCCTGAAGCACAACCCCAAAGAGCCTATTCCACCAAATCAAACCTCAGTCTCTTTCCATATGTCCACATCCAAGGCCTCCTCCCAGTTAGGCAGCAAACTTCCCCTTTGGATCATGAGCTTAATTTAAGCACACTGACACACAATCCAAGCAATTATCATTCATGTAGGGGTGATTCCACGACTGGGGGGCCATTTGTATCCTACTGATATTTCAATTACAAATATGTAGGTCAAGTAAAGGTAAAAAAACAAAAACATTTTAAACATAGTCAAAGTGTTCTTTACAGCATTTTTCGGCCTGTCCCAGCCCACTTTACCTTAAATATTAGGGATGTATCAATACTATTTTTTCAGACTGAGTACATATTATTTTGTACTTGCTGATACAGAGTTCAATACAGTATTGAATAACCTACTTACAATTAAGCAATTTTATGTGTAAACATGTGCAATGCACATTGACGTATAATCTTGCTGATGTAAAACTGCCCTAGCTACCTATGCTATATTATTTAACGCTCCCTTGGGTTGAGCAGCCCTGCAGTGGAGAGTAGCGGCTTTTGATCCACATCAGAAAAGCACTTCTGTACCACTGTAGATTTGTTCCTCATATGTGTCTTTTAACATCTCTGTAGCTCAGTGACAGCACAAATCACATCTGAGGCTAATGCATCTGAGGAGCTCACGTGTGGAGTATAAGTCTTCTCAAAGTCTTTTGTTTGGCTGGCTGATCTGTAGTTAAATGTCCTCCAAAGCCAGATATAAACTGTGCAATTTTAGCAATGTTGTGCTACTGTAAGTTTACTGTAAGTTACACTGTAAGTTTGAACAGACCCAACATGTATGAACAAAGCCTACAATTTATATACTTGCACTGTACAAAAACATTCAGTCCATGCTACATGAAGTGCATCCCTTACAGAGAGCTCTGTCTATGGGCAATTTTAAATAAAGTTTTTTCAATTAAAAATAACGTGCTGCTTGCTGAGTACTGAGCAAAGAGAAATTGTGCAGTGCCACTAACACTGTGCACTGAAACTAAAACCAGGTGGTGTTACATACAGCAGGACAACAAGGTCTCCCTACAGTCTATTTTACATAATAAATAAATGTATTAAAGTTTGTACCTTGCTTTTGAGTCAAACAGATTAAAGTCATCATATACAGAGTTCAGTAGCAAATGTTGACTTTTTTCATCTCAGTTTAGTTGAACTGCGCATCTCTACACATACTGCGGTTGTGATTGTGTGTTTAAAACAGGCTAAAATCACATTGTGTAGGTCTGGTGGGAATCTGTCAAAAAAGTCTGACTTTTACAGAGTCAGCAACATTCCTTCACCACGTTTGTTCAGTAGCACGACAGCAGACACTCAGGCTATGTCACAGTGGGTTTCAAAATACTGAATTTTGATGAGTAACAGTAAATGAGCATGGTATCTGCCCTATGCCCGATATCAGTGGCGGTATTAAAACCCCCCTATTAAATATAATTATTAAAAATTGTCTCATGCCTGAAATCATTTTATATGATAAGTTCATGACAAGTCTCACAACAGTCTCTCAACCCTGTTACCTTAACACATTCACTGTTAGAAATATTTAAAATGTTCCACATGAAATTGTGATATTGACTAATATGATCACCTTCAAAGCAAAACCCTGTTACCCATTTTATAGTCTAAAAGTAAATTATTCGCTTTAACAAACAGATTTAAAGGTATTTTTAGGTAAATCAATAAGCTGTCCTTAATGTACCCATGCCATTATCATGGATGCTACTGAACTACATTTGTGTATTTGAAGGGTATAAAATAGAGTTTTCACCTGCAAAATCTTTCTTATACTGTAGCATTAGGGTTAGCAATGGTTTGGCCAAAAATGTAATTTATACAATTTTACCTTTACCCCAAAAACGTAGATGATCAGCCAAGACTTCTGCATCGAGTTGCTCATGCGGCGCTACTACTGTTTTTAGTAATTCTTGTAAATTGCAAATTCTTGGCTTAAACATGGTTTTGTGGTCATGGCTGTATGTACCTCCTGGGGGTATTGAACCAGATCAGATTTGGGAGAAATTAAACAGTCGGTCCTTGCACAGACTTTAATGTCTTACTGTTCAATCATTGCTCTCATCTAGCTATTTCTGTTGTGGTAATTTCATATATAAAATGTATGATTCAAATGTACATAGGAGGTGTTCCATCATCATATTCCAACAAAGACAAAGACCATTTAGGACACAATTAAAGCCACAAGGGACAAAATAAAGATAAGATATGTCACTTTCCCCCTGGCATTATTCTTATTCATTACCCAAGACTGCAACTCGACACATTCAAATCACCATGCCCACAGGGACCTTGAGGCCAGGGGCAGATAGCAGCTTAAGCTGGATTTACATAGACAAAAAAGAGCCATTGCTCAAAAGGAAATCTTTCTAAGGGAGGCCATACCTGTTGACTATACATTACTGAGGCTTAAGATGCTTCTGTAGTGGCTGTTTGGTTTTTAATGTTGTTTTATGTTTCTACGGTCTACACAACAGCTTGTGGTCCAATCAAATGACATATTGACACTGACTAACAAGTAACAAATGTCTATTTTAAAAGCCACCATTTTTTTATCCCATCATATTCATCCCATTCTTGTTTCTCTCTCATGTCTCACTTTCCTTTCAAAGGTCTCAACAAATGCCTGAGGTCCATAAACTCACTGCATTCTGTGCAACATCTGGGATCTGCTGCTCTGTCAAGGCAAGTTATGGGACAATAACCCCAGCCGTTTTTCTCAGGCTAGGGAAAAAAATGTGTTTTTAAAAGCAGAGATTGAATATGTTCCACACAAAAACAGCAGAGAGCCTGAGATCAGCCTAGCGGCAAACACAAGCACTCTGCGTCTCGTACTGTGAAAGGGTTACATCCGCATCTCGAGTTGAAAGAAAAAACGCTCAACATACACATGGAGAAGCACAAATCCTGTTGAGCTGAGCTGAGCTGAGATACCCTACATACTAGCAGCCCTTCAAGGCACAATTAGGATTTTACGGAAGAAATCCACATTCCTGCACACACAGAAAGTCTTCTTTTTATTCTTCCTCACCAACACTGTCAACTCGCACTCTCTCACTCGCTCTCTCTCCCTCTCAAGGAGAGACCTGAAGCAGCTCTAGATAGGCTTTGGACAAAGAAACAAAAACAAAGCCAAAAAATTATAAATCAAACTGAGCTCCTGTTTTTGGCAGGAAAAAGATGACTGAGGGTAAAGGGGGAAAAAAGGAAAGGTATTTCTCATACGTTCAGCAGCAATCAGTTTATTCATTTTAAAGTGGTGTGAAAACGAAGCATCAGCACTGGGTGATGGAGTTTGTTTTGAGTGCATCAAGCAATGAAACAGAGCGAGATTAAGAACACAACCGTAGTTAAGATGTTCTTGGCTGAGACTTCTCTTCTACTACTTTAGTTCAAAATGTGTGCCACTCGATCCTAAGACCTTGTGAAAGCTTCAGGGATGAAAAACATATTCCAATAAGCTTCTGCCATCACATTTAGGGTAAACTTTCAACATGTTCTAAATTCTTAAGGAAACTTTGAAAAGGGGCACATTAAAAAGTAGCAAAAATGTCTATTCAAGTTTGCAAATGTACAATTAAAGTAAACAAAAATACAAGGACAGAACTGTAACTCAGTGTGTGTGTCAACCTGAGATGTAAATCAACAGACACAAAAACTCATTAGCAGTGAAAAGTTTAGAAACCAATCCCCTGTAGTGAGGTCTGGCAGCATCAATTTAGTGATTTTAACATTAAAATTCTGGAGCAATCTGGTGCGTTATTAGACTAAAATCTGGAGGTAACTGTTACAGAATTATTTAGTTCACTGCAACCAACAGCAATGCAAACACATTAAGAGTTCAAAAGGTACTGTATTCTAAGATATTTGTAAAAATCTCTTACCATACCAAAAGGATAATGTATTTAAAATTTGAAAACTTATTTTAAAACTTCTTTTGAGACCCCACAGCTATTTACAAACACTTTCTATTCCAATTAATTCTATTGGCTCTGTGTTTTGTGTCTGCTGTACTGGCTCCAAAATGGTATGCCATTCTTCAACCACAACTATCTTTACTGGCTATGTAATTTGTAGACGGCCACAAAACTATATTCAGCAATTTCTTCAGAAGTAAATAAAATCAATTTGAGGCAAGTACACTATATCGGCAAAAGTATTTTTGCCCATTCTTCCAGAAGTGCATTTGTAAGGTCAGACACTGATGTTGGACGAGAAGGCCTGGCTTGCAGTCTCCGCTCTAAATCATCCCAAAGGTGTTCTATTGGGTTGAGGTCAGGACTCTGTGCAGGCCAGTCAAGTTCTTCCACACCAAACTTGCTCATCCGTGTCTTTATGGACATTTCTTTGTGCACTGGTGCGCAGTCATGTTGGAACAGGAATCAGTTTGGGGTCATCCCAGTTGGGAGTATGAAATTGTCGTTCCCAATCGCTTCCACTTTGTTATAATACCACTGAGAGTTGATCGTGGAATATTTAGAACCAAGGAAATTTCACAACTGGACTTGTTACACAGGTGCTATCCTCACTGGAATTCACTGAGCTCCTGCGAGCGATCCGTTTCACAAATGGTTGTAGAAGCAGTGTGCAGTGAATACTTTTGGAAATATACTGTATGAAGAAGCTGACTAGTTTAAATAATGACCTAAAACCAACTTTACTGCTTATGTGTCACGACTGGCCCCTCCCAGTCCTGTCCACGCGCTTTTTGGTTTTCAGTCCTGCCCTCATGTTTCGTGACTCCACCCCTGATTGTCTCCACCTGGTTCCCACCTGTCCCTTGTTATCCTTGTTTGTATTTAAGCCCTGTGGTTGCCCCTTGTGTTTGCTGGTCTTTGTTTGAATTATTTGTATGTGCTGTATATATGCTTTGCTTGTTCTGTTTGTAGTGTAGTATCTGTATTCTGTGTTTATTTCGTCATGTCTGCCTATCGTTCTATCCGTGTTGGCCATCTGACCTTGGACTGTTCTGACTATGACCCTGGATTTGCCCAATATAAAACTCACTTGTCTCCGCACATGCGTCCAACTCCTTATCGCTCCCCAGCGTCACATTATGAAGTGTGGCTCTCTTTTCACCTTTGAGTAATGACATTTTAGTCCTGATTGGTGTATACAAGTTAAATGTTTTATATATCTATATCTCTATATATATATATATATATATATATATATGGGTAATGGCGGTGAACGGAATGATGGCACTCTCCCTCAAAATTCTCCGCAGGCAGTAGAGCAACCCTTCTCAAAACCATAGTTCATCAAATGGACACAGCATGTCACGTGAATGATTTATCATACATGCAAACTTAAATCCTTTCACCAAATCTAGCTATTAAATTTTTGATTTGAAAACTTTGATTACTGAACCAGAGCATAACAGTGGACACAAACTAAAATATGTCATGTATTAATAACTACTTTATTCAAACAAGTTGGCTAAAAGTGAAATGTATAAATGATTTTAGTTATGCATCTGACACACAGATTGTTTTACCAGAAACAGTTCTGCTTAGTTATGTTACTCAGTAGTTCACTTCACTTGTTACTTTATGAAGTTCAACTTAATGTTAATTTTAATGATAATATTCAGAAATCTGTCTCTAGATGCAGACAATCTAAAGATTATTTACACTTCTGTTGATTAATGTAACAAGGAATAATGTATATATTAAATGTATCAGTAATATGCATTATGCATGTGAGTGAATATTTTGTTTTTTCGAAAATGGTGTATTCAAATGTGAAAGATTTTCCACAGGTTTAGGTAACAGGTGGCAAAACCACCTGATCGCACTCATGTAATTTCAGATACAAGATAACTGCAGTAGTTTTCAGTGCAGTCTTGTTTCAAAATAAAAAAAAAAATCCAAGAAAAAGTAACCAAACTAAAGCTGAGATTACTTATCTTACTCATGCTTCTTTAAAACAACCATGAAAGGAAGGTCCCAAGTGCACTAAAATTGAGAGAATGATGAAAAAGGTATAAAAATATGTATTCTAATAGATCACACACACATACAAACACACACACACACACGGCACAGCACCAAAGAACGCTAAAGTACTGCAGCTACAGATATTAACTTGAAATATCTTATTAGAACAGTAGACACTTTGAGCAGTTTCTATGTTTGACAGAGTCATTTCTGCCATCTGCATGACATGCCCTGAGGAGCTCAAAACCTTATTTCTCCTGCCTCTGACTATTTTATCACTAGGCATCTCTCTGTTCAATAGAAAAGGTTAAAACCATCCATGTCAATTGAATGTGAAAGCTGTACATGTTAAAGAACAGACAGTAAATGTAACCAAATTGAACAATTCTGTTAAAGATTTCCAGACAAAAACTGAATAATTTTAGTAGGAATGTCCAGTAATACAGAAAATAAGACTGGTTGAAGTTATACTATGAATATTAGTTTAACATTAGCATTAGGATGCATTAATAAACTGAGTAAATCTGGATGAGTTGATATGCTTTTGACTGTCTGTCTTTACAAAGAAAAAAATTTTAGTTTCATAGATGCTAAAAATAAATCTAAATGCATCCCTGCAGTGAAAGACACGTAAGCACTGATTATTGGGATTGGGCCAATATGATTTTATCCCAAATTCGTTAATTAATGAGGTCCATGAAAACATACTAAAAAAAATTTCAAGGTGTTGCTTTACCAGCATCCATAGGAACTTTCCATGCAAATCAACACTAAATACTATCGATAAGAAATCAGTACAGCAACAGTTGGAGCACAGTTTCAAAGACAATGTAAGAAAGAAAGAAAGAAAGCAAGAAAGAAAGAAAGAAAGAAAGAAAGAAAGAAAAAAAGAAAAAAAAAACATCAGCAGTGTATGGTAAAAGCTGTGCATGGAGAAGTGAGCTGACTTCTGCCCACTTGTCTTCTTTTTGCAGACACAAAATGTCCACATGGTGTTCCAAGTCCTTGTGTATTGTGGGGGAAGAGAAACAGTAAAGCACCTCAGTCACTTCAGGGTAATGCAAATGACTTTAATATGTTAAGAAGATTAAACTGGATAAATGTCTAGATACATTTTTTTGAAAAGCCACATAAACCTCTAGTGTTTTTATTTTGGCGAAGGGAGGGGTGGATATACGTGAGTCAGTTTAGGATGATCAACACAAAACCCACTGAAATGCTACGCCATTGGCTGAGAGAAATTGGGCTTATTCGAGATTTTGCATTTTAAGCTTCTTGGATGTAAGACCATCCCACTTCTTTCTTATTATTTTTTTTTAACACCAACCCTAAGGACAACAAAAAAGCTACCAGCAGACATAGGTCACAATCTGCTATCTCCACACTTCCTTTCTAAATTAGGCTTGGTTGTCTCCCTCAAAGTACTTTTAAAGATGATGAGCTCTGAAATACTTTTATCACTCTCCTTCCGAAGTGGCTACACAAGCAAGCCTGTGGACTCATATTCAAGTAAATGGGATACACCTGTAATTTCTGTCTACTCTCTAAAGGTGCAGAATTTAACTGTTTATTATCATTAAATGAATTTTATAATTTCTTTATAACTATTAGATAAACTTTATTTGAGAATGGTTCTCTCCATTAGTCTAAACTATAAAGCCCTACATCACTAACTGCTTATGGTTTGTTTAAACAGGGTTTAAACTCTCAGGAAATCTGTGAGGCAATGGTGGAACATCGCTCAAAGATGCACAGATGCCATGGTGGAAATCTGCAAGTGTGAAAAATGGAAGAGAGAAATGGAACAAAATAACGTAAAGGGATTAACAAATGATTTGCATAACATTTCCGATGCTTCCAAAGCACAGGATCAGAGGAATGACAAGGACTCGATGACTGCTCAGTCTTATCATGAACCACATTCTCTTTGAGGAACAAAGCCAGTCAAGATCAATCACAGTTAGTTACAAAACGAAACATCGCCATGTGCATATCTCGAACACATTAAGAGAAAACTGATGAGTTTAGCAGTACGTCCCCATCTTAGTGTTCATGTAACTTGTTAACAACAACCTACAAATTATAAACAACCTGTTGTCTCACTCTGCAATCTTCAAAATGATTCCCGTTGGGTGAATGTTGCAAATAGCATTGTTAAAATAAGGTTAGGAAAAAAAAAAAAAGAATTTTAATGTTTTAAACAGGGATGCACCAAATAATTTTTTTCATACCAAGTTTTGTGTACGTTTTTTAATATTTGCCAATACAGAGTCCAGTATCACAGTGAGTAACCTGCTTAGAATTAAGTAGTTAGTGTAAATACATGTGATGTACATTAACAGTTAAATAATTAAAATGTATCTGATTTAAATGAAATGCAGTAGCTAGCCATCAGTTAGAGCCGTAGTTGAATATGCTCCAAAGCCAGACATAAACTGCGATTTTAGAAATTTTGCTCTTTGGCAGCTTGAGTCGTTTGTTCATTAGTGCAGCAGCGTACACTCGGCTTACGTCACATGATGGCAGGTGGTATCAAATGTCAGTATCGCTGCATTTTAAGAGGTTGAGTATGAGTAAATGAGCGTGGTATTGGGCAAGATACCGGTATCAGAATGGATGCATCCCTAGTTTAAAATTATGAATAAGGTTCTAAATTTAGCTGCGCCAAGATTCATGGCTTTTTCCTCTTAGTGTTAGCAAAAAAGTATAATTTCAAAAACACAGCATAGTCTTTTACTTCAGCACTGTTTGACTGATTGAAATCTATCCTAAATGGATGCAGGTAAATAATGTGCTCTAGCAATATGATTATACATATCTAATTAAAACATATTGTCCTGTCAAAAAACTGTACCCACAAAACTACTGCTCTGCCAAATATCTCTTTGTGATCATACGCACCCCCCACCCCTTATTCTCTTCGCTATGGAGAATAGCAATATTATTGCCAAAGCAAAAGAAATGAGGACAGCACTGAGATCCAGAGAGGCTGAAGGAGCTAAGAAGAAAAGCCTCAGGGCTCATTTTAAAGCCAGGTGAATCGGATGGACCAGGAGGAGGAGAGAGATTACAGACTCAGTGAAACACCCATCTACCTAAAATACTATCATGAAGACAATTTTTAGAGTGGCTTCACTCTTCACATCTGAAACAAGAAAAAAGTTGCTGAATAACCAATAGGTTTTCAGTCACATCTTACTTTGATAGTCATCTACACATCAAAAGATGCTCAAATTGTCAAGTATCTGTTGACAATCTGTTGATTGCCAGCTGTGCCAGGGTTAAGTGTAAGATTAGGTTTAAGTTAACATTAAGGTTAGGTTTAGGGAAAAGGGTTAGACTTAAAAGAATATTTCACATTCAATTTAGATGTCAGTCGTGTTTGACAGAAACATTGTTGAACTGAATATCTAAAAGCATTTAAAGGTGGATGAAACCTTCATACTAGGGATGCACAATGATATCAGAATCAAACTGGTATTGACTGTTTAAATAATAACTGTTTTAAATTCCTATTTCCTATCATGATATCAGTGACCAAAATGATTTCAGCAGCACTACAGTATTGCTACTAGAGTTTGCGAACATGGCAAAAAAATCAACATCACAATAATTTGAGACATTTTCATAATACATGATAACTATCATGATATTTAGTTTTTCTGAAGTTGATAAGTTGCAACAGACAAAAAAATGCATTTTTATCCAATGTTTCACAAACTGTAGTAGGTAAGTGTTGTTCAAGTACTGACATTTGTATTTCTTCATAAAAAAAAAACTCACCTATACCACTACTTTTTACTGTTGAGTCTACAGCAGTAAGATTTTTATTTCTGCTGTGTTTTTAAAAAGAGGATAATTCATATAAAGAAAACTGTAATTATTAAAACTTTAAATGGAATGATTATTGGGTTTATACCACAGTATATCTCTTTTGTTATGTGACTCATCTGTAGTGACTAATGCTATATTTAAATTTCTATTTTTTTGCCTGTAAAACAAGGAGGTTATTTTCATGTTACATTTGCCCTGAACTCTGCGACTGTGAGATACGCAAAGCATGTAAGTGTCACAGAAAAAAATGTTAGTCTCCAGACAACAGAAGCATCCTCTCAGACAAAAATTTGGAACATCAGCACACTCTAATATCAGCACCCTATTCACGTTAGAGACAGCACCACGTTTAAGTCACACTTGCCTATACAGACAAGAAAACTCTTTGAAACGGGATTGGGCAGATCCCCCTAAACAGCTTGAAGCCGAGTGACATTTTGTCCTCATTTCAGCAACAGTTCTGCCAGATATGATCCATCATCTCCAGTTAACGCAAGTGTTAATTACTTAGGCTGCTTGAGCCTGGCTCCCGATGCTCTGTGCTGAAGCAATTCTCCAGCAAATGCTCGACAGTTTCCAGGCTTCATATAAATAGAAATTTAATTTCTGTATGTTTATCCTCACATCCACAGTGGCAAAGGCATATTCCTGAGCGAATTGATTATTGCCTCTCTGAACTTCAAAATATCTCCCAATCTCAATGTGCACGAAGACACGAAGTACAGTCGCTACTTTGATGAGGTTTATGCTGTTGTTGATAAAGCTTATCAAAGATTATTGAGCGTAAGTATAGGTAATTCAGTATTTTCTCATCCTTCCATTCTCATTTTTCTCATTTGTGCGTTACATTTCAAAACATTCCTGCCTGAACAGATCTTCAGAAGGAACTCTAATGAATATTGTTTTAATACAGTTATTATCATACAATACCAAAAGATACAAACCAGATCCTAACCTGAAGCAAGTATATTACATATTTTGAGTATATGTTTATTTTCCGTTCTAATTCATTCATTGCTTCCAAAGAAAAAAAAGAAAAGAAGATGTGGCAGGATTCCAAATAAATAAGATCATGTTACACCACTGAATTCAATTTATAGCAGTTATGCACACCTTTCACAAAATTCACAATGCATGCTTTCACTATGATAAAATTTCATAATAGCTTAAGTTTGCCTGCATTATTTTCCTGCTTTCCATGAAATGTCTTCCTCCTGGCAAAACAGCAAAAAATGGGAAGCAGTAATTAAACTGAGCCAAGAGTGCACTTATGTGCAGTTTCCTTGAGGAATACAAAATTAGTAAATAAATATGCAACTAGCATAAATAATTAAACATACTAGTGTTATGGCCTTTTTCTATTACCTGCTTTTTCTTAAAGCTGCATTTTCAATGTAGCTCAGCCATGCCCAAACACTCAACTCATTCAACAGGTCTACCTTCCACAAATCCATGTATTTAATTTATTTAATTAGTCAATTAAATATGGTAATGTACAACCCTATTTCCAAAAGGTTCAGATGCTCTGTAGAATTTAAATTAAAAAAGGAATGCAATGACATGGAAAACATGCAAACCATATTTAAAAAAAATACTACAAAGACAACATATCAAATGTTGAAACTGAAAAGTTTTACTGTTTTTTGAAAAATATATGCTCATTTTGAATTTAATGCCAACAACATGTTCCACAAAAAGTTGGGACATGGATCACATCTGTGAAGGCACCAACAAACAGTTTTCACAGACAGTGGTTTTCAGAAGTGTTCCTGTGGCCATGCAGTGATTTCCACTACATAATCATGTCTGTTTTTAATGCAGTGCTGCCTGATGACCCAAAGATCACAGCATGCATATACTGTTGTCTTGTCCCTTGCATACAGAGATTTCTCCATTTTCTCTACATCTTTTAATGATATTATGTACCATAGATAAGGAAAAGCAAAAGGTCTTTAATATTTTATGGCGAGAAACATTATTCTTGAATTGTTGCACTATTTGATTTTGCAGCCCCATCTTAACTTCTGAATGACTCAGCCTCTCTGGGATGCTCTTTTTCTACACAGTGATGTTATTGACCTGTTGCCAATGAACCACCAGGTGTTTTTTTTTTTTTAAAGTATCATACAACTTTACCAGCCTTCTGTTGCCCCCATCCTGACATTTTTTTGGAATGTGTTGTTGGCATCAAATTCAAAATAGGCATATCTTTTTCAAAAAACAATAAAACTTCTCAGTTTCAAAATTTGATTTGTTGTCTCTGTACTATTTTCAATGAAATATAGGGTTTAATGATTTGCACATCATTGCATTTTGTTTTTATTTACATTTTTCATAGCATCCCAACAATTTTGGAAATGGGGTTGCATAATAGATAGACTCTCTTGCCAAAAGTACTCACCCACCCATCCAAATAATTTAAATCAGATGTTCCAATCACTTCCATGGCCACGGGTGTAGAAAACCAAGTACTCAGGTATGCAGACTGCTTCTACAAACATTTATGAAAGAATGGGTCATTCTCTGGAGCTCAGTGAATTCCAGTGTGATACCATGATAGGAAGTCCAGTCGTGAAATTTCCTCGCTACTAAACATTCCACAGTCAACTGTCAGTGGTATTATAACAAAGCGGAAGCGACTGGGAACGACAGCAACTCGAAGTGGTAGGCCATGTAAAATAACAGAGCGGGGTCAGCGGATGCTGAGGCACATAGTGTGCAGAAGTTGCCAACAGAGTCAATCACTACAGACCTCTAAACTTCATGTGGCCTTCAGTTTAGCTCAAGAACAGCATAGAGAGCTTCATGGAATGGGCTTAGCAGCTGCATCCCAGCCTTACATTACCAAGCAAAATGCAAAGCGTCGAATGCAGTGATATAAAGCACCGCTACTGGACTCTAGAGCAGTGGAGATGTGTTCTCTGAAGTGATGAATCTCTCTTCTACATCTGGCAATCCAATGGGCAAGTCTGGGTTTGGGGGTTACCAAGAGAACAATAGTCAATACTTGACTATACTGTGCTAAGTTTAAAGTTTGGTAGGGAGGGATTATGGCGTGGGGTTGTTTTTCAGGAGTTGGGCTCAGCCCCTTCCAGTGAAACGAACTCTTAATGCTTCAGCAGACCAAGAAATTTTAGACAATTTCATGCTCCCAACTTTGTGGGAACAGTTTGGGGATGGCCCCTTCCTGTTCTAACATGACTTTGCACCAGTGCACAAAGCAAGGTCCATAAGATAAGATAAGATAATCCTTTATTAGTCCCACAGTGGGGAAATTCACAGTATTACAGCAGCAGAGCAATAGAAGTAAGGCACTCAGTAATAGAAACGGGAAACAGTATAAACACTATAAACATTATAAATAAGAAAAGTTTAAGTTAAATCTCTAAACTGTTTACAACAAAATAAGAATAAGAAGAAAAATAAGAGTTGCGTAAGATCTGTATTGCACTTATGAACACATTGCACAATGAAAAATACAATTACATTCTGAATATAAGTGTATATTGTATGTTTGTATGGTCTACTAGCAGTAGTTGTCTAGGAGCAGTGTTGGTTGAACAGTCTCACAGCAGCAGGAAGGAAGGACCTGCGATAGCGCTCCTTCACACACTTGGGGTGAAGGAGCCGGTCACTGACGGAACTGCCCTGTACTGCCAGAGTCTCATGCATGTGGTGGGAGTCGCTCTCCAGCATGGATGCTAGCTTGTTTAGCATCCTCCTTTCTCCCACCGCCTGCACTGGGTCTAGAGGAGTTCCCAGGACCGACCCGACCCGACAGATCAGTTTGTCCAGTTTCTTCCTGTCTGCAGTAGAGATGCTGCCGCCCCAGCAGACCCCTCCATAGAAGATGGCTAATGCCACCACTGTGTCAAAAAAGGTCCTCAGGAGTGGCCCCTGCATTCCAAACGACCTCAGTCTCCTGAGAAGGTAGAGTCTGCTCTGTCCTTTCCTGTAACTGTAAAGTGCAGCAGTGTTGTCTGACCAGTCCAGGTTATAGTTAAGGTGCACACCCAGGTACTTATAAGAGTCCACTCTTTGAATGTCCGTTCCTTGGATGTTCACTGCTGGAGGGGAATCCACCCCCAGTTCTTTGGTTTTCCCCGCATTGATCTGTAGGTAAGTCCACAAAGTCCTGAATCAGTTCTCTGTGCTCTTCGTCGTCCTCATTTGTGATGCGGCCGACGATCACTGAGTCATCAGAGAACTTCTGTAGGTGGCAGTTTGGTGAGTTGTACATGAAGTCTGCAGTGTACAGAGTGAAGAGGAACGGTGCTAACACTGTTCCTTGTGGGGCCCCTGTGTTACAGACAACCATGTCGGACACACAGTTCCTTGTCCTCACATATTGTGGATGGTTGGTGAGGTAGTCCAGGATCCAGCAGGTAGATGATGGCGTCATCCATCCCGATGCCAGGCTGGTAGGCAAACAGAAGTGGGTCCTTAGATGAGCTACCCATAGGGCGAAGTTGTCTAAGGACCAGCCTCTACAGTGTCTTCATCAGGTGTGATGTCAGTGCCACCGGCCTGTAGCTGCTGAGGTCCTTTGGGTGCTGCGTTTTTGGCAATGGCACCACACAAGATATTTTCCACAGTTGTGGTACTCTACCCAGCTTCAGGCTTGTTTTGAAAATATCATAAAGACATGGATGAGTGAGTTTGGTGTGGAAGAACTTGACTGGCCTGCACAGAGTCCTGACCTCAACCTGATAGAACACCTTTGGGATGAATCAGAGCCAGGCCTTCTTGTCCAACATCATTGTTTGACTTCACAAATGTGCCTCTAGAAGAATGGTCAAATATTCCCATAAACACACACAAAACCTTGTGAAAAGCCTTCCCAGAAGAGTTGATTTATTTTAATCCATATTAAAACCTATGGATTAAGAACATGATGTCACTCAAGTTTATATGCGTGTGAAGGTAGATGAGCGAATACTTTTGGCAATATAGTGTGTACCTTCATAGCATCTATAACTATGGTGGGAGTCGCACAAAATTAGGGGGAAAAAGACTCCCAATACTCAGCTCAACCAGCTACAAAGCTTTAGAAGCTTTAGTTGCTAGTCCTCTGGCGAAAAAACACATGGCTACAGATTTGACAGACAGCATTCCCAAAGCAAATACACATGAGTTAAACAACAGGCAATGACAAACAATTTTCAAACACATCAGAAACAACATGCAACAAGTTACAGAGAATGTAAATGACTGGCGATGTTTCTTCTTTTGAGAAAATTGACAGAACAGTCACATTAAAAATTTAGAATAACTTGCAGATATAGGAAAGGAGAACCTATTGATAAATTAAGTTTTAGCAGCTTGCTGCAAAATCTGGCTTTGTTCTTGTGCAGGCCTTCTTTCCGCTTTGCTACTAATGATCTCTTGTCTTTTACCAAAAAAGCCCAAGTACTGTTCCACTGCAATATTTTTAGACATTGTAGTTTGATATATTAAGTACATATTTAATACTGTTACCTTCAACACCTGGTAGAAACACTATCTGGCAAAACAGTATAGTTTATTTATCATCATTATAAGATTCACCTGTGCCGATATATCACGCAGATCTAATATCTGTGATAAGCGCAAGATTGAGGCCCCTACAGTCTGACACAGGAGAGTTTTTGAAAGGATGTGCATTTAAGTAGGGTAGTTTTTATTATTAATGGGCTCATAACTATGGTCATTCATGACAACAAATGAGCCTATTTACACTCAGTGAGTTACACTCACACCAGCAAGTTGCTGTGATGAGTGTGACTTAGTTCAGAACATGCTGTATTTTAACTTAAGTAACTTACAACAGTTTTAGATATAACAAGCTTCCATGTTAAACTAGAGAATCTGAATCTTTTGAATATTTGCCATATCTGTGTACAGTAATCTGTACTGTCTGTCCACTAGATCAGTGTATATAGACTGAAATTCATTAGCCATTTTATCAACACTTTTTTCGTTATGTTTTGTCACTGCTTGGCAGGCAATCAAGGATGCACCATCCAGCAAATCCATTCAATGTAGGAATTTAACTT
This sequence comes from Pygocentrus nattereri, assembly GCF_015220715.1. Lineage (NCBI taxonomy): Eukaryota > Metazoa > Chordata > Actinopteri > Characiformes > Serrasalmidae > Pygocentrus > Pygocentrus nattereri. The sequence goes on from NC_051239.1 coordinate 10,147,896, forward strand.
TTGGTACCATGTTTTAATACATGAATGCCTACATAGCATTAGCATGTTGCATTGCGCTTGTAGCTTCCAGCTTCTGAAAAATTCATCCATCCAGCCATTTTCTAAGCCGCTTCTCCTTAAAAATTTTGTTAAAAAAAAAAACAAACAAACAAGATTTTCATCAAGATTGGTGCTGAAACACTACAAATGTTTTTCACTGGCATGGATGAGGAGCCTGGAGACAGTTGAGAAATGTTAAGAGTGTGATGTGGCTCTATACAGCTGGATAGTCATACACATCACAAGTAAGACCACAAACTAAAAATTCCTACTGACAGTACTGAGGAAGATGGTCACAGACCTGTATATACATATAGAGACTTGAAAGTATCCATATCAGTTCATACTGTATGGTTTTGTTCTTTTTTTCCAATTGAATTGTGAAAGAAATGAACATCAGTTTTTATTTTTTTGCCTTTGCATTCGTTTTCCACTTTAAACTTCTTCATGTGTGTTTAATAACTGCCATTATTGAAAAGTTAAGTTTAGGCTGAATCAGATTATATAATACAGTAACACAAAAATAACTAAACATGTCCAGGTGGCAAATCCTAAGCTTAGTCCTTAAAAGATTGAAAATATTCACTTTAATTAAATAATTCAGTTTTTAATTTGATTTTAATTGATAGTCATGACAGCCCAACATTACAAGTGTTTCTCAGAGCCAAGGATATCAAACCAAAAGATGAACATGAATATGTTCTACAGGAACAGAAGTCACTGCTCCAAGAGACAGCAAAAAACATTGAGGAACGTAAAAGAAAAGACTAAGGAAAAAGGACAGGAGCCAAATGAGGCAGGCAAAACGGAGCACATAGAAGAGGTCAGAGCAACAGGGAAGGCAAGACAGAAAAAGGGAATCCATGAAAGGGGTCAAAGTTCAAATGTTGCTAGAGCAAGGAACATCAGTGCGGTTCATGCTTTCCCGCTGACCACACTTGAGGGGTCCATTTAACCGCAGATAAACTTGAGAAGAACCTTCAGCATTCACGCTTGAGGAGCTTCAACACTTCAAAAGCAGCATTGAGTTCTTACACAACATGTAAATCATCTGTGTGTGTGGAACTCAGGATTATGTGGCTTATTGCCTGTTTCCATTCAAGCAAATATGCATAATCAATCGGGCGCCTCTAGCGAGTGTTAAAGCAAATCTTGGCACTTTCAAATCCATGGTGTGATTCATAGACAGTGTCAAGGGAAGGTGGGGGCAATGATGGCTGAATAAAAGGGGTCATGGGTCAGCATTACATAGTTATTATGATAAACAAGGACATTAGTAGAAGAAAGACAAAACCTCAGAAACTCTCCAGATTGAGCTCCTGTAATCCTCCATGCAAGAAACACCCACCCCACTGATAGCAGATTTACTATCAGATGTGATATAACTTAATTTATCCATAGGTCATACATAAAAACTGAACTACAGCACATGCTCCTTGAAAAAACACATGCCTTGAGGAATTTTCATGTACTATTTGTTTACTCTTATAATAAATCCTCAGAAATTAAAATAATTGAATAAACAAGTAAATAAATCCCAATATATTGGACCTAACATTTTAACTTTAATGTGAACCAATTTAAATTGACTTTATTCTAGGGCTGACTGTTATAATTGCAATACTCAACCCAAAAATTTGCAGCCTAAACTAAATTTCATCAACAAAAGGCTTTAGACGGAAAAGATGTTTGGGAACACTTTAAATTAGACAAAAACATTCAAATGTGTACTAAAAGGTTGCAGGATGGCATGCCTGGTGAGTGATCTCATATGTAAGTATAGTGATATTTATCCAAGTTCCACCAAGCATCCAATTTATACTGCCTCTGACTTAGCTTTGTCAGTAACAACTGCAGGCAGAAATATTAGCTATTATCTTTTTTATTTTTTTTTATTTTAACCGTTATCCACCAGGTTTCAAACTTCATCACAAAGAGTAAATGTTTATTGCAACGAAAATCACACTAAGCTTTTACCGATGTATTAGACAGCCTCCATACACCATTAGAACAGTACAGGAGCTAAGAAAATACGTGGCCAACAAGATCATCACATTTTAGCAAAATAATTTTAATATAGTTTAGAATTTTATAGAAAGTGGGAGTATGTGATTTGACCAGATCTATATGGAGTTTATACTGCACAAAAATGTGACATTTAATAGGCTTGTATTTTGACAGATATAAGAGACACACCTAGTGCACACAGTATGAACTGAAACAGATTAAAACAGAAGCAAATATGTTTTGACAGACAGAACAACTAAAAACACTTCAAATATTATTATTTTTTATGAACCATTCCTATTGACACATTATTCATGAAATGTTCTCACAAGGAATTCTTGTTCTCAAATGGTGTAAAGAAGCAGAAAAAGAAAAATAGTTGCAATAATATGAAAGGTTGCAATAATATGCATGCCACTTTCTATACTTTATTCTAAAAATCACACATCATCTCTACCCTTTCAACCCCGTCCTTCAACCACAACCAAACAACAGATCAGTTGAGGACAGTCGCCCACAATGAAATAAATATATTTTTTAAAAAGATTTTTAAAAAAAGATCAACCTCAAATCCCCCTCTCTTTCGTCTTCTGTTGTTTCAGGAGGCCCAACAGTAAAAGACCCTTCAGGAATCCTGCATGGGTGGACGTGTGGGTTTTCCCTGGGAAAGACATGCAGGGTCTTCCGGAAAGGAACCCCACCCTCGGATGGCAGATAGCACGCTGCTACGCTGGTGCCAAGGCTAGCGTGGGTGAGTGGGCAGCACGGCACAGAGACGACTAGCAGCAGCCGTGGGCACTGCCAGGCTTAGCGATGAAGATGCCGCCCCTGTCGTCATCACAGGCAGAGCAGAAAAAAAGAAATGCAGAGATTCACCAAAACGGAAAAGAAGAGAAGACTGGGGGGGCGGGGGGGCTCACATTCAAATCCTCTCTCCCTACGCCCCCACACAGGTTTAAGCAGAGCATACAAAATCATTCGCAGAGAGAGAGAGCAAAAGAGAGAGAGACACAGAGCAAGAGGAAAAGGAGCTTGAGCGAGAAAAGACAGTGAGGAAGCAGTTATTACCAGCACAGTAAGCTTGCTCAGGAGATCACATCCAGGCAGTTCTAATCACTGTAATGGTTTAAAAACCTCATGCTCATCTCTCCTAAGCACCAAATAAAACAACAGCAAGTCCTCACATGAACTGCAGAGATTTTTCAGAGTCTCATAAGCCAAAAGAACACTTTCTATATCCCCTGAGGGAGCATCACCCAAAACTTAACATGATTTCAGGAAAAGGCAATGTCATGTTCTAGAACACGACCCAGTAAATCAAAGTTAAAATAAACATTTAGGCGTCTGACTTCAATGCCAGCAGCTACTGTAAATCTTGTAACTTGACCCAAAGCATAACCAGTTGCTCCTGTTTACAGTGAAATGAACTCCACCTGCTGGCTTCCAGGACCTGAATTCAGCATAGTCTTTGTCTAAACAGCATTGCCAATTAGGCTCAATCTCTGTATGTGAAACCAGGTGTGATGTTGAATAGGTTTGCCACATAAAAACACAAAAAAAAAATGTCCTTAAGTGCAGAAAATGTGTTTGAAAGTTTAGCCATGCCCCTACATTTCAGAGCAAGTCAGCATTACTTCAACAGGTTTTTCTATAAAACCTCCAAAACTAAATAAATATATGACTTTTTTTATATAGGCACACAAGAACAAATACATATTCTTTTTTCATTTTATTTTTAATTTAGTTATTAAATATTCTGGCATCAGACACGCCAGGTTTGTTCTTGCTTTTGGTTGAGTGTAGTAAGGCACCGTAATCTTAGTTGGTCTGGGACTCATTCTGAATGACTCTTACGGGTGTAAAGAAGCACTGGCTCACAATTTCTGTTCTAGTTCATCCCAAAAGTGTTTGATGGGGTTGAGGTCAGGGCTCTGTGCGGGGTCGAGTTCTTCCACATCAAACTTACCCAGCAATACCTTTATGGACCTTGCTTTGTGCACTGGGATACAGGCATGCTGAGACAGAAAAGGGCCTTCCCCAAACTATTCCCAAAAAGTTGGAATCATACAAGTGCCAAAAATGTCTTGGTCTGCTAAAGCATTAACATTTCCATTCACTGGAACTAAGGGGTCTAGACCAAGCCCTGGAAAAAAAACCCACAGCATTATCCCTCCTCCACCAAACTTTACACTTAGCACAATGCAGCCAGGCAGGTAACATGGCTAAGCTGTTGTGGCTTTGAGGTGCCTTCATTTCACAATAATAGCACTTGCAATTTAAAAGGTCAGATCTAGCAGGAAATAAATTTCACAAATTAGCTTGTGGCAGAAGTGGCATCCTATGACAGTGCCATGTTCAAAGTCACTGAGCTCATCAGTACACCTCATTCTACTGCTAGTGTTTTGCCTTTCTAGATTTCAAGACTATGTGCTTATTTTTATCTACCTTTTAGCAATGAGTGTGGAAACACCTGAACTCAATAATTGGGAGGGGTGTCCCAATACTTTTGTCCATATAGTGTATCATACGACAGATATTAAAACAAATATTTTGCACTGAAGGAATCTACATGAAGATGAAAATGCTGCACTCAAGAAAAGCATGTAAGTGGAGCCCATGGGAAACATTACTTGGCAAAAGATTACAGTATGCACTTACATGCTTTAGTTGTCTTGGGAAAATCAAGCAGTGCTTACTGTTGGACTAGCTGTGCAGTGGCCCAGTGAAAATACCATGGGTATGCTGCATGCTACTGTTCATCTACACAGGAATGAACAACACAAAAACAACAAAACCTAAAAGATTCTACACACAATCAAGTAATAAAAAGATGACAGTAGCATTAGCGTTCTAGAAAAAACAACTTTCTCAACACATGACAACATAAATATATTTTATGATACAGCACTATAGAAATGAAACTCGGATATAACTTCAAGTAGTCAGTGTATAGCTTGTATAGCAACTTGTATAGCTGGCAACAAAGTGAACATGTCCAAATTGTGCTCAAAGTGTCAATATTTTGTGTGACTACCATCATTATCTAGCACTGCCTTAACCCTCTTGGGCATGGAATTCACCAGAGCTGCACAGGTTGCTCCTGGAATCCTCTTCCACTCCTCCATGATGACATGACGGAGCTGGTGGATGTTGGACACCTTGAGCTCATCCTCTTTCCCCTTGAGGATGCCCTACAGGTGTTCAATTGGGTTTAGTTCTGGAGACATACTTGGCCAGTCCATCACCTTTACCTTCAGCAAGGCAGTAGTCATCATGGAGGTGTGATTGGGGTCGTTATCAAGTTGGAAAACTTCCATGCAGCACAGCTCCCCAGTGCCGGCAGCACTCATGCAGCTCCAGACCATGATGCTACCACCACCATGCTTGACTGTAGACAAGAGACAGTTGTCTTGGTATTCACCAGGGCGCCACCACACATGCTGGACACCATTTGAGCCAAACAAGCTTATACTGGTCTCGTCAAACCACAGGACATGGTTCCAGTAATCCAGGTTCTTGGACTGCTTGTCTTCAGCAAACTGTTTGCGGGCTTTATTGCGCGTCAGCTTCAGTAGGGGCTTCCTTCTGAGATGACGGCCAAGCAGACTGAGTTGATGCATTGTGCGACGTATGGTCTGAGCACTGACAGGCTGGCCTCCCACTTCTTCAACCTCTGAAGCAACGCATATGTATGCATATGTGTGTGTGTGTGTGTGTGTATATATATATATATATATATATATATATATATATACACACTTACACACATATATATATATATATTATAGAATGTGTATATAGATTATATATATATATATATACACACATGTACTGTACATGCATACATACACACACACACACACACACACACATACATACAGTATATAATATATTCAAACACAACAAACACAGTCCATAGTGCCTGTTGTCAAACTGAATTCCTTGTTATATTATGTTATATAATCTTATTGAAATCATACATATCTTATATTGAATTAACATAGGGTTTGAAGTGAAGTCTTACTCACATTGGATGCTGCTGAGGACTCATTATTTTATTAGTTTTCTCCTTGATGGATGATGTGCAACATGTTAGCTTGTCAGAGAAATATACTTACACTGTTTCTGTACCTAGCTAACATAAGCTAGTTTGTCTAGTTATCAATCAGGCTGTTCTACACCTGCTTTCTCCATCCCGCCCTCAACAACATCGAAACCTACTCATAAGGATTATGATTATGGTTATGCACTTATGTTTTAGTGTAGCAAAGTGCAACATACATTAGGGAGGCATCAATACTGATACTGGTATCGGGTATTGGTCCAATACCATGTTCAGTTACTAGTACAAAGGTGCACTAATACCATCATCCAATACCACCAGTTAGCATGTGATATAAGCCTAGTGTACGCTGCCGTGTTAATTAAAAATTATTTAACCTGGCTGGAAATGAGGGTCTGCTCACACAGTGAAGAGCGCAGGTGAAGAACTGCTGATGCCGAGGTAGTTGGACACAAATTCATTGGTCACTTTAAACATTCTTCCTCTGTGTACTTCCACCAGGCATACACTGTGTGATTTTAACCTACTTTCCCTACATGGGTGGAGACACATAGGCTAGCTAAACAGAGGCAATAAAGTCGACATCTGCAGTACAGAAGTCCATCTATGGTGACTTTACTCTTTTTGATTTAAATGAATTGCAAGATATAAATGTTGATACACTGATTTAATAAAATTGTCATTGTAAAACAGGTTGTACAGAGACTGTACAGTATTATCCATGTACATCGCTGCCTGGTTATAGTTTCAGTGCACAGTGTGGCACAAGTTAGCAAAGCCACTATAGCACAGTTTCTTAGCACGTTAGCTCATGATAGTTTCTTAGCATGTTAGTATTTGGATGTGCAGTGTTACTTTGTTATTTCGAATGCAACAGCTTTACTGATAATTGCCCATATACAGAGGCGTCAGCAGAGGCAAAGTTTCATGTAACATGCAGAGTGTTATTGTACAGTGTGAGCATATAAATCGTGGGCTTTGTCTGTACACAATAGTTTATTCAAAAGTACAGTGTGAGTTACCAAAGAACAAGATTTCTGAAATCATACAGTGTATTCCTGCCTGTAAAGGGAATTCAACTAAAAAGTTATACCAGCCATTCAAAAGACTCCAACAAGATGCAAAACTCCACAAGTGAGCTCCTCGGATGTGATGCTGCCACTGTTTTACAGAAATTGTTGGTAAAACAGACAGATGAGGAGAACAAAACTATAAAACATACTTTGCTTATAGCTGTAAAAAAGTGCTTTTCTGACATAGAACAAAACCTGCTTCTTTACTGCCACTTGATCCAAGGGAACTAATGTAGCTAGCTAAAACACTTAATATAAAATCACATATATTTTAATGTTTGAACTGTTAAGGTACATTGTACTAATTTATACTAACAACTACAGCTAGGCAATATGACAACATTTATCATTTGCGTGATACTGAAATGACATCAAAGTATGTTTTTCTGGGTATATCGTGGATACCATCAGTGCTAAAAACCATTTCCCAATTGCATGTTTGATTAAAAAGAGAGCAAAATTTGTCCTGTTTAATTGGATTCAGTGCAGCAGTGTGTAAAATGTTCAATAAAAGTAATTGGATTGATAGTTTTGGATAGTATTCAAATGTGGCACGACTTTGACTGCTCCAACTTATCGCACTCACACACATATAAACCACTTATGCCTCAGGGCTGCTGGAGGTGCTGGGGCCTATTCCAGCGGTCATCAGGCAGAAGGCAGGAAACACCTCAGACAGGTCAGACACACAGACATACACAATCGCACACACCTAGGGGTGAGCATGTCCAATTCACCTGACTACATGTCTTTGCACTGTGGGAGGAACTGGAGCACCTGGAGGTAACCCACACAGACAGAAAAACTCCACACAGAAAGGACCCTGGTCACTCAGCCAGGGAGCCAAACCCAGGCCCTTCTTGCTGTGAGTAGACAGCGCTACCCAATACACCAAAGCCCTTCCCTGAAAATACTGCAACACATTGTGTGTCATAAAAAAAAAAAACTTTCTGAAATATTGCAATATTACATTCTGCCATACTGCCCACCTCCGTGAACAACTATTACATTAAAATTAGGTTACTCATTATCGGTACCGGTATCAAGTACTAAAAACATGCTTTCAGGTATTCGTGTACCTGTGCACATCTCTAGTGATAATGCTGAATAGTCCCATCCCCTGTAGAAATATGAGAAATATGATAGAAATAGAAATATGATAGAGAGGATGAACTCAATCAGCCCAAAATAACTGCCCATAGTGCCTGGTATGGCACTGAAGTGTTTTGCATATGTCGTACTGTTTAAGGAAAAAAACAAAACAATGTGAAAGGGACTGCATTGAAATGTTTTACATATGTTTCTTCTGTCACACTGTTAAAAAAAACACAGAGGAGCAATTGTATACTTTCATAAGCAATGTCACAATTTCTCATTCATTGTGAAAAAAACAGCCAACTGACAAAAGTCATTTTTATTATCTTCATGCGTCAAAGATATTTGAGGATCTGAAACATGGCACAAGCGGAACACCACAAGTGTTGGTACACAGTATGCTGCCAATTATCTGTTCTCCAAACTGAGAACATGTGGTATCATTGCAAGAGACAAACCAAGAGATTTTAACAAGGATTTAATGCATTACCCAGGCTGCTCAGAACTCCACACACTTAATTTACTATTGTTTTTCTGGCATTCAAGCAAACCTGCAACAGCTCACCCTACCCGATGGAAAGGATTTACAGATCAGTTTAGCACAATTTCTTGGAAGACAGGGATCAGTGGCTACTGGCTAGATGCTGAGAAGAGGGTAAGTGATTAAATGCCAAATGCTGGAGTTATTTAAATAAGGAAAATCAGAATAAATGACAAGTATAATGTTGGCAAATAATAATGTTTCACTTGTTTGTCATGTGATAAATATGTGAGACATTTGGACTGAAACAACGACCAACCGCTTATGACGGCATCCCAACACAGCTCAGAAAATATAAAATTCCAAAAACTATCCACATATTTACCAACTCTAATTAAATGTTGTTTACTAAAATTGTAGAATCCTGACTTTGTGATACTTTTTAAACTTTTTTACTCAACTAAAATGCCTTGTTACTCCAGAGATGTATCTTATTATTATTTACTCTGTGCACTGGAAAAGCATTTCAGTATCTGTGTTTGAAAGACAAACTAATTACTGAAATCTTTTTGGTAAATAAAAGTATTCAGAACAATTTTTCTGTTAAGTTTACTCTTAGCTAGAACCTTTCCAGATGCAACAGTCAGGCAGAGATAAGTAAATAATTAGCAAATACACTGTAACCACAAAATTACTGTGAAGCACCAACTTTAACCACATAACCACTGGTAAACTTTATAAAGTTATTTAGGTTACTTCATAAAATGCTTAGTGACCTGATGAATGTTTAAACACTTTTAGCACAACATCAAACTGACAGCAGACTCCTTGTCTGGACAAAGCAGGGGGAAGAATTCCTACCAGACTGCACTAAGGGTACTGTAAAGCACAGAAAAGCGAAAGTCCAGGTCTGGGGCTATTTTTCTTATGATGGTGTTGGTGAGCTTGTATTCTGTAATGTGATCACTAACTCAGCAGTGTACAAAGGCATTCTGGATGCAAACCTGCACAGGTCTACGAAGAAAGTGCTCAAATGAAAACAATCTGAAACAAACCAGCCACATTTGAAAGACTACTTTGCCAATGAGAAAATTACAATCATGGAATGGTCTATTTAAAATGAATGACACTTGGTTCAACATTTTTTTTCCAACACAATGAACTTAACACATTTTTCAGTATATTACAGATGTACTTTGAGGTCACTGTAACTCATTTGAGGTTCTAGTAGTAAATCCACCTCTCCAGATGTCCAATACCCCTAATTTTCCATTGAGTGTGAACTGCATCTTAAACCAGAACTCTTTTTTTCCAGAAACTCAAAACATTTGTTTCATCACCAAACACATTTGCATTCCATTTAATAGAAGTGTGAGAATCAGTCAGCTATTTGCTGATGGTGTGAGAGCCCAGTCATATACTGCTGTGACATTTACCACAATGATAAAACTTATTGAGTTGTTTCTAAATGAGTGGTTCCTAAGTTTATGTCTATCTAGATTATTGTTAAAACTGCTTAATTGGACAATTCCCAAAAAGCAAAAGAAACCTGTCCACGAAGTGGCCACTGCTGTTACTCTTGTTACTGTAGTTAGTTTAGCATTTCTCAAACTTTCTAACCACAATTTAACCTCACAATAAGCTTGAATTCCACCCTGATTATCTTGTTAAGACAACAGTGAGACAAGAATAGAAAAGACTGTGGACTGAACAACTCTCCACTGGCTACACCCTTGCATCCATCCCTACCCCTCCCAAAATACGGCTGTACAGAACTCCACCAAAACAAAACTGTATGGGAAATAGCACCTCATGTAGTCAACACATTAATGAAATAATGGGCAAAGAATGTATGCAATGACTAAGATGCCAGATTTTAGCATGTGTGGGCTCGTAAAGCTTGTGAAGACATCAGCGAAATTAATGTAATTTCATCCTGTTACCATCATAAAATATACAAATTAGAGCCAATATAGAGTAATGGGGAAGGATATAAAATGTACAGTGCAACTCATTACTTTGATGGCACTATTACGACTTCCGAATGCACTGCAATAGCATATGAGCACTCCGAGTGGAAAAGTGGAAAACCAAGTTCATGTCATGTGGAGGGTTCAGTCATTACTTCAAGGGCTGGGAGGGAAATCTGTTGTTTAGCATGGCCCTTTGCTTTTGTTTTGGGTAATGAAAGCCCATTGAGAGGCGGACATGCTGGACCACTGCCCATTCTGCTCTGTTTCAATTACCCAGCATGCTTTCAGCGGGGTAATGAGGTGGGTGTCACCGCAGGGGCAAAGCGACAGCCAGTGACCGCTGCACTGCCACTTGGCCTCTCGTTTCCGTAGTGATCAAGTGCCAATTGGAAGGGTCGAGAGGGCGGAGGAGTGAAAAAGACAAGGAACAACAGGGAGAAAAAAAAGAAAAGGGAAGAGACCCACCGCAGACCAACGACTGGCACATACACTTTCCAAGGCTCACTCACATTCTCACAGCGGACCTCCAGCTACCGTATGTTTTCATAAGAGTCAGATACACAAAAGCAGGAAAAGGGGGGAATTACGTTTCAAAGCCCAGTAAATAAAGTTGGTATTGATTTAATCTCACGTGTAATCCGTTTTGCTGTCTGACACCAAGTCCAGCAATAAAAGAGAATCATGTAGGACAGCATAACAGATAATACGACCATACATCAATTGGGGTTTGGGAGACATTAGGGCGATAGATCACCTTCAAGCCAGACTGCTTAGCTATGGAATTTATAAACTAGCTCCTAAAACTGAAGTGGCTTTCAATTTCGGTTTTCAATTTATAGAATACTGTATTTTTCTGCTGTGCTCCGATAGCATTGATCCTGTTGTATTTTTAGTTAACTACAATGATTCTACCAAGAACTGGACTGATCTAACAGGACAAAAGTAACGATCATTAGCGATTCATCTGATTTATGATGTCTGTCAGCATGTCATAGCGATAGCAGAAATACTTCCTCCTCCATTCATCTGAGGTGCCTGACTAATGTTAAAATGCTTGTTGACTGATCCATATTATGGATGCGAAATGTGAAAAATGAAAATCCGAATCATATTGGTTTTGGTATTTGCTTTAAAAAATATGTTTACATTTGACTGATATTTTCAAACCAGTATCTAATGATGCATTTCTTGTGCTCCAGAAGAGCAGAGCATTTAGGCGCTCATGGGCTAATGTGCTAAAAAGCCTGCATTTCATTCAGTTTACAGCATTTATTACATTTTTCTATAATCCATGTTTGTGAGTCAGCATCAGAAAATACATATTTGAAAAATAACAGATATCGGCATCGGCACACACTTGTCATATCAGGGCATCCCTTATGAATATATTTGTTTCCATATAGTTATACTTCTATTAACTTAACCATGAGGAGTTCTACATATAGATGAATCTAAGCTGTTTAAGCACACTGGAGAAAAAAACAAGCTTTTGTCCTTCTGACACAAGGTGGCTACATTCTTTGAATTAATTTTTTTCCCCTCACAATTGCACTTTGTGGTGTAGCAGCTAATTGGATCACTGGGCAG